>NC_056725.1:1599846594-1600199094 GCF_019279795.1 Protopterus annectens | reverse complement strand
CGATTATAGTGGGTAAAATCAATACTAATATCAATGGTAGAGTATAACCAAAGCAGCAAGGCTTTTTGAGGTGACCAAGGCATCACTAAAATAAGCACAAGTACTCTCAAGATATTAAAAGTATTCTCTAAAATACCAGACACAATGAAGGGTATAAAATATTTAATAATAAATAATAAAATAGAAACATGAGAATACTAAATAGCTAAGTACAATAAACACCAGAGTTTCAGTCACAGGAGAAATGAAAATAACACAGTCGGACAGATTTAAGCAGATACAGAAAAACAATACTTAACTAATCTCAATAAATTTCCTGACTATCTAAATGATAACTGTTCCCTAGCTAACTTAATTAATACAGCAAGGTAAGATTAGATGCTGAGATGCTTACTTCCACAAGGCAAGGTGATGAGTTCTAATTGACTGAATTGAACTCAACTAACTCAACTAACCGTGATAACTGACAGATCTTTTATATCAGGTTCTAAAGAAAAAAAAAAAAAAAAAAAAAAACTGCTGTGAATGTTCCATCCTCTCACTGATGGTTATAGAATGAGATCACATCTGACTCTGGTACAACACACACTCAGAGCTCCACCAAGATCTGTTGCAGCATCCAAAAGCCACGGAACAACCTGAAAAACTTCCACTTTTTCCCTTCAGAACTCTCTTCCCAAACATAAACATTTAGTCAACAAGTAACGAACCTCCTTCCTGAGTAAAGGACCCTCGTAACGATAAAGTCACAATGAGCAAAAACAAATCCGAGGATACACCAAAAGCTGAGATGACACAATTTCACTGTATCAAATCCTTTATTGGAAACAAAATGCCTAGGACAGTTAGCGCTTTCACGTTGTAATAACGCTTCTTCAGACTTGAAGTCTGAAGAAGCGTTATTACAACGTGAAAGCGCTAACTGTCCTAGGCATTTTGTTTCCAATAAAGGATTTGATACAGTGAAATCGTGTCATCTCAGCTTTTGGTGTATCCTCGGATTTGTTTTTGCTCATAAACATTTAGAATAACACTGTTGATACATCCCCAACACAAGCATCAACAAAAGTCAAGTAAGATAGCCAAATGGCACAAAACTATACACAAAACTCCAGCCAATTATGCTATCACATGCCACACATATACTGCCCCACTTTCCCTGGCACAGACAGCAATATCTCACATCATCACAGCCTCTGCCAACACACCTGTGTGGTACTTCACATTCAGAAAGACTAGGGGGGGATTCTGCCAGCTCTTCAACTGGTTTAACCACATTACCCTGATCAGCCATGTCTGACTCAACCTGCCAAATCTGAGATGGTTCTGTGTTGTGGTTATGCATAGGCAAACTGACGGTGTATTCACAAGTGCAAAAAGCACAAGTCACAAACCCAAAGAAAACACAACAGAACTGTTGATTCCAATAAATGCTGTCCCTCCAAGTTGTTCCTCTATTCAGGGGATCACATAAATCACCAGTACTTCACCAGTAAGCACACAGGAAGAATTCCAAAGTTGAATTTATTCACACAAAAACTACTAAAAAAAGTAAATAAAATAAAATAATGGATTGAGTGCTTTCATCTCCACTCGGAAGACTTCATCAGAATCCTTTTCTGATTATCATGAAGTCTCTGGAGTGGAGATGAAAGCGCTCAATCCATTATTTTTATTTAGTTTTTTTAGTATTTCTTTGCGTGAATAAATTCAACTTTGGAATTCTTCCTGTGTGCTTACTGGTGAAGGACTGGTGATTTATGTGTTCCCTTGAATAGAGAAACAACCTGGAGGGACAGCCTTTATTGGAGTCAGCAGTTCCATACTGACTGTGTATTTGATGAGGGGATATGGGAGCTACATCTTCCATTAGACATAGCTTCTGCAATCCCAGACGGCACATCTTCATCACCACCATCATTGGCAGAGGCTACTGATCAACTAGTATCAAGCAGCAAGAGCTCCACACTGCTGGTGCCAACCTCAAAAAGAAGATATACAAAAAATGATCACAATAAACTACCTAAACCAGAATAAAGAAATAATAGCATGCGCAGTTGGACATTATGTCTATACACACAGAATTACAATTGATAGAGGTATTACAAGCATAAAACATAAGATGGTAACTTTGTAAATTAAAACTCTTCACCAGTTTTATTATATATATATATATATATATATATATATATATATATATATATATATATATATATATATACCTACATACACATGCATACATACATATATACATAAATGGCATACCTAGTGGATCACCAGTAAACACCCTGTGGCTGCCTTCCATCTCTGTCTCCACATCCATCAGCATTTGGTAACTCCTCTGAGCTGCCTGGATGCCATACAGTTGACAGGAACTCCTCTGTATCTGTGAGTTGTGGTTCAGTAGCAGGCCCACCCTAGTAGCTCTTCAGTTCCATGACACAGCCTTGGCTCTATTGATAGCATTTTTAAACATATCACTGGCATTGTGTCTGACACCTTTTTCATCATGCCCATGGCCACCCACAGCATGTAACTTATTGGCCACCAGCTGCCAGACATGGTCTTGGAAGGGCATGTTAGCTGAGAAAGGATCTAAGATCCATTTCCCATGTAGAGAGTGATCCAGGTCAATGACCTCATTCTTAGCATCTGAGAATGGAGGTTTGTGTGGGACTGATGCATTCTTTGTTGTTTTAGGTACCATATCCTTGTGGTGTAAAAATATATATATCAGACACAGCACTCAACACAACAGGGGTAGGGGGGTTACAAGCTGATCTAATATTGGGCAAAACATAACTCATGCAGGCATAACCATTTAAAATGTTCATATTATATCTGAATAAGATCTATGCAAGAACTGTACATCCTCCATTTCCCCCCATTTGCAATGAAGACTATATAATGTAATGAATACTGATGTCAGGGATATACAACAGCATTATTAGTGAACAGTTTCTGAATGTAACTCTAACCTACCTAAGCTTAATAACTCAGACTTGTCAAAATCCTTAGAATGTTCCCAGTAACTTATGAAATAGATGTACATGAGCAGTGCAATGACAACTGGTATATGCTCATTACAAACATGACTTTGCAAAGTATAGACAGCATTCATTTTGCAAATAAAAGCATTCTAAATATAAATCTGTAAGCAGGGGTTATATACAACATAATGTACCATGACAGACTGTAACATAAATCTCTATAAAATATCATAAATAAAATAGATCTAATAGTCAGTAGCAGTAGTCTTATTTGTCAGCACATAGGAAATCAAGCAGTCCTCTGTAGCACAATGGAACCTCTATTTCCCCAAATTCTGCTTATATCAAGTATATTAACTTCTCTGTACACACTGAGTATGAAAATCAGATGTCAGCTAATTATCATTTGTGAATAAGTCAATCTGTTTGAGGTGCTGAATAGGTAATCATGGTGTTAGGACCTACATAATGCCATGCACGTCTGCACAGTGCAAGACTGAGTATTCATGACTTTGGCTAGGTAATGCCTTGCAAGTGTGACTTATTAGCAATTTTACATGTTCAATTACTTCTTCATCGCTCCTGTTAATAGGAAGTACACTTTTAGAACTTGTGTCAGACAGAATAAGCTTACTGACAAAGTTGACTCAGGAGAGAAACTTGATACACCATTTAATAAAATATTGTAAGAAGATAATGAACCTGTGAGGACAAATTGGCTCTAAGTCATATCAGGTATATACAATGTAGATGAACAGAAGTAAAGTCTGACTCATTGCAAAATGTGATACATTCATGTCACAAAGAGATCACAATGGGAACACAAAAAACATAATCTTATCTTGCAGATGTGTTTGTACTTTCACATGCTTCATTATCATAACTTCAACAAGGCTCATATTCAGCAAGATTTCTATTATGACAGGACAAATGATGTTTGTGCAATAACATGAGTATATTGCTCTCTAAATACAAAATGTCATAAGTGCAAAGCACAGTGCATGTGCTCTACATTGTTATATCAATGCTGAGGTGGCAAACACTATTAATTATGGGTTCATCATAATGCCATCATTTCAGGATTCAAATCTATAGAGGCTGACATTTCTGTGAAAGCAGGGATCCTTACTGTCAGTATTTTACCTGTGTAAGTACACTAAGTTGAGATATCATCAAATGATTTATGAGTTTTATTTTGTCTTCAACCTTTGCACAGTGCTTGGTATTACTCATCAAGGCATGTCAGTGGTGGTCATCACTAAAACACACTTAAATTCCAAAGACAAAAATTCAAAAATTTGTCCAAAGACAAAAATTAAAACATTTGTTTGTAATGTACAAAAACGTAGCCACCAGTCATGCAAATGAGATGGTCAGTTGTGCACTGTAGTCTGGACTATAATGACTACAGAAAATACAGTTTTAAGTATATTTTTCAGTGGTGCAACATGTTAGTACAGTAAGTTTGTAAAAACAACTCAAGTAGTGCAGGCTTTTAATGTATGTCTGGAATTGCTTTAATTTAGAGGTCAGAATAAAGTTTTGTCATTTCTTTCCTTTTTTTCCTGAATTTGAACACAATGCACACTTGAAAGTTAAAAGATGAATGTTGCAACACAAGTGTGTCTAATGGATGCTTAACACATTAACTGTGATCTGTGCTGAGTGTGTTATTCATAGCACCAACCATAGTAAAATTAAGGCACACTTGCATGTGCATGATTGTGCAAATAGTTCTTGTGCAAAAGTACGAGGCACTGCAATTAGCAACATTAGCAGTTAAGGAAATATGAAGAGGTCAACAGCACAGGTTTGAACATATATCAGAACATGACTTCTGTGGAATAATAATTTTCATTACCCCCAACTGTATATTGTACTGATGTATGGTGTGTAAAACATCATGTCCTGTAAACTCTTTATGGTCCTTCCTCAATATTTGTTATAACATAAATGCATCATGTGTTTAATGAATGCAACAGGTAATCACAACTGAAAAGTGTTTATTTTTTCTTTATGTAGAAGTTGGCATGGAACACTGACAGTGTGTAGGAATGACTATAAGGAAATAGCACTACACATCACATAGCAAACAATTCAAAAAGGAAGAACACATGCTCAAAGACTGTGCTGTTGCCCTTAACATTGAGGATTTTAGAAAAATCACTGAAATACAAAGTTTTCAGTAAAAATACATATGCATCATGAATTATTAAGACAATAAAGGAGCACATCAATGTGCAACCATTACAGAGTTGTCAGAATTAGGTTTGTCGCCAGTCATGTTCAAAATTGTATAGATCGACTCACACCCTGCGCATGTCAGTTCTCCAGTGGCATTAGCAATTAATACAACAATAAAGAATTTCAGGTACCTTTTGTCATGGGTTAAAGTCCCAGGTGTTATAACTCACAGTTTTACAATTTAATGTATTATGTACTACTTAAAATAAGTTACATAAGGACAACAGTGACTGGCAACAACATCACTGAGATTGTAATGTTTATTTTTGTGACAATGTTCTGGTTCTGATTGTCACCAGCCATCACAAAGAGCATATGCAGAGGTGGCAATATTTCATTTGAACTTTAACTGACATATCATCATTAAATAGTAGTTGATGGAGTCCCTGTGGAAAAATTCTACATGCACTGACCAGCACACTTGGTTAAGTCTTACTGTTGTGTTTCACTCCTAACATGTACATTTAAGAAATCATACCCACATTTCATTCCATTTTTGTGTTTTTATCTTATAAATGCAGTCACTTGTTGGTCATTGTGCAAATGATGGTATATAATTGTTCTGAATTGGGTGCCATTTCCCCTGCCATTTTTTTTCTGATATCTTTGAGAAGACATGGCAGATGATCGTGATGGTAGTGCTCAATTTAGAATACAAAGATGGTGTCAAGGCCAGTACAAGATCTTTGTTAGACTCCTTATTAAAATTATAGCTGAAGGCTACTGTGGAATGACTATAGCTTGTCCCAGTAAAAGGCTGGGGCTTAGAATTGCTATTACAGCGACTTGAAAAGGTAGAGACAAGGCCTCCTTTGTTGATGGGTGGAATATTTTAGAACCAGGTACCCACATGAGCTTTATAAGTATAGTGGTCCATAAGCATGCAATATAATGGCATGTTCTTTCAACTCAAAAAGGTGAACGTTATTTTTTTTTTCTAATCTGTACAGTGAGATGCATAAGGAGAGACTATTATGCTTCAGAGAGGCATGAGGTTAGTATGACTCAGGTATGACCAATCACCATTTAATATTAGCTCTGAAATTGAATTCACCTTGCATTTCCGAGAACATCAGCACATAATTGCTTGACAGAGTCACAAATGAATAGCATATTCTGTATATAACAAACATACATACCAGCTCAAATAGTTCTTGAACATCACATTAGCTATTGTTTCCATCAATGTAGCTGTGTGTGGGTTCAACTCCAAGAAGCAGTAATTAGTATCCATTACCTAAAAGTTTATTATTCTGCAACCATTAAGTTAAAATAACAGTAGTCATTTAAATTTAACATTCTATGAGTTGAAATGCATAACTTTTATATATATCTATATATACATACATACATACACATATATATATATATATATATATATATATATATATATATATATATATATAGATGTGTGTGTGTGTGTGTGCATGTGTGCAGTAGTTACACAACTCTTTGCATAATGTGTATAATACTGATGAGATTAATGTTTATTTTAACAAGTGTGGTTTCACATTCATATATGTATGTGACAGATCTTTGCATATTCGTTTATTTAACATTCGTTTACCAGGAAAGTCTAACTTGGAATAAAGCCATTTTTCAGCAGAGGCCCAAGGAGAAATGCTCCAGATGCATGTCTTTGTGACATGGGAAGAAACTGGAGCACCCGGAGTAAACCCACACAAACATATTTATGTTGCAATTTGCATGGACTGTGATATATTACAATAATATTCCATTTCAATATTTTATGTTGCCTCCCTCTCGCCATATTTCTATCTTTGTATTTTTAAATGATATTTGGACTCTGCTGGAACATTAGCAGCCACCAGCACAGGGAGCCAGACCGGCCACAGAGGCTCAGATTGACCCTCTCTGGAGGTGGCTGCAGTGACACCACCACAGGCACCAGAGATACCCAGCACTTCTGAGTCACAGCCTAGCAGTGATGCCTCCACAGCTCCTGTACTACCTGAACCAGTAGTGTCAGGTAGGTCTGCCAGAGGCTGGTACACTGGTACTTACTAGGAGAAGCAGATCTGGCGATTACATCAACCATCAAAAGTCAACAGGACTTGTTGAAGAGCTAATGGAGGTGGATCTCACTGCCTGTAATGGTGAAACAGAAAAAAATCTGCATTGACTAGCCACCCCAATGCCCCATTCAGCACTGCACAATTTGTCTGCAACAAGAGACAGTGTTGATAATTCAGAGAATGACAAGTAACTCCTCATTGTACTCATGCTAGATAATGATAATGATGGTGATGCACCTCCAAAAACCTATACCTAACCCAATCTGTATGCCGTCCAACCTTTTGTGTCCAGCACTATCCATCTCTGTCTTATATGTCCTGTATGTCCCCTACTGCTACCTAACATACACTACCTACTCCTCTTATTCCTAACTGCCATTCTCAACATTCCTCTCTCTCAAAAAAATAAAAAGGGGTCCTGTTCCACAAAAAATATGCCCCACAAATTGCTCTCCACTTTAATTATTTGTATGTGTGTGACACATTGATTTAGTCCAATTGGCCACACAACATTATTTACTTGTTTTTACACACACATGATGTTATTCACCACATTATTTGTAGAAATATAATCTTATCTTGTGAAGAAGTTGATAGCTATCTTGCTCTCCCTTCACCCATCCTACCTATTTCTTTATTCACCACCCAGTGTCCTACCCTCTGCTTGCCCCCCCACCCCCCCCACACACACACACATTTTCACCACTGTTCTTTTCACACCTTTAATCTGGTCAATAAATAGATTCACACACCACACACATGGCCAGAAATGGCCTATAAAACAAATACTCTATATTTGTCTTTATCATTTGCTTGACACTTTGCATTGAACATTAATGAGTAAATGACAGTTCACATCCCATGGGGGAAAGCTGAAGATTTTACCTTCCGCCACATAAATATTGTGCTCCTCACACTACTTTGCTTAGCCCTGCTGTGTGACAGAAAGCAACACTGATTAGCCCTGCTGTGTAACACACTGATAGCATTATAAAGACAATTATTTTCATATGTTTAATAGGTTGCAGGTTTTAATGCACAGTGTATGGATGTTTAATTTGTTATTACTGTAATGAAGTGGGATGCAGACATACTCTCTTACTTCATACTGTTCTCTTTGCCCATTCAAATGTTTTAAATGTTCTACCCAAATTATAACTTACTTTGTGGTGTGCTCAGATAAAGCTCAGGTCTAGAGGCTGTTGATGTAGATTGTCAGGTGTTTGAATCCAGCTTTAATTAAAGTTTTTTTTTCTCATAACATTTTCACTTCTGAAGTAATAGATCTGGTAGCCTCCCACCTGCATCCTGCTTATTCTTTTGTATGGTCTAACATTATCCCACCCATGCTAATACCTTTCAGTGTCTAAGTGCAAAACATCTGGACAAACCCAAAAGTAATTGGGGGGGGGCTCAAGAGCTAAGGACAGGTTACAATAATTGCACCTACATACTTAGGAATTTGCTAAAATCTTTATTTAGCATTAACATGCATCTTCTGAAGGATACGAAGTTTTACATGTAGATGTATGTTATCATGTAGTGGCTTCATAATTCAGTAATTTACTAGGAAAACAGAGATTGTATAAGTAACACAACTACATGATTTAAACATCTGGACATTCTGCAAATATGTGGACAGTGGAAAAGTATTGCCATGTAGTATCCATATTACACACTTTACTGTATGGATCCTGAAAGATGTTTAAATGATGAAACAGAAAAGATTAACACAAGACAAATAACTTCTGGAATGTCTCAAAATCAGACATGTCTTTATGAAGGCGTTTATTATTTGCACAACAGCTGTCATGGAGTACCATAGAATGCTGCTATTTTCCATTCTACATTCAAAAAATAGTTACCCATCCTCTAATAATTTGCTATCTATTTTACAAATAAGCTTGCATTAGTGCACATCAGTAAGAGCTTGTGGCAGAATGAGGGTATTATTAGTTGCTTCTATAACTTTTGTATGGTATATTGGCTTATTTTGGTTAGGATATGATGAGGTCATTACAATACAGTGTATCTACATCTTAATTTAAATGATCCTGGCACTGGCACACATTACCCTTCCATCTGGAGTCCACTGAAGTATTAATGAGTGTACTTTTATATGTTTGGAATCTACACAAATCATAAAGTCTGTACAATGATATAAAAACTACATGAAAAATTTCATACAGTGATGTTAACATAAACAGTCTGGAATGCATGGGTGGCATTCCGCTGACTGACTGCTGTAATTACCATCCATCATATAACTGAGCACTACACGTTAATGTAACACACATAGATATCACTCATGCTACTGCAATGTCTATGAATGAAATGAAACACAGTAGATATAAAAAGTTTACACACCCCTGTTAAAATGCCAAGTTTTTGTGATATAAAAATGAGACCATATATATATGTAATGTACACTACAATTATGTACTGCCCAACAATTGTAAAACAATTTTTCTGTGGTGTTAGTAGTTGATAGAATATTCTCTAGATTGTGGACTTTGGTAGACATTCAAATCCAGGAAAGACTAACTAGTGTGAGTATTATGACTATAATGCTAGGTAGGACTGGCTTGTCCAACTGATTTGCCATGTACACTTTCACTCAGGTGATACATTTACATGAGGAGAGGGATACCCCAACAATTTCAGTCCCTATTAAACTTTAGCCCAAAGATCTGCTTAGCAACACAATAATGAGGCCATCACTCCAAATATGTTTTGTCTCACACTTGCAGTAAGATTTATTCTGTGGCATGAGAGGCTAATACATTACTTTCTAGTATGCGGGCTTTAGATAAGCAGAGGTTCAAATCTGGTAATGTATGTATGCTTAATGAACACTGACATGGCTAAAGGATTTTGCTCCCTCAAAATACATCTTTATGAGAAACATGAGCATGTCAAAACAATGCTTAAGTCAGAATTTGAAGTCTGTTAATCCCAACACTGGTAGTTTAAATTCTTGAGTTGCACATGCAGTTACATATCTCTTTAGAATGTGGATATAGATATAGAGCTCCTCACCTAGTATGGTTATATAACTGATAATCTGAATTGTGTAGCAATGGGTTCATCAAAAATATGATGTGCAAAAATCAAAGTAGGGTGAACAGTTGCATAGTTCTATCATTTTGCTAACTCAAACATTTCTTATGTGAGTCATACAGCTTCAAGCACACCACTAAAGTCATCCATTCAAGTGTGGTTTCAGACCATTCTAATCATGATCTTTTCTATGGCATCAGCAGTTACTTTGCAGTTCTCTAGATTGTGGACCTAGATAGCAAAGGTTTGAATCTGGTAATGTAAATGCTGAAGGCAATAGTGACAGACAGGACAGGCTTACCCAACAGATGATGACATGCAAACACCTACTACTGTGAGCAGTAACAAGGCTAAATATTCTTAAGCCAAAATATATATTTTAGGAAAGGCATGACCATTGAAACAGACTGCTGATGTAATCCATTCAATTATATGCTTTATGATACTTTAGATATAGTATGTGAGAGGCATCAGTGGTTGATATACAGCTTTATGAACTATGAACACAGGTAGGCAGGCTTTTAAGTCTATCAAGGTATAATTTCTGAATGTGGAAAAGATTAGTAATACTCAAGATTGGCTTCTCAAATACAATTGGTGATTGCAATTTACTTACTGTACACATTTATAATTGGTAGACAGGACAAAATATGTAATTCCTTTAATGAAAGCCATATGCATTCCAACACAATGTTGCCTGACAAGTGTAATATGAAGTCTTGCAAGGTGTCTTCAGTGGGTCTATATTAGAAGGCCGAAAGTTTAAAATTGTGAATGCTCTAAAGAGCAAAGATGCCACAACTTGAAATCATTATTGTGTGGGGCTGTGCCCCCCCTCCCCACCCCATGCTAAATATATATATATTCCAAGTCCGAGATTAAACTACTGTGAGGAAAGGGCAAATATTCCAATCTTCACTGTACTGTGATCTCAAAAAAAGCACTTCAAGGGCCAGCATTTTCACTTTTTACAGCATTTGCAATTTTATACTTTCAGTCTTCTAACATAGACCCATCTTCAGTTACTGACAGGCCGAATGAAGCTTGACTTACATTGTGTATGTTATAATCCAGTGGTGTATGCATTTTATTAATCTGCTCTTTATATTGGGTACAGGCAAGAATGGATTATTCTACAGATCTTGTTGTATGTCATGCTACATAGTCATTGCAAGGTTTCATAGGACCTTTGTTATGATCAGTTGTTATGGTTTTGGGATAGTTAGGTGACTCTCACTCATTAATTGCTGTTTTTCCTTATGAGCATGCAAGCATATTGATAGATTCCATTACATGGTGGTTAGCACAAAGCTCATTAAGTGAAATATGTACCGTCATTTGTTATTTTGTAGCAAAAACATCTGGGAATTTGCCTGCAGCAGAATGCCTCTGCCAACATCCACACATCCTCTAGCACTTTCTACAGTTCAGTTATCTGATGATGATGCTGCACCTGTCTGTAAGGTATGTTAACTGTTGTAATCCAGGTGTTGTGGCTGTGCTGCACATTGCTCAGTTGGGGAGACATTTTGATTTCAGACCATGATAGTATACTTCCTTCAATGATGTTCTTTGTCAAACTGCATTCTCTTGTGTATGTGTGGCAGCAGAAGAAACTATACACATAAATCACGGCTACCTTGCATTCACAACACATATAATCAACTGAAATGCTTCATGCAGCAGCTGCCATTACATGAAGCAGACATCAGGCACATTTTTGTTGTGATTACTTCTAGGGGCTAGCTATCATGGGTGGTCTTCCTTTCACACATACCTAATCAAGTCCATAGGCATACACTGGCATTTGGAGACAACAGCCCTGATGTCACTGGACTGCCTCCACTTGAAATGATTCTTCCAGGATTTCCATCTTAGTATATTCGTGCTGATATGTATCAAAACTACAGTGTAATTACATCTTCATCTGTTATAACTCTACATTGCACCAATGCTTTGCAGTATAACCTGCAAGTAATATGCTGTTCAAAGTGACAGCCTGTTTTTTTGGCTGGTTATTGCAGATTGTACTGCATACTGATTTGTGATGCCCTCCCTATCTTACTTCCTACCCTTCAGAACATGCATGCTGCTGCCATAACTATTATGCTTGTTTCCACTATCAGTAGTTGTCTGTGAACTATGTCCAGGGGTGTTTGTTATTTGTTACTGGCCCACAGTTTTATGTATGTAACTTTCTGTTACCCCTGTGTTGTTACTTCAATATATGTAAGGCATGGAAATTTGTACACTTGAGTTACTTGCATGTCTGTTCAAACATCACAATTGCCTCTTTTTGGATATGTCTTCCTGTGTTTCATTCCCCAATATATATGACAATGCTACTAAAATTCCTACAGGCCCACTGCCTGCACTATGTACAATATTCTACAGTATCGAGTTTCCTTGTCCACTGGTATAATAACTCTCATCTCTCCATGATTAACAAGGATATACTTGAGTTTGACTCCAATTTTAGCCCTCCCTCTCTTAATCTCTTGTATAAATAGGGACCTCTGGTGAAAGGTGTTGGATTTTACTTAGATAAATAACGACACTAGTTAGTGGCATGCACTTCTTGTAATTCAATAAATATATACTAATTTACACACTCTTATTCTGTCAACATCTCATGTTAATAGTACTAAAATTTTAAAAAGTGTTACTGATTGTGCAATGGCCCATGATTATTTCTGGATTTGTCCATCATTCCTATTAGGTTTTCCCTGACTCATTTGAGAACTGTGACTGTTATTTGTTAGGCTTCCCCTGCGTTTTCTGTTTTCCAAGTTGCACTAGCTATAGTTGTGCTGCTTATGCATACTCACTGACTGAGCTAAAGCTTGTTTACAGTCCTGTGTTTACATTGTCAACAGGAGCCCTGCTGCACCTCACTATGACTGTAAGCATGTATTTTGGCAATGGGCAGGAGCTGCTCAATGTGTACAGTAGCTTGGCAATTAGCAATGCAGCTCATTGTGCACAGATGCCTTGTTGTGTTAGCTTCAGTATGCTGAGTATGTGCCATTAATGAACTCCCAGGTATGTCTCTTCATAAAATGTACACTTTTTAACTAAAATTTGTGATAAATATCAAAAATGAAACTAACTCACCCAGTCTACTGCTATAAAATTGTAGTAAACTCAGTAATAAATTAGATTACAGGTGGATTCATAAATGCCTACACTTTGCACTAATAGTGTGACTACACTGAGCAGTGGTGAGCAAGCAATTTGGCATATATTCAACAGGTCTACTCACCATGCCCACCTTCAAAACAAAGGTAAATGGCAGAATATGTTAATGATGGTGAACTACATACTAATGAAGCAATTCAGCATGACAGAGAAATTCAGGGATGTATAAAATGCACGTTTACTCCACATGCCTTCTTGGAATACAGTCATGAATATACACACTTAAAAGAAATATTAGGGGTTGCTACTCCTGTTATTAACCTCTATGTGCAACAGGCTTTAATACAAACTGTTTTCAGAGCTGGATTTCATGATACAGAAATTGTAGAGAGCTATAGGGTGGAAAGGGATACCTTGGAGGAAATATGTGACCTCTGTCACCTTCTCCTGAAGCCTCAGGAAAATCATGGAGAACCCATCACAGTGGAAACCAAGGTATATGTAACATTACATATACCAGCTACAGGCCCTTTGCAAAGCTCCACAGGGAATATATGAGAGGTGTTACAGACTTCAGCCTCCAAAATAGTACTTCAATTTCTAAATGCAATGACATAACATGCAAGGAATCATATTGCGTTCTATGTACCCTAGAGGGGAGAGCTACAACTATGCAAAACTTCTATGCCATAACACAATTCCCTGAAGTTCTGTGAGCCATAGACTGCACACACAACACTGAAGTAAAAGCACCGGCTGGTGAACAAGAGATTAGGTACATCAACAGGGAAGACTACAACTCTCTCAACTGTCAGGTGGTCTGTTATGCCCAAGTGATTTTATTCAGTGTGTGTGCAGATAACCCTGGCAGTTTTCATAACTCACACATATGGCACACCTGTGACCTGTATTTAAGATTATGTAGGGGTTACTTTCCACAACAGCGTCTAGTGGGGGGAGACAGGTTTTGCACTGGAGCCTTTGCGCATGACACCCATGAGAATCCCATGCCATCCCACAGAGCAAAGATATAACAGTGCCCATGCTCAAACCAGGAATATTGTTGAGCATGTATTTGGCTTCCTGAAATCAAGGTTCTGATGTGTACACGCATCGGGTGGTGACCTGCAGTATGAACCAGCCAGCTTGGCCAAAATCCTCACAGCCTGTACCATGTTGCATAATTTGTCAGGAAACAGCTGCAGCAATGCCAAAGACCCCAGTTCCCAACACCACAGTCATTGTTAGCAGGGCCAGCACACGTACATGAGGAGTGTGAGGAAGAAACAGCATCTGATGATGATCCTGTCAGACGTAGACATGCACAATATGCCATGTCCCTGGCTAAGAGGCAGAGTATAGCACATACACTCCATGCATAAATAAAAACCAAAGAAACTAAGCACATACAGACAGTAATAGTAATGTATGCAAAATTAGCAACATTTACTTATGTAACTGCTGTATTCCATGAGCATCAAACAGAATCCATCTCAGAAGACAAAACTTGCATTAGCAGTATTAACCAAGTTAAGCGATTAAATTTTAAAGAAGAAATAGAAATGATTGCTCTCATATGCAAGTATTTTATATCAGTAAGATAAAACATGGCTCATTGTACTGGAATGTCAACAGTAACTCAAGTGATACATGCAACAAATATTAATCTGCCCAATAATGTGTATCATGCATTAAAGTTACCCTCTACCAGAAGTTGCACTGCAAGTTTCTACTCTATATTAATACACAATGGTAATACATTATTATACCCCCCCCCCCAAAAAAAAAAACAACACAATGGAAAACCTGGTAAGGCTAATAAAATGCTAAACCTCTTAAAAGATAACAACATCAACAACGGATCAAGTCTAGGAAATTAAACTGTTAACATTTGGGATAAGCTTTGTTGATGTCAGGCACATACAACAGGTTTAGTACAGGTATTGGTCTAAAACATAATCTTCACGTTGCTACTAGTTATAAAAAAAATGCCACATGTGTTCAAATACTCAAAGAAATGTTGCTATAAAGACATGTATCATTAGCTGAAGACACCACCTAAAAACTGCTATCTCTTCTATACCAGTAGAAATGGACAGACTTTAGACATCACACAATGTTATTTGAAATATAAGCCATCGCAAGAATTTAAAAATTATTTGTAAAGAAACATCACATACCCTAATAGGATTTGTATGAAAGTCCAAATATATATATATATAATTCAATTGTAGTTGTCAATCAGCAGTATCTCAGACGTTGGAGAATTCAAAACAGTTTCCCCTACTATGATATAATGGTGTCACCTTCTGACATTAGGATTGGGTAGGACAATGGGATTTACAGCTGTTCACTAACATGGCAGGGGACATTGGTATGGAGGCGTTTTTTGGGGTGAGCTGTTTCCTCTGCCATGGCCACTTAAGTGGCTGGAGGAATGGAAGTGGGATGTTGCTTTCTTGGAGTTGATGCTGATTTGGGTGGCATCAGTAGTATGGCAGGAATGGTTGAGGGACAGGAGGGTAGTTTTTAATTATGACAATGTTGCAGTAGTGCAGGTTTTACAGGTTAAGATGGCTAAGTCTGAGAGTTTACTGTTGGTATTGCGTAAGTTAGTGCTGCAGAGTTTGTTGATTAATGTTTCCTTCACAGGTATGCATGTGCTGGGGGTGAAGAATGGGATTGCTGATAATTTCTCTCACTTTCAGTTTTCCAACTTCTGACAGTTGGCCCTGATGGCAGCAGAGGACCGGGTGCTGGTGGCATATGAGGTGTGGCAAACTGGGCTAAGGCCTTTGGTGCAACAGTCCTGGGTGGTGTCCACCAGGAAGGCCTATGGTAGGGAATTGTTTGATTTTTACAGGTTTGTTGTACAGTTACCAGAGGAGGCAGGTGTTTGGTCAAAAGAGTTGTTGCAATATTTAGCCTGGGCTAGGGCACAGGGCAAAGCGGTAAAATTGGTTAAGGTGAATTTGGGAGCAATTAGTGTGCTTGCTCAACTGGTGAGATTGCAGGATTTTACTAAATTATGAATGGTGGGGCAAGTGTTGAAGGGATGGAGTGTGGAGGAAGGTTTGAACAGGGACAATTGCTGGCCAGTGATAGGGCAGGTTTTAAAGGTTTTGTTGAGGGGTTTAGTTAAGGTACCCGGGGACTCGGCAGATTATGTTGTGTGGGTGACACTGATTGTGTGGATGTACTTTGGTGCATTTAGGTTGTCGGGATTGTTGAGGTCATTGGTTTGGAAGGACATTATTTTACTGCCTGGTGTAGTTCATATTAGGTGAAGGACATCTAAGACTGACCAGGTGGGCAAGGGTGTGCATATAGTTTTAGTGAAGGACAGGTTGGAACAGATGTGTCACGTGGTGTGGCCAAGGAAATTGTTAGCATCTCATAAAGGGAACTCACAGGATTTGGTTTTCCAGACAAAAGGTGGTAAGGCGATAACAGAGGGACAGTTGATTTTGGTGATGAGAAGGGCATTTTGTAGTATGGGTTTGGATGGAGAGAGATTTTCTACTCATTCCTTTAGGATGGGTAGAGTGTCAGATTTGGTGAGAGTGGGTAGTTCGATTGAAGTCATTAAGAGGGCAGGGCAATGGTCTTCCAATGACCTTTTGACTTATTAGATAGGGGTGGTGTTTGTAGTTCTAATATTATTTACATTTTCCCCCTAGGCAAAAGGATTCTCATCATAAGTCATTTGTATGCAAGAAGGACTGCTGCTAGGAGTAACAGTTCTGAGTTGGGTTTACACTGTTTCAGTTGGAGAGTCACATGGCATGGCATTAAAGGCCTCAGGGGGAACTGGCTGTTGCAGGTATTTAAAGTGATCCAAGCTCAGGTGGGGCTTCCTTGAGTCTTGTTGGTGCACCTGGCAGATAATGATTTGGGTTTGATGCCAAAGCGTCAGTTGGTTTATCAGATAAGGGAGGATCTTTTAGATTTAAGGAAGTTATACCCAAGAGTGTGCTTAGTGTGGTCAGAGATTATTTCTCATTTGTCTTGGAGGAATACTAAGAAGTTTTAAGCAGTTGAACCGGTGCAGAAGTTTGTAAATTCTAAGTTGGCAAAGCAGTTGAGGAGATAGGAGTGTGAACCATATAGCATAAAGAGTTTGCTGACAGGGTTCCTATGTGGTTCAGGGATGATGAGGTGCACCTTAGTGATTTTGTTTAATTTAAATTTTGGATTGTTTTTCGAGGAGTTGGTTAAAGCTTGGTGTTAGTGTGGGGGAACAGCCTAAGTTAGGCTGGTGGGCAGAGAAGAGGGACAGGCTTGTTCCTTTTCTGTTCCCCTTCTGGTGTACATTTTTGGAGTAAGGATGCCTGAAGTGTGGAAGTGAGTGGCTGGACACTGCCTGCACCTGGTGGTTTGGATGTAAATGAGGTTCTGGGTTGAAGGTGAGCAGTTGGATGCTGCATGAAGTGTAAGAATAAGTGAGCGGTTGGGGGATACTACTTATTTGGGAAGGGTGAGTGGTGCTACGCTGCCCTTATGGATGGTCAAGTGATGGTTTGATGAGATGCAAAGAAATGAAATTATGATGCATTGTTTTTTTTTAATGTTTGAATCAATAAAGGTCGTCAAAGGTCTTCTGGAGTTTTTGTCTCTTTATTAAAGGGGAAAGTGACAAATCATTGCACAGACACATTTTTCCTATTTTTTTGTCTTCATAGTTTATGCAGTGCTTGACATCATGCATTACTGACTATTGGCATTCACTAACAGTAAATGATGGCTCACTTCCTGAAGCAAAACTCAAATTATAATCTGGGCCACAGTCAGCAGAGTATTTGAGATTGGCACTGGTGCACCTCCATCAGCACTCTGGACAGGACTGAATGAAGAAAATGCACCAGTCAGCTACATAGCTCTGTTTTACAAGGAGTAAATGCACTGAGTTGGAGAAAGACCAGAGGTAATGCAGTGTTGGAATGCAGTTTACAGACAATTTTATTTAGGGGGTCAGAATAAGTATTGTTACATATTTTTATTTTGAATTTAATATATAGTACAACTGACAAATACCAATATTATATTTGCAACACAGCTATGAGCAATGATTGCTACATAGGTCAAATATAATCTGTGTAAATTATGTTAATTAGAACAATGATGATAGTTTAAACTACTAGTCTGCACAACATTTCTTTAAATTAGTATGACTCATCACATATAACAATGTGTGTAGGGAAGGATATCATGTAAGTATGTATGGCACTTACCCCAACATGTATTACTCAGGTCATACAACTACATGCATATGAAATGTATTTACAATGCAATTAACCACAGCAGATGTTTAAATTATGGCACACAAAACATTAACGTAACACACATCCATTCTGAATTTGATCAGAATCAGAACCGTTTCTATGGCTGCGCTTCTTATTTGCTTGAAGGTTGCCATGAAGCACCATAGATTACTGTTAATTCCCGTTCTAAGTTCAAAACCTCAGAACATAATAACACGTGCTAAAACATTCTCACTGATTGTGCAAATGGGTGTGTCAGCTGTATACTTCAGGAAGTGATTTTAAAGAAAAAGAAAGTAATTTGAGTGGCATGTATTACTTCTGTATGATGGAATCGACTGTTATACTCAAGAAACGTGGCTATTTGTGATGCTGGCTAAACACATTGATTCAGTTAAGTTATGTCTGCACTCCCAAAACATTGCAAATGAGGTACAGTGGTGTGAGACCTTTTCACATGTACTTCCTCTGTGGTATTAAGCAGAGGTCTGCCATATTTTTGACATGTCTGTTTATATTCACACTGTACATTATCTAAGCAAGATAAAATATTGAAAATGACACAGATTAATACAATTTGCATGCACTCATCCTGACCAGAACATTCAGGAATGCTTTGTTGTCAGCCCACTGTTTCACAACTGTGATCGTCACCAATACACCATACTGTGAAACAGCTATATATCACTCACACTACCACAATGTATATGAGTGACAGGATTGATAAATTTTCTGAATAGTATATTACTACTTGTGATCAACACATTGCTATAAGTTCTTATCAAGACACATGCCTTTTCCCCCAAGCCTAGTATGCACACTGGCATTTGTGCCACACAATTATGTGGTAATCCTTACAAGTGTGCATTGTTACACATGTAAAGTCAGACTTCTCGTGTGGCATGTACAGCTGATACAATTGACTATAGATTGCGTAATTAGATAGGTAGGTGTTCACCTACAACAGTGACTGTCACAAGTGTGTGTATGTTTGTGTGTGTGTGTGTGTGTGTGTGTGTGTGTGTGTGTGTGTGTGTGTGTGTGTGTGTGTGTGTGCATGTGTGTGTGTGTGTGTGTGTGTGTGTGTGTGTGTGTGTGTGTGTGTGTGTGTTTAGTGTCAAGTAAGTATTGCTTAAACACCAAATCTGATGTGTCCATTTCCGCTCAGGAGATACATTTCCACTGGGAGAGTGCTCCCACCTCAGTTTATTACACATGTAATATGAAGATATTTTCTGTTACACATTCATGAAGTCATCTCAAATATAATGTATGCCACACTTGTATTAAGACTTCTTCTGTGGCACTGCATACCCTGTATTGTGTAACTAGATAGGTAGGTGGTTCAAAAACAACAATGTTGAACTAGTGCATGTGTATATCTAGTGTAAAATAAGTATGACTTCATCAACAGATCTGATGTGGACAATTCTATTCAGGAAAAACATTTACTCTGCGAGATTGCTCCCACATTATTTTATTACACTAACATTTATTTTGATACATACTGATGAGGTCAACTTTTCAAATGTGCTCTATCTTACACTTACATACAGACTTCTGTGGCATTTCCTGTTGATACTGCTCTAGATTGCTTAAATACAGTAACCATGTCTCTGAAGTATTCATAGGTTCATAGATATATGTTAATGGCCACCATGATTTTTATTAGCCTATCCATGCAGTCTGACCCAATTGTGTCCCTATGTATCATGGTTGTTTATTAGTAGGGGGTATGTTAGCTAGGAAGTTTCTAGAGGTTATGTTGGGGGGGTATGTTAGTTTGGACATTACTATCTTCTGTGTCTATAAGAGATATGAGGGCCAAACCTAGGGTGAACTTCCAATTTCCCATCAATTGGTCAAGGCTATGCTTAAATACCATTAGGGATGGACTCTGCTTTACATGAATGGGAATCCTGTTCCACAGCATGTAATCATCTGAGACTCATATATATATATATATATATATATATATATATATATATATATATATATATATATATATATATATATACTGCCAGCATGTCTTATTTATGTCACAAGCAAAATTTAAATCCTTAGATCTAGTGGTTCTGATGGATGCTTTGTATACCAGGCATAGATTGCCTCTCAATAACCTTAGGAGACAGAGTACAGAGATAGGACTTTTATGCAATCCATATAGGACAATGTGTTTATACCCTGTATTCTTCTGGTAAAGAACCTTTGTATGCATTCCAGCTGTTGAAACTGAACTGTAGAATTGGCTCATTCAAAAGATCCATTGTTTAGTCTTCCACTTAGTGCGCTTTTGTGTAACCGTGTCTCCCATCTCAATGTACTCATGTAGTACACCTGACTAACTTCTCTCCCCCCCTCTCCTGACCTTTTACCTTACCTTGTGCTTAATACCTAGCATATACCTTTCCTTTCCATTGAAGTCACTCTATGCTCTGACCTATTTCTCTAACCTCTCCCATATCCTCTTGTTTGTCTTTCTTTTTTCTCTCATTTCTTGACTTCTGTCTCTTCCCTCTCTTCTTACATTACATTTTTCCTCCTTCTTCTCCTCCCACTTGCATTTTTTTTTTCTTATTGCAGTAGGAGCCATATGGCATAGCCTGTTTGTAATTAGTAAGAAGCCTTGAAACTGTCCTATCTCTAGTCAGGACTTTTAATGATGGAGTGCCTTAATTTTTGTGAATTTTATCACCAAGTTTTATTACTACCAATTTGTATTTGTTTTATTACTAATGCTGTCTTACTTTTATACTATTTGTTTCTTAATAGTATGTCTCATTGTTATGTTCTATGTGGAGCTTTTCTCCCCGGGCCTCTACTGAAAATAGAAATATATCCAGCTAGACTAGCCCGGTCAACAAATGTAAAATAAATAAAATAAAAATAAATGTTGCAATCAGACTTCGCCTGTGGCACTTGCCGTTGGTGCTGGCTTTGTTAGATTGGGTGGATAGATAGGTAGGTGGCTTGTATCCTGCAGTAAATGACTACTGAGACTGTGTTTATCTCCCTCTTGCTAGGTAGAGATGGCTTCTCCTACAGATATGAGGTGTAGCTTTACAGGGTAGTGTGTTGCCTCTACTTTTATTCCCATTTAGCACACACATCACCCTATGAAAACAATGGTGATATCCTCCATTCAAATGTGCACTGTTACAGTTGTAAACAAATATCTCATGTGGTGCTTTCAATTCATGCAATGTCCTCTAGTCAGTGATCCTGATGAGGTACTTCATTCCAACACAGACAGTAGTGTCATGAGGTGCGTACATTTACATTTAGGTAAGTATGATGCTAACCACATGCCTGATGTATGTTGCTAGCCACATGCCTGATGTATGATGCTAGCCACATGCCTGATGTATGATGCTAACCACATGCCTGATGTATGATGCTAACCTCATGCCTGATGTGTACTTTCAGTCCTTGTAGCACAGACAACTGCTTTGTTAAACACTGATGAGGCCATTTGTTGAAATATGCTTTATCTCAGATTAGTAGCAAGCCTTTTCCTGTGGCAAAGAGGAAATTATACAATGTTCTATAGCTTGTTGCCATAGTAAGCCAAGAGCTGAAATCTGCTATTATCTACATATTGTGTGTGACTGTGCTTCTACAGTCACAGGGATAACTGCATTATGCAACACATGTGTATGGGGAGACCTACTGTTATGCAGTATTTTGTGACAAAGAGACAGGTCACACCCCTCTTTTAATCAGTTTAAAAGCACACATATGCCTTGCAGCAATACAATGATATAATGCCTTCAAATGTACTCTATCTCACATTTGTAGCATGACTTATCTTGTGGACAATGCAGTTTAGACAATATTATGCACTTTCCATGTCACATAGGTAGGTGCTCGAAACCTGCAGTGGCTGAATAACATTAGTGTGTGCCAGTATACTGCTATGCATGAATTACATCCAAGACGGTTGTAATATATACATTTACAGTGGGAGAGGATCCTCCATTACTTTTAGCTCAAAGAACTGTTTTGCACAATAAATAAAAATGTTCTCATATGTCATAATTCTCATTTTACTTATATGTATGTGACATCTTCTATAGTTTGACAACTGGTAGTTTGTATATTAGATCACTGCTCTGTTTGTATACTGGTAAATGTGACACATCTGTGTATGTATCATGTCCTTCTGTATTTTTCTACATACAGAGCATGCATGAACAGTTACACACCTTCTACCATTCCCAATATACAGGTTGTTGCAATCATATGCTTTTTTCATCATATAATACTATTACTGGAATGACTGCACTGGGGTCTGTTATTCTTCTCAGTATTTCATGGTTGTCACAGGTATGGACACTTTCATAATAACATCAGTATTGTTTTCTTCATACCCATAAGGCAATGAAAGCCTTACAGTTCTTTAACTTGTGTGCATTTTCTAATGTCAATTATGTGGCTGTAATTTATTACTTTTGCTCACCCAACATTCCATTACTTCCATACACCTGCCATACAGAGGTAGCTAGGCATTCTCAATATAATCATGTAACACAATTTACTGGGCATATCTCTGAAATGTATAGTGGAAACCATGCAGTTAGGTTTTATAACTGCATAAACTCATCTATATATTTTACATTAATATACAACCCATGTTTGGCTATCACTATTTTAACTTTAATAGCCTTTCTATGGTTGCAAGTGACAGCAAATGGCAATAAAATGTCCTTTTCTGAAGTGCACAGAGTAACAGATGTAAAGCTCATTTATTGTTTTTACACAATAGGCAGGGACTACAGCATACCATTGGTTACAACAGATAACTTTATGGATACACATCTGATGTGTAATAAATTTAGTGTATGCAATATCCACTAATGTAGTTAATTTCCTTACTAACTGTTTTATTAGTTCTGCAATCCAAATTGTAGCTTGCTACAGATCCCCCACCATGCCCCAAGATTCTCACTACACCTTTCTAAACATACTGGAAAATATTAATATACAACCAAACACCCTAATACTGAGTGATTTCATCTACACTGCCATTAACTGGGAAAACTACTCATGTACCAACACCTTTGCCCAACAGTTCCTGGAATTCATAAATTCCAATGCCCTGGATCAACTAATCCATAGTCCCACCAGGGGCTCCAATATCCTAGACTTGGTCATTACCAACATAGGAAATTGATGCTCCACACTTATGATCACCCACTCATTGGTCAGATCAGACCATAAGCTAATCACTCTTAACATCCACATCCCACCCCCACCCCCAAGTAAGGAAACCTCCATAAAAAACTTCTCCAAAGCTAACTTCATGCTACTCAAGTCAGACGTTACAAACTTCATGACACCCATGCAGACTGGAACTGAAAGGTCGACTGCTGAGTCCTACACTAAAGCACTGTACAAGCACATCCACTCATGCATGAATCATGCCATCCCAAATAGAACCAAGATGCTCTCCTCCAAAAAAAGGAAGCCAATCTGGTGGTCCCCTGCTATAAACAAACTTTACAACAAAAGGAAGAAACTGTTGCAGAAAAGAGGAAAATCCTGGGATGCAAAAAACTCCCTTACCAGCCTCAGTAAGAAGCTGAGATCCCTCATAAAATCCTCCAAAGCTAGTTACGAAAATAAAATTGCCAAAGATTCCAAAGACAACCACAAGGCATTCTATAACTATGTCAAGAATCTAAATGGCAATGCTCAGATCTGCTCTGAGCTACAACAGAATGGCATTAAATATACTGATCCCAAGGATATTGCCAATATCCTGGCAGATTGATTCAGTGCCAACTTCATCCCCCTCTCAGCCCCTAAATGGCTCATCTCAATACCAGAAGATTGCCACATTCCGGTAATAATGGCCACAGAGGTGAAAAACGCACTCACCAAAGCTAAGAATACAACATCCACAGGACCAGATGACATCCTGGGCTGTGTACTACATGAACTAAAAAATGAACTGGCACCTCACCTAAGTGTCATGTTTAATCATACCCTCACTTCAGGCTTCATGCCCACTGAGTGGTGCACAGCTACAGTTATTCCACTCCACAAGGGGAGATCCACCTTGGATCCCGGGAACTACCACCCCATCAGTCTGATGAGCCTGATCTGCAAGGCCATGGAACGTATTATCATGGAACTTATAAACAAAGACATTGGCAACTTTAAAACACTGGACCCTACCCAGTTTGGGTTTGTGAAGGGCCAATCTTGTCTCCTGAACCTGATTGACTTCTTTGAATCAGTCTCCAGAGCCGTGGACGAGGGTAAGGCAGTCCACACAGCCTATCTGGACCTCGCCAAGGCCATTGACACCATCCCCCACTCTGGAATTATCGATAAACTTACTAAGCTAGGCAGGAATCCTTACATCACTCGATGGGTTGCCAACTGGCTTACTGACAGAACCCACACTGCAAAAGTAGCTGACTCCAAATCCAGCTCCAGACAAGTGAGAAGTGGAGTACCTCAGGGTTCAGTCCTGGGACCTCTCTTGTTTGGCATCTACTTCTCTGAATTACAGGCCAACACTAAGGGACTCTGGCTAACAAAGTTCACAGATGACCGCAAACTGAGAGCCATTATTTAATCCCCAAATGATGTTGATACTCTACAAAAGGGCCTTACAGAAACAGATGCTTAGTGCCAGAACCATGGGCTCAAGCTCAATGCCAAGAAATGTATAGTTACCCCCTTTAGAAAAAAACATGTACCCATGAATTACCACATAGGTGGCAGTAGACTAAACACAGAAAGTGTGATAAGAGACTTAGGGACACAGGTGGACAGTGGTCTCACCTTCAATAACCACATCGCCACAACAGTCAGGAAATCCTTCTATGTGGCACACCTCATCACTAAGGGCTTTTCATCCTGAAAAAAGGAGGTCATTGTGCCACTGTACTCATCCCTCATTAGACCCATTATAGACTACAACACCCCATTTGGTATGTACCTCTCAAGACGTCTGCAACAACTGGAAAGGCCACAGAAATACTTCACTAAATGCATCACAGGCCTGAAGCAGATGCCCTATGTTGACCGCCTTAAAAAACTCCAGCTACACTCTGCCACATATTGTCTACTCCGAGGCGATCTCTGCTTAACATACAAGGCCATGTCAAACCCAGAGCTGTTGGACATGCTACACTTAAAGAAATCCCAATCCCTCAGAGCCACATGCTCCAGGGATCTAATTATTGTCATCACAATAAACAAAACATGCTGAAGGGATGGGTTCCTGACCCAGAGACTCCCCAGACTCTGTAATATACTGCCCATACATGTCAAGCAGAGCACCTCTTTGGCCCTCTTCAAAAAGAACCTTGATGATTGGATGGAAGAAAGGAAATTCACCCCAGGGATCACGTCAATCACCCTGCTAGACAGGGGTCCAGGGAAGTAAATAGTGTGGGAAGAAATAGCCAGGGAATTGTTATGGCTAGGCTTGTATAGGCCGTAGGGCTGATAGCCTAGTACCAACCTATGAACCTATGAACCTATAAATAAATTTAATCTATATCGCATTTACTTCCCTCTGTTACTCTGGAGCTGTGTACATGTATATGTCTCTAAATGAATATAATTACTTGTATGGATGAAAATACATTTAATTACAGTTGTTTTGACACTAAACTAGTTATATAAAACTACACATCGCTAATTAGCCTTTCCCTGCCTCTTAATTATGTCACTCAAGTTGTCCTTCTCTTTTATTGCACTGTCCATAGATATTCGCTTACTGGGGTTGTGTACAGATATAAGCTGTTGTTTATACTGTGTGCTTTATCCTCCATGCACCTGTTTGTGGCTGCTAGCAGGTGTTCTGGCCACAGATATGTGTTGCTGAGTGTGTAGGCTTGCTTAGTGGCTTGAATACTCAAGGAGCATTGCTGTTCATCATGCTAACATGACTGGAGCATAGGTTCATAGGTTCATAAGTGTTTACTAGGCTAAAGACCACAAGGGCCTTTTTAAGATTAGCCATGCATCCCAAATCTTTGACAAGTTCTGATACCCTTGATAAGTGTAAACATGGACTTGGGAGATCAACCATTTACAAGGTCACCTGTGTCCTTAGCGACATATATGCCAAGCCAGGGATGAATTTCTGGTTTCCCACTCAATTGTCCAAATTGCACTTGAATTGGGTTAGGGAGGAACTCTGCTTCATATGGAAGGGGAGCCTGTTCCATAGACAGGGTAGTCTCTAAGACACACCCCTATCTCGCCAGCAGGTCCTATTTATATCACAGGCAAGGTTTAAGTCTTTAGAATGGGTAATTCTGGTGCTGTTTGTTTTGTGGATATGCAGGAGGTCCATCAGAGTGGGATCTGACAATGCCCTGCATGACAGGCATGGATCTCCCCTCAAAAGCCTGTAGGAGACAGAATACAGGGATAGAGCCTTGAGGCAGTCTGCATAAGACATTTTAGTTATGACCTGTATTCTTTTTGTGACGAACCTCTGTGGACATTCCAGTTGTTGGATATGCCTTGTTAGGTATATACCAAAGGGGCTATCGTACTCAATAATAGGTCTGATGAATGCTGAATACAGTGGAACAATGACTTCCTTGGACTTACCTTTGTTTATAAGTTGTGCAACGTAGAATGATTTCCTCACCACTGCAGACACATGATGGTCAAAGCTAGATTACTATCTATGTGTGTCCCTAAGTCCCTGACTACTGGGTCAGGTCTAAGGGGTGTGTTGCCAATGTGATAGTTAACAGGGATGGATGACTTCCTGAAGGATAGTATTATGCATTTCTTGGCATTTAGTTTTAGTCCATGACTCTGCTATCAGTTGTTTGTTTGTGTCAGCCCTTCCAGGAGAACAGTTGTACCAGTGTGGGATTCACTGACAGCTCCTAATTTGCAATCATCTGCAAATTGAGTCAGCCAGAGACCACTGACATTAGCCTTGACTTTGGAGAAGTAAATGCCAAAAAGGAGAGGTCTAAGAACTGATCCCTGAGGGACTCCACTTGTGACTGGCCTCTTTGTAGAGGTGGACTACCTAATTCTAACTTCAAGGGTCCTGTCTGTGAGTCAGTTGGCTATCCACCGGGTGACATACAGATTTGTACCTAATCCCTTGAGTTTGTCAACAATGCCTGAGTGGGGTATTGTGTCAAATCCCCTGGCCAGATCAAGGTACGCAGTGTGAACAATTTTACCCTCATCCATTGCTTTTGGAACCTTCTCAAAGAAGTCCACCTGGTTGAGTAGGCATGATCTGCCCTTGACGAAGCCAAACTGGGTTGGGTCCAGTGTCTGGAGGTTTACTATATCTGTATTGATCATCTTCATGATAACTTTTCCCATAGCTTTACATATATGACTGGTGAGACTTATTGGTCTGTAGTTTCCAGAATATGTAGATGGCCCACCTTTGTGGAGAGGGATGATTGTTGCCTTTCTCCATTCACCAGGCACGAAGCCTGTTCAGAGGCTACAGTTGAAAAGTAATTTCAGAGGACCTGATAGATCAAATTTCATGCTATTTAGAAGGCATCCTGGGATATTGTCTGGGCCCATTGATGCGGTGTTCTTGGTCTTAGAGAGAGCATTAAGGACCTGTTCCCTAGTGATAGTAGGGGGAGTTATATTTAATGACATTTCCTGTGGGAAGGTTGAGGGGGAGAGAGGGGTAAAGTTGGAGCTGGATTTATCAGTCAGGAGGATTGCCATATATTCTGGCTCAGTATAGCTGGCTCCATTTACAATGAGCTCTGCACACAACTGTGTATTGCCTTTGAGGTTGCAGACATAACTAAAGAATGCTTTGTGGTTGTTCTTGGCCTGGGAGGCCAAACATACCTCAAATTTGGCTTTGGTAGACTTTATTTGTCCTCTGAGTTGTTTAGTTTGATGAGAGTGCCTTTATCCTGCTGGGTGTTGTGCCTCCTAATTTTTGCCATGATTTTCTTCCTTCTGTTATACAGCCTATTGATTTTGTGATGCCACTAGGGTGGCTTGTTTTTTGAGTTAGTTTTGTACTTCTTCCTGGTGGGTACTGCTGCCTCTGTGCAGCTATTAACATGCTTGTACCGGGTTTTTGTGAGCAGTTCTGCATATGCAGCAGTGTTCTCGGGGTTTATGGGTCTTGAAATTTTGCCAGGTTCTCACTTAATAGCAGGAGGTTAGCCTTAGAATAGTTACTGAATATTCCAGGTGTAGCTGGGGGTTCAAGTTTTATTTTTATATCGAAGTAGACCATTTTGTGGTCTGACCTTACCAGGGAAGGCATTACAGTAGGGGGTGTGCAGCACTCTTCCATATTAGTGAGGACCAGATCCAGTATGGTTGCACCCCTGGTTGGTGTATCAACTATCTGTTCCAGAGAGTTTGCGTTTACAAAATCCAGGAATCTCTGTGCATGTATATTTGGTGTCAGATAAGATTTCCAGTTAATAGTGAGGTAATTAAATTCACCCATGAATATGGTATTGGGATGAATAGTTAGCGTTTATAATAAGTTTAAATACATGGTATGGCTTTCCTGGGTCATAGAGTGGGACCTATAGCTTGCAAGGTAGTGGTATTGGATTTGGCCTGTAGTGATTTGAATGTGGAGCAGCTCAAGTGCATTGTCCTGTTTGACCAGCCTTGAAGTATATTTATTTTTGATGTAAATAGAGACACCTTCACCTTTAGACCCTGCCTATGAAGTAGCTGGCCTAAATGTGTGGAACGTATTGCAACCTTGCACTGTTGGTGTGCTCTTTGCGGCTTTAAACCATGTCTCAGTGACCTCACATATGTCAGCATTGTCTAAGGTAAAGAGAGCTTCTAGGGAGTGGAGTTTTTTTGTTTAGACTCCTAGCACTGAGCAGTAATACCTTTAGATTTTCTTGGTTTTGATTTGCTATGTAGGAAGTACAAGTTCAGTTTGGCATGGCCTAAAAAAAGGCATTGTTGGGGAAGACAATGTTTTAACTAATATTAAAAAGCCTAGAGGGGAAAGATGCAGACCATCCCTGGCAAAGCAGCGTGGCCTGTTGACCATCTCCTTCCATGTTGACAAATATTGCACCCCCTTAGAATGACACCAGAAACTAAGCCAATTAGTAAAATCAATCATCTTTTGTCGGTATTGTAGCATCATCGTTGGAGAAGGTAAAATGCCGCTCAGTGCTAGGCTCATACCAGCCTGAGACACATATTCTAACAGCTCCATGATGTTTCTGTTGATATACTCTAGGGAGGTATGTCTCTGCTCATTTACTTCCACATGAACTATGACTGAGTCGTATTGGTAATTATGGTCCAGTGATATGAGTGTGTGTGTAATGTGGCAGATCCTAGCCCCAGATAAGCAACATACTGTGACTTTCTCCTTACTCAGCTTAGTGAGATGAACATCAGGGTGTCTCACAATGGAGTCTCCAGTGACTAGAATGTTGGATTGTGTTGTGGCTTGCCTTATGGGCTTAGAATTAGAGGCTCCATGAGATGTAGCTCTATGTGTTGATGCAGGTGTTGGTTTAAAAGAGTGCATTTGGGGCTTCAGAGGATATTGGTTATGTGTACTTTAGGAAGGAGGTCATTGTGGTTTAGGAAGGTTACATTCAATTGCCTCAGCATATGTAGCTCAATATGTCTGCTTTGAATTGTGCGTGATGGGTGCAGCATGTGTACTACTGACAACCTTATTGACATTAGGAATACTTATATATGAGAGCTTTGCCTCCAGTGATATTGTGTAAATATATCTCTCACATACCATATCAGTTTGTTTGAGAATTAACTGGGTGTCAGTAAACATAAGGCAATTTCTATATTGCCTCAGGATGAACATATCCACCAAGCCAGTAACAGATACAGTAGGAAAGTTCATATCCATGGCAACAGACCCTTTTTTATTGATTAGACATATGGAGTGAGAATATCAGTCACTGTCAGGAGTATCCAGTTTAAAGCTATGTGGACAGTTCTTGTCACTGCAAACTAGTTGTCCTGTCTGCAACTAGGTATTGGAGAAATTTCAATTGTGCTTTTACAGCAAATATGTCACTCAAGGTGTCTAAGACTGTACAGAGCACCTTCAAACACTTGAGGGGAAACTAATACATAGACCTTGAAAATTTAAGGTTGAAGTATTTAGGTAGATAGTCTCAAGTTAGAAACAAATCAAGCAGTACTTACTCAACAAAGAATTAGCTTGTCAAGAATGATGAAAAGAGGGTTGTTGCATGAATGGCTACTGCCTGACTACTACTAATGCTGGTCTCAGCACAGCTTCACTCTGTTGGGATACAATGGCCTTTGATTCTTCACTCACCAGAAGCAAAATGTTAGCACCGATCCCAAGATGGGAAGCAGGCCACAGACTGTTTGGTGATTTTTTTAAGTCTTATCTCAGATGATGCAAGGGTCTGTAGGCTTGTAGCCTTTTTCTGGTAGATGCCTTGAACAGCAACCACACCAATCAGGAACGTCAAGAACAGACACTCACTCTCCAACCAGAAACAGTCAGGAATGAATGCACTCAGCTCCTTCTGTCACCAGGACCAGAATATAAGCACAGATTCCAGGCTGTCAACGAATAAAGCAGTTATAAGACTTTCTGGTGATCAGCAGTCTCCAGGAAATAATGCCCCTGTACTCCTTCTGTAACCAGGAGAAAACAGAAGCACTGATCCCAAGATGACTACTGAGAGGCAGAATGTGGGCTCTGCAATAACCAGAGTACAATACGTACACACATGTTAATGAATAATCAGGTATGTCAGTACCAGACTTTGGATTCTTTTTTAATTAGGTAACTTAAAGTTTCTGTTAGTTCCCTGAGACAATATTTAACTTTATTCAGGCCATAAAAATCAATATAGTAAATATTTTGAAATAACTCAGTGGTGGTAATGGAACTTTGAATGGCATCAGGCAACTCTCCTTCTGAAATAATACGTGGTTCATCTGTCAGGCTCAGCCTGACTGTAGAGGTTTTATATTTCCAGGCAGAATAAGTAAGAGGGGAATGCACTAATACATGTTCATAGGAGGGGTTATGTATATATCATAATGTATGAGTGACTTGCACTGATATCACTGCATTGCAGGTTGTTGGCTGGGGATAAAAGGAGGACATTCTGAAACTCTCAACAACCACCGCTAGAATGGTATTATACCAGGTTGCCTCCACTCTCCGGATACTTGATATTGATAGAAAATTTTAAATTGATTGGGGGGGATCTAATATGCTCATGTCATTTTGCAGCAGATTCACAGGTATGAATTAGGACAAATCAAAAATAGACTCTTGTTTTCTTTGTAATCAAGTGTTTTATAAAGCCTCCCACACCTGTCAAGTCACAGGTTGCACACACTACACCATTCTATTTATTATGATCAGCTCTAAAGTTGTCATTAGGAAGGAAAACACTTGTTTTTTTCACAAAAAATAATATTTGTCTTTTATTTTCTTCTGAGACATTAGAACAGGAAACACTTTCAATAGCCTGCTCCAATTTCTTTGAGCAGCTTTCTTTGTGGAGTCGGCATGTCCTCCCTGTGGGTTTCCTCCGGGTGCTCTGGTTTCCTCCCACATTCCAAAGACACTCTAAACTGGTCCTAGGTATGAGTGCATGTGTGTGTGTGCCTTCTGTGGAAGATTGGGTGCCAGGCTGGCAACTCGATACCGTAAAACTCCACTGCCAGTCATGAGCGGACAGGTGATCCACTGTGGCGACCTCCAACTGGGAAGAGCCAGAAGAAGAAGAAGCTGTATTTCAGAAAAAGGAATGACTCTGAATTTTTGTTACAATTAAGTACTGTTCATTAACATATTGATCATTTTCTTTTCTCAGCCAAGATATCAATATCTTCCCCTTGCCTCACAAAAGCAATGAAGTTCTTCCATTTTTTCATGTATTAAATCAAAATGCTGAAATTATAGCCTGCTGGCTGCATAAACACTATCGATCCATTTAATAGAACTGTGGCAGAATCAAAGTTGTTCTGCAGATTACTCTGGCTAATCTAATAGAGATGGTGGGCATACACACTGATCAAAATAAGTATTAATTAAGGACCTCACTGTTCACTAATTTCAAATATCAAACAAATCATAAAAGAAATGACTGAGTTACCAGGAAAACTTCATTTAAGTACACAGGCATGAGTTGTCATTCTGCTCTTAAAGGATTTTCTCATTCAGCATATTGCCAGTGAGGCAAACTTTTCAAAGTTCATATTAAAAGCCTAAACTGGGAAAAATAAATATTTATTAGCATATTGTCTGTATCATTTACTATAACGACATATTTGCAGCATTTGAATGTCAGAAAGTGTTATTACATGCCAGAATAACACAGAACTTTTCTGAAAAGTAATGTTAAAAGTATATTTAATATAGAAATGTGATACAGTCCTCTAAAAATATTACTGAGAGATGTGTTTCTTAATACCATCTCTAAACAAGCTCCTAATAAGGCATACCTGGCTATTTGCTCTAGCAGTGCATTGTTGATTGTCTCTTCCTTTAAAGTTCTTTGATATATAATACACCACCCTAAACAAAAGGTAGCATGTCCATAGGCCAAGAATAGGCACGCAGATGTCTTAAATTTTATCCTCACATTTTTGCTGATTTCTTGTGTTTTCAGACTCGCCTCACCATTTCCTGGCTATGGTGATCTATTGGCAAAGAGAAATGACATGCAGTTGTGCACTTTGTAAACACATTGTTCCATCAGTAAAACTATGACAATAATCAAAATCATCTTAAAACCTACTTCAGAGTGTAAAGGGATAGTGGACAAGCAAAAAAGAAGCACATGCCTAAGGTATTTTTTTATGCTAATAACTGTGTTATAACCAAGGTGTGTGTGTGTGTGTGTGTGTGTGTGTGTGTGTGTGTGTGTGTGTGTGTGTGTGTGTGTGTGTGTGTGTGTGTGTGTGCGTGTGTGCGTGTGTGTGTGTGTGTGTGTGTGTGCGTGTGTGTGTGCGTGTGTGTGTGCGTGTGCATCAAAACCAACATAATTTCAAAAAGATTTCTGGATTGTCAATCAAACTGCAGTAATCCGACGTCTGTTTCCAGGCCAAACATATCTGCTTCCCAGGTAGACGCCACTTAAACAAAATGACAGTTCCAAGTACATAGGAGTTTTGTTATGGACCGCTAAAAAAAAAAACATTTATACTGCTAACATCACTGCAACAATCACCTATATCAAGAAAATGGAACAATACAGTGGGTATTATCCTGTTCTTTCCAAATAGAATAGCAATTATAAAAATAATGTTTTTATTACACATTGAGTAACTGATAGCACAAAATATGGTTTTCCGCAATCTTGAACAGATCTGCTATATACAAAAAGCAGTAATTGATTAGATGGAAAAATGCTCCCATCATTGTCAGAGAACAGAGTCAAAATAATCTGGGGAAGGTCTAAAAACGTAAAACGTTTAGCAACTAAGTTTTTTAGTTACCTATGTCAAAAAGACATAAGGATACGCAAGAGGAATAAGGCAAAATTTAACATTCACTGATTGACAATGGATATGGTGTCAGAGATAAGTGACTCTGTGATTCGGTGTCTGCCAGCCAGGAGATGGATGTGTAGCCTACTGGAGTAGTTATTTATGTATCCATTCATTTAGTTAGTTATTTGAATTTGCTAACCAGGGGAACACTGATCAAAACTCACCAACTGCAGTCTCAGCATGGAATATACAAAACAGTAAAAGTCACAATGACTACAAGTACAGCAAGAGTCTAGTCAGACGACAATAAAAGATACTATCAATGACATGTACAGTAAGAGAACTACAAAGTACATGATGGAAACAGTAAAATGTCTAAAACTTACAGCAAATAGCTCAACATTTACAGACAGTGGAGTTTTAAAGTGGTGTAGTTAGTTTATTTAACCTGATGGGATGCATGTTGCATTTAGTTCCACCCCCTTCCACTCACCTTACTCTTCTGCACTAACGATTATCCTACCTGGGATATTAACCCAAAGGCTACCCTACACGTATTTTACAAAAAAAAAAAAAAACTTTCCTGTGCTGTTAGGTTTTAATATTTTTTTAATGATCAAAAGAAAAGGTTTTGATGTTTGTTAATTTCAAGATTTGTATTTTGAAGTTGTTTGCATCTGTATTTAATCAGCATTAAATAGCACAACCCATTCCAAACAAACTTTGAATATTCAGATGTCTGAACAAAGTTCACCTTCAAGTTATGATAAATCATTTGAACATTCAATCAAAGTGGCTGCGCTGATGTGTAAATAGACAGATAGATAATTGGATAGATAGATAGATAGATAGATAGATAGATAGATAGATAGATAGATAGATAGATAGATAGATAAATAGATAGATAGATAGATAGATAGATAGATAGATAGATAGATAGATAGATAGATAAGATATAGCTATAGGGATAATATTATTTCTGATTCCAGTTTACAGCTTCTAACTCAGTGAAAGGATTGGGGTCTATATCAGATCATCAAAACGGCTCTTTATCGAATGCCATAAAGTCGAACTTTAAATTCTGAACCCTAACAATATCGAAACCTCAAAACAGCGAATTTTTACCCAGGGAAAAAATTTGCTGTTCCGAGAAACACGCACACTACAAGCACACTAAAAAGCAGCAATCTACACACATACATTTAAAAGTTACATCTAACTCTACACCACACTGCACATACACTACTATCTATCCACTTACCTTAACCCAGACCTTAACCCTAAGGTACTTCACTATCGCACACTCACCTCACCCGCGCCCTAACCCTAACTCACTTAACCCTCCCCTTACCTCAAATTCTCACTATTGCACACTCACCTCACCCATGCTCTAACCCTCTCTTAACATGCCCCTAACACCAAATTCTCACTATCGCACACTCACCCAACCTGCACCCAAACACGAACGTCCGCACAATCACACACTTACCTTAACCCAACCCGTAACTTTCCACCACATCGCTGAAAATAGAGAAGCCACAACAACGGCCAACCGAATTCTTTCCCTAGGATAGAATTTTGTTTTGTCCAGCTTCTCTGTTTTCAGCATTTGCAATATTGGGTTTGACATTAGATCATTCGAAATTCTGTCGTTTTGATGATGTAATATAGACCTAAAGGATTGTGCTATTTCATTTAGTGACTGTTATTTAATTACTTGTGGTGTAAACTACTTTAATTTAAATCTTTTACATTGTACACTTTTAATAAGGGTGCAATCATCACTATAGCCTTTTATGGGGGGTGAGTTAAATACACAGATTCAAATAAGTATGACAAAATATTTAACTGACAATGTTGGAATTGGCAGCTGATGCATGGGATTAAGACTCCTGGATATTAGTAAAGCTAATTCCTTTAGTCAAGAGTATAGGGTTTGATTCCTTCCATTTCCGGCTGCCTTCTGTTGGATTCTAAGCAAATCACTTATGTAAAAAATATCCTCAGGACTTAACAGATGAATATGCAAAAAAAAAAAAAAAAGCAAATATTACAAAATCCATTTGCGTTTGCAGTATATTAAATTGGATATTAAAAACAAACAAAGCTAGAATCATTCTACTACTCACTCCTTGTTATACATTTTGTAGTTCTTTAGAAAACTTAGTTATGACAAAGTATTATTTTTAGACTTAACCAATAAAACATCAATGCAACAAATTATATTCTCACAAAAAAACAGCTAAGATGCTGACCTCAATGATTCAAATAAATCTGCTCAGAAAACAAAGAAGAGGTTCTACTGCATCACTAACGTCTGCGTTCAGAGTATTAATGATAAAACATAAATACCCAGGCAAGTTTAACAAAAATTGTCTTTGCGGGAACCATAAGATCAGTATGATGTATAGCATAAAAAAGCCATACTACTTAGCTTTCAAAATGGAGCACAGTTGTACAAGGAAACCTAGATTAAATAAAGCACAAAAAGTAATTGTTTTTCAAATCATATCTTTCAGATCCAAATGAGAACCTGTCTTGATCCAAACATTTCACAGAATAGTGATGTGCTTTTTAATTATATCTGAAAAATGAAAGGGCAAAACAGTGAATGTAGCATATCATCAGTATAAAACGATTATCCAGCTGCAAGACAAACTGATTACAACTGAAGAAAAAAAATTCTGCTAACTGTATAATAAAGACATATGTCACAGTGCTAGAGGCACAGGAGACACATGCTTTGCATAAATACTGCCTGAAACAAAACCTGACAGCAGCTAATGTACATAGAAAATTTCTATACAGATTTAAAGAAAGTTAACTAAACTTGTGTGAGTCACACTAAGCAAAATGCTTGCAACGGCCGTGATTAATGACAGCAGACTGTAATGGTACAAATTTACATGAAATGGGTTCTAATCAGACCCAAAGAATTTTAGATTGTAAAAGGAACATATTTCTGTTAAATATGGAACAAGAAAGATTTACTACTGGGAAATCTTGGCTTATGATTTTCATGCTGGTGTTTGTAAAGGAAACAACATCACTTGATTTGGAACTGGCAGTGCATGCTGCCTATCTTGATTTTGCTAATACATCTTTTAATATTAGACATAATGGCATAATTGAAAATATAATTACATTGCTCAATGGATAAAATGTGTGTTAAGTGATAAGCCACAAGTCCAGGTACAGGTTATCAGTGCTCCCCCACAGCTATGGTACTGCACCCACTTGTTAAGACTAATCTTCTAAGATATAAAACTGGGAAATGGGCTCTGGGTAGCCAAGATGGTAGCCAAATATATTGAGCACTTCAAACTGTGCAAACTAAGTGTTTCAATAAAACATTCCAAAGTTTAATGAAATTGTCCATAAAAATAAATATCTGGTACAGTAGAAATCATCTCATATTTAATGTAATTAAAAGCAGCATCACTGTTAACAAACTGTGCTCAGACACATTTCAACTTCACTGGGGAACATGAGAGGAACCCCCTTTGGTGCTGCTCCTTTTCATCCTGACTATTGAGCCAATGAGTCTATATCTTAAACACATTTCCTTCCACTGCGGTATCCTAAAAAAACAGCAACATAATTCTTACTGACACCTACAGTTGACACCTACAATACATTCACTTTCCATCCCAAACCCACCTCTCAAATAAAGAACTACTACTCAAGCTCAAACCCTGCTCCACATCAGCAGACAATCTCCCACCCCAATAACTAAAACTCACCACCAACGCAATTACATATACAGTCAGCATCCTAATAAACAGGTCACTCTCTGAAGTCACAGTCCCTACAATATGGAAACTATCTCACATAGCCCTTATGTATAAAGGAGTACAATCCACAGAAATCTCTAATTTCTGCCCAATATCAGTACTATCCCCTTTATCCAAAATCATGGAAAGGTATATTCACCAACAAATCATGTAATTTATACTCCAAAACAACCTGCTCTCTGAAACTCAACATGGCTTCAGGCCAAACCGCAGCACATCCACAGCACTACTATCCTTTAGAAACACTATTAACAAAGCCAGAGACAAAGGTCACCTAGTAGCAGCGCTATTCCTAGAGCTCCCAGAAACGTTTGATACTACTTCAAACACGTACTACTTAACAGACTTAACTTACAAACACGTACTACTTAACAGGCTTAACTTACAAACACGTACTACTTAACAGACTTAACTTACAAACACGTACTACTTAACAGGCTTAACTTACAAACACGTACTACTTAACAGACTTAACTTACAAACACGCACTACTTAACAGACTTAACTTACAAACACGTACTTAACAGACTTAACTTACAAACACGTACTACTTAACAGGCTTAACTTACAAACACGTACTACTTAACAGACTTAACTTACAAACACGTACTACTTAACAGGCTTAACTTACAAACACGTACTACTTAACAGGCTTAACTTACAAACACGTACTACTTAACAGGCTTAACTTACAAACACGTACTACTTAACAGACTTAACTTAGGTTGTTCCTCCTCCACACTCCAGTGGTTCCAACGTTACCTCCATGATAGGAAACAAGCAGTTAAATGGTCAATCCAACTCTCCCCCTTCCTACCAAATCCCAAAGGAGTACCCAAATGCTCCATCTTAGGATCCTTACTATTTAACATGTTCACCAATAATCTATACACCTCCTCCTCCCCAGGAACATTAATACAGTATGCAGATGATCAACCTTAATCTGCACCATACCCTCCCAAAACTGCTAATCAAAAACCAACCATCTTTCACAGCAACTGGATTATGTCTTACAGAGTCCCAACTCTTTCTAAATGCCCCCCAAAAAACAAGATTATGATATTCTACCCCAAAAATACCACCCTCAACCAGGGCCAACTAAATATTTATGCAGCCAACAATACCATATTAGATATCATTCAAGAAACTAAACTACTCGGTGTTATAATTGATGATAAACTCAACTTTGACCCTCATAATAAACAAAATATCTAAAAAAAAAACTTAAAAACTAGGAATACTCTACAGAAATAGACAATTCCTTACCACTACAACCCAAACTACTCTGGCTAAAATGTTCCTGGCCCCATCACTTCTCTACGGTTCCTGTATACTAACCAATCTGCAGAACTTTACCAAAACTAAATTAGAGCAATGCTACAACAAAGTTGCAAAGTTCGCAACCAACTTCAAATATCGTACACATCACTGTACATCACTCAAAGAATTAAACTGATTAGAATTAACACAACAGTTTTTATACACACACCTAATTACAACATATAACCTATTTTATAGACCCACTGCCTGAGAAGGCCTAATAAAACATTACAGACCAAACAGACACCTTAGATCTGAAGAGAAAAAAAATCCTTGAAATCCACAAACTTTCAAGAAATCAAAGAAAATCTCTATAGTCACACTCTATTGCTAAATCTTGGAACACCCTCCCTCCCAACATTAGGCTAACTACTAGCCTACCTCTCTTTAAAGCCTTCCTAAAAGAACGCCTAAATAAATCATGGCTATGCACATGCATAACCCCAGGCTAATACACAGTCTGGCCTCCTGTACCTCCTTCAATTACGTTAACATGTCCACTACCATTAAGCACTATCAAGACAGGAATAAATGTACCATACTGCTCCTGTCTTTCTACTTCTTTATAAATTAATCTAAACAGCACAAGTATTCTTCCAAATCAGACATGTACAATGGTATTGTGCAAATGCCGTATCACTGAAGCAGTGACACTATATCATGTTAAAAGTCTTGTCAAATTTGTAAAAGTCTTGTCAAATTTATAATTTTGTGTAAAGTGTTATCAAGAAATTAAAACTGCCAAAGATTACAAAGACAACCACAAGGCATTCTATAACTATGTCAAGAATCTAAATGGCAATGCTCAGATCTGCTCTGAGCTGCAACAGAATGGAATTAAATATAGTGATCCCAAGGATATTGCCAATATCCTGGCAGATTGATTCAGTGCCAACTTTACCCCACTCTCACCCCCTAAATGGCCCATCTCAATACCAGAAGATTGCCAAATTCCAGTAATAACGGCCACCCAGGTAAAAAACGCACTCTCCAAAGCTAAGAATACAGCATCCCTGGGACCAGATGACATCCCAGGCTGTGTACTACATGAGCTACAAAATGAAGTGGCACCTCACCTAAGTGTCATGTTTAATCACACCCTCACTTCAGGCTTTATGCCCACTGAGTAGTGCACAGCTACAGTTATCCCACTTCACAAGGGGGGATCCACCTTGGATTCCGGGAACTACCGCCCCATCAGTCTGACAGACCTGATCTGCAAAGCCATGGAACGTATTATCATGTAACTTATAAACAAAGACATCAGCAACCTTAAAACATTGGACCCCACCCAGTTTGGGTTCGTGAAGGGCCGATCTTGTCTCCTGAACCTGATTTACTTCTTCGAATCAGTCTCCAGAGCTGTGGGCGAGGGTAAAGCAGTCCACACAGCCTATCTAGACCTCGCCAAGGCCTGTGACACCATCCCCCACTCTGGAATCATAGATAAACTTACTAAGCTGGGCATTAATCCCTACGTCACCCAATGGGTTGCCAACTGGCTTACTAACAGAACCCACACTGTAAAAGTAGCTGACTCCAAATCCAGCTCCAGACAAGTGACAAGTGGAATACCTCAGGGTTCAGTCCTGGGACCTCTCTTGTTTGGCATCTACTTTTCTGAAGTACAGGTCAACACTAAGGGACTCTGGCTAACAATGTTCGCAGATGACTGCAAACTGGAAGCCATTACTGAATCCCCAAATTATATTGATACTCTACAAAAGGGCCTTACAGAAACAGATGCTTGGTGTCAGAGCCATGGGCTCAAGCTCAATGACAAGAAATGTATAGTTATCCCCTTTGGGAAAAAATATGTACTTGTGTATTACCACATAGGTGGCAGTACAGTAAACACCGAAAGTGTGATAAGAGACTTAGGGACACAGGTGGACAGTGGTCTCACCTTCAATAACCACATTGCCACAACAGTCAGGAAATCCTTATATGTGGCACACCTCATCACTAAGGGCTTTTCATCTAGCAAAATGGAGGTCATTGTCCCACTGTACTCATCCCTCATTAGACTGATTATAGAATACAACACCCCATTTGGTATGTACCTCTCAAGACATCTGCAACAACTGGAAAGGCCGCAGAAATACCTCACTAAAAGAATCACAGGCCTAAAGCAGATGCCCTATGCTGACTGCCTTAAAAAAACTCCAGCTATACTCTGTTGCATATCGTCTACTCTGAGGTGATCTCTGCTTAACATACAGGGCCATGTCAAACCCAGAGCTGTTGGACATGCTACACTTAAAGAAATCCCAATCCCTCAGAGCCACACACTCCAGGGATCTAAGCCTTGTCATCACAATAAACAAAACATGCTGAAGGGATAGGTTCCTGACCCAGAGACTCCCTAGACTCTGGAATAGACTGCCCATACATGTCAAGCAGAGCATCTCTTTGGACCTCTTCAAAAGGAACCTTGATGACTGGATGGGAGAAAGGAAATTCAGCCCAGGGATCACATCAGTCGCCATGCTAGACAGGGGTCCAGGGAAATAAATAGTGTGGGAAGAAATAGCCAGGGAATTGTTATGGCTAGGCTTGTATAGGCCCTAGGCCGATAGCATAGTACCAACCTATGAACCCATGAAACTATAAGATAAATGTGTAATGTATCCACTTAATACTTATGTCTACTAATTTTGTTTATACATCTTTGTGTAAAGTGTTCTCACAGTTAAACTTGCAATGTACTCACTGTACACTTAGATAGTGTTGTTTGCTTGTAAGTCTAGTCATTTTCTAAAATTGTGGAGCTTTTCTCCCCGGGACTCTGCTGAAAATGGGTCTTGTGACCCAGTTGGACTATGCTGGTTAACAAATGTCAAACAAATAAATAAATAAACTTGCAATGCTGATGATTATATGTTGTGACTAAAACACCTATAAACCCATCTCAAAGAAGTGTTATAAGTCTTTCAGAGCCTTGGTCAAGTATCAGGTTTCAAAGTAAACTGACAAAAAACAGTACTATTCCCATTAATTCCCCCACTGCTTGAGAATTAGGGATTTGTTTAAATATTTGGATATGCACTGGAGCCTATCTCATATATTTGGTGCAAAGCTTTAACAACATAGTGATAACCTACAAGCACTGTTTCTTCATAGTCAAGAGAAGCTCTGGACCTGAACACACATAAAACTACTCTTATGGGTTTAGATCTCAGCAATCTGTATAGTCCTAATGCCCAAATTTTTATTCTTTGTTGGAAACATATCCCCCTTACTAATAAACTCCAAAAGGCTTTTCTCAGCTTTATTTAGGATAGCAAGCGTCCAAGAGTAAGCAGGAAAAAGTTAATGACTGACAAAAGATTTGAAGCATTAGGACTACCAGACCTCACCAGATATACCTAACTAGCAGATCCAACATATTTTATACAAGTCAGAATGCATCCTGGACCTACATGGATAACACCTGAATTTCATCTTATACATTCTCTTGGGAAGAAGCATGCTCCATGCAAATGGAGGAGGATATAGGACCCAATGGGAGGGAGGACAGGGTATGGAGGGCAAAATAAAAAAAAATAACCTGACCTGGGTGGGAGGGACAGACATTACCATACGATCCTGGGCTACACTCTGGGCTAATGTAAAAGTAACTATGGGTGGAAAGCCTATACTCTGAAAGCCTTGAATACTGGGACACCATTTTTTTGTTAGATTTATGCCCCCAGGGAAGAAACACAATGCTCCTCACAGAACATAGGTTGTGTTATCCCAGGGTAGGCATTGAATGGTGATAATACTTGTGAGTAACATGTATAGCCTAAAATTTACATGGATCCAGCATGGAGATGGAAGATCCCCTCAAACCTACTACTAGCGGGAACGACAACTGGAAAATAGCTTCCATATACATTCCATCCCTCACATATTATACATATATTGGATAATTACATCTCAAATATTTCTTAATGGTGAATGGGAAAAGTGGGAGCTAAATTCACACCAAACCAATGAATGTTCTACTCGGTATAAAATTGTGGTAAATAAAAAATTGACTTCCCCATATCCACCATGCTGTGAACAATTTAAGAAGATACGTTTCTGGTATACCACACAATGCTGAAGTAGGAAATGGGGTTGGAGTGGTTGTTGGTGCTAGTTAACGCAGGCAACACTGACGATATACATACCCTCCAAATACTGTTATCTGGAGAAAGGCTCATACAGCATCCTCTTTTGCATTTAGAAAACACATCCACCCCTTACAAATCTGGAATTGTGGGTTTTAGGTTTACCCATAGGAATATCCGTACTTACTCTAGTGGAATGTATATGACTAATTTATAAGCAGTTAATAATCTCAGCAATTCTGTTAAAACAGTGGAAGATAGTGAAAGCTGACATTAACTTAGATTTACACAATCATGTAAATGAACTATGTGAATCTCTTAAGAAAGAATGTAATTTTTCTGAACTAAATGCCCTTTAGGACATTTTTCTTCATGCTTGAGAATATTTATCATAGTAAATGTAACACACACACACACACACACACACACACACACACACACACACACACACACACACACACACACACACATATATATATATATATATATATATATATATATATATATATATATATATAAATATATATATATATATATATATATGTGTGTGTGTGTGTGTGTAATGTGTGTGTGTGTGTGTGTGTGTAACACTAACTGCCTAGGATCGATTATATAAAAACCTTCCAATGTACAAGATACAAAAGTGCTCCTCCTTCTGACACTCTGATATGATTTTTAAAGGCCAGTGCTTTTATTTCTATTGCTTGGAGGTTAAAAGGTATCGATCAATTGTGGTCTGAGATTTACAAATCTTGGAAATAGATGCATTTCTTTATAGAGGTAATAGATTCAAAAGAATGTTGAGAAATGTATCAGGAAACAGTTACTTTTACATAAACGGTTCAAGAAATCATCAAAACACAAAGCAAAATAAAGTAGTTCTACATATAAAGACAAATAGCATCACAATTACTTCTGAAAAAGAAATATTGAAGCATTTAGTCAGCATGAAAATAGGCAGTGTCTTCATGCTAAATCAACCTTTTTTTCAGTTTGAGTTTCCTAGATTCTCCAATACCCATTGCATGAATCAAGGAATACCAGAACTTAATGAAATGCCTGAAACCAGGCCTAGACTGAAACAATTAATGACTATAGACATCATTGGGAAATATGGTTACTGTGTTAGCATACTTCTTAACCTGCAGACATTGAAAATAGGTACAAATGCCATTCTAAAGTAGGTACATGCAGAACAACAGAATGACATCTAGTTAGCATAAAATGTGGCTACCAAATAGCACATAACTGTTCCAACTTGAAGGAAGAATGTCATACATTACTCAGAAACACTTAAAAAAAACAAAGAGTGACAGCAATGATGGGAAAATATAAGTACATTATCTAAGAGGCAAAATCTGTAGACTTTAATAAAGTTTAGAGAATGGGGTAAACTGTACATCAGCACCCTGGCTGGAGAACGAGTGTTCTCCAGCAGGGTATTAATGTACAAGTAATGCCTGCTGAAAAACATGTCCACCATTTCACGACACCATATCAAGCCACTGTGGAGCTCAGACTGAGAAAATGGAACAGCCACCATTATTTTATGTTCACTAAGCAGCGCTTATGCTGTTTTAACGAGTGTAAAATATATTAAAAAAAAGAAAAACAGAAGTGTGTGTTTATGTGTGTGTGTGTGAGTGCATGCATGCACGTGAGTGAATGTGAGAATGATCAAGCCATTATTTTAAACTCACTAAGCACTTTTGTGTGTATGTGTTTCTGTTTCTGCGTGTGTGTTTATGTTTCTGGCTGTGTATGTCAATGCACGCCTGAAAGCAAGGCCTGTTTGAGTGAGAGTGTGAAGAGTGAGAACAATTCATCACTGGCAGGAGAAGCACTCAAGAGGTTTACATTTATGTACCTCTTTTCTCTTCGATAAATGAATGAAACATAAAATAAAGGCGGAGCAAATGCTCAAAACAGGAGGATATTTCTGTCGCAAAGTGGCTGCAATAGGGCTTGCGTTAGCATGCATTTTCTGAAGGGCAAGAGTGTGTGAGTGTAGAGGGGGTGGTGTCTGTGTGACAGAAGGAGAGACAGTCCTTGCAAGAGCAGATAGGAGGTTTGCATACCTCTCCACCTTTTATCTCAAGAAATGTGGATAAAGGGGGAACAAAGGTTCCAAAATAGGAACAGATTTTAAATAAAAACAATTTAAAAAAATAAGTTAAATGACAGGATTTATGTTAACATGAATTTTCTGAGGGAAATAAAAGTCTGTAAGTCAAATGTAAGTCATTATCTAGTGACTTCATTCCCCAAATGACTGGCAAGAAATCATTTTAGAAGTAAGGGACCACAAAATATAAAACAAATATCTAGATATTTTTTAGAAATGATATATTTTGGATGTAAAACGCTTCCTCTACAACATTTACATAAACAACAGCAACTATTTTACATCCAAAATATATATAAAAAAAAATTAATATAGTAATAAAACAAATATAAATAAGTAAGTAAAACACAATAGTTTTACAGAGACCCCATTCTCTAAGTGCAATAATGTCCTCCAGTGTGTGTGTTAATGTGTAATTAATGTCCTTCCAGGCACATAGAGGCCCTCCACCTGTGGCATTGGGCCTCACAACACCCCTGGGCAGGCATTAATTACACATTAACCCACACCCTGTCAGGTTTTTTTACTTGGGTAATGCAGACTTCTACCACACACAATGATATATTTCTGTTTCAGAAAAAGGGTGATGCAAGATGTGTGTCCTCTTTCTTTAAATTATTGTTGTCACTAGTATACTGATCATGCAGTATGATTTCCTGTGTACTGGATAGCTTCAAATGCAACGTGATGAGGGGGATATAGAAAACTGTGTGAAGGGCTAAATCAAACTTGAAAATAGGAACATACCTACAAAAAAGGGGAATACTGTACTGGGATAAACCACACCTGAAAATAATGAAGTTCCTCCAAAATAGGGACAGTTGAGAGATATGTTTGTTGGAGATAGAGTTCCCCCTGATCCCCAGAGTTGGAGTTACAGAACCAAGCTTTTTCCCTTAAAATTTATACCTATTTTAGAGGATGTTGTAGAAGTTGTGGAACCAAAAGAAAGGACACAAAAGCTATTGTATTCCTATATGCTGTTGGAAGAAATATTCACACTAATTTCAGGAAAAGACACACAGTGTTAAGTGCAAATATGTTGTTTATAGCTACAATTACAGAGTCATGGTTATTCAGAGTACAAAAGTAATTGGGACAGATTCATTAACACCTACACTAAGTGTACACTAAGTATACATGATCTGAATTTAAAGAACATCCCTAACACATTTTTTATGCTTTCTTGGCACCCAGAAAGATTACACTAAGTGTACACGTAGCCTACACTTTGTGGTAACTTTTATGAATTCCTCTCAAGAGAATCAGTAGGAAAAATAAAATTAGGAGGAAGATGGAGTGAGTTATGCTTGTGTTGTCTGTTTACTCAGAACAGTGTACACTTAGTGCAGGTGTTCATGAATCTCAGGGTGAATTTCAAGAAGCAGAGATTGTATCAGAGGTTATATGTGTGAGGCAAGTGGAGATAATATGCATGCATGCATATCTATCTATCTATATAGCTATCTATCTATCTATCTATCTATCTATCTATCTATCTATCTAGCTATTGGATCATAGGAGATTACTAGGCTAATGGCCCTGGGGCTCTTATGAGCCTAGCCAAGAGTTTACGCCAAAAAAGAAACCCCAGTCAGCACCTGTCACCCTGTCAATGAGGGACAAAGGTGGAACCCCTGGGACAAATTTGTGGTTTCCCATCCACTCATCAAGATTGCGCTTGAAGAGGGTCAACAAGGTACTCTGTTTGACATGTATGGGAAGTCAATTCCAAAGATGGAACAGTCTCTGAGATACAAACCTATCTCTCCAGTAGGTTTTGTTGATGTTGCATATTAGATTTAGGCCTTTCACGTGGGTAATGCACGAGGAGTTAGACTTATGGTAGGGAGCATCTCTACTGGGGCAGGGTCTGATATTTCCTTGTAGGCGAGACACAGATCACCTCTGAGCAATCTGTACAATACTGAGTAGAGTGATAGTGATTTGAGCCTGGCTGCAAAGGACAGGTGTTGGAGGCCATGAATTCTCTTTGTGAGGTATTTCTGTGGTCTTTCCAGTTGGTGCAGGTGTTTGGAGAGGTACATACCAAACAGGGCATTATATTCAATTATAGGCCTAATGAGGGAGGAGTACAGAGTGGTAATAACCCCTTTTTTCTGGATGCAATCCCTTTACTTATGAGATGAGCCAAGTAAAAGACTTTTCTGACCACTGCCACTACATGATGGTTGAATATGAGATTGTTGTCAACCCGAGTACCCAGGTCTCTCACCACAGGGGGTTGCTGTTGATGTGGTAATCAGTAGGGGACATGTTTTTGCCAAATGGTATGATAATACATTTTTTGCATTTAACTTAAGGCCATGACTTTGGCACCAGTCATTTGTTGCTGTGAGACCCTCTTGCAGTATGTCATTTGGGGAGTCAATAACAGCACCCAACTTACACTCATCCACAGACTTGGTCAGCTACAGGCCCTTTGTCTTTGCCTGGACCTCTGAGATGTAGATGCCAAACAGTAGGGGTCCCAGGATAGATCTTTGGCGAATACAGCTACTGACAGGTCTGCTGTCAGAGGTGGTAGTGCCTATTTTGACCTTGTGGGTCCTATCGGTGAGCCAGTTGGTCACCCATCTGATGAGACAGGGATTTAGGCCAAGTTTTATTAGCTTTTTGATGATGCCTGAGTGGGGGATTGTGTCAAAGGCCTTGGCCAAGTCAAGGTAAGCTGTATGTAGAGACTTTCCCCTCATCCAGGGCCGTGGTGACTGTCTCAAAGAAGTTATCCAGGTTCAACAGGCAAAATCTGCCTTTGACAAATCCAAATTGGGTGGGGTCAAGTGCTTGGATATTGCCTATGTCCTTGTTTATGAGATCTATAATAATATGCTCCATAGCTTTACAGATAAGTCTTGTCAAACTAATGTGGTGGTAGTTTCCTGGGTCAGTAGTGACACCATTTTTGTGCAAGGGGATGACAATAGCAATTCTCCACTCTGCTGGAATGAAGCCTGTAATTAGGTTGTGGTTGAGTAGCGTGCTCAATGATGAAGCTAGTTCTTGCTGGAGATGGTTCAGAATACAGCCTGGGATACTATCACTTCCCATGGAAGCTGTGTTCTTTGCTTTGGATAGGGCCTTTTACACTTGATCTGTGGAGATGGGAGGTGCAGGACAACTATTGGGGATGTCGATTGGTCCTTTGTGGGGATAGGGGGTGATGTTTGCACTGAATCTATCAGCCGGCAGGTTGGATAAGTCCAAAGGATCAGTGTAAGTGGTACCATTAAGTACTAATTTGGAACAAACCTGGGCTTTGCCATGGAGTTTGCTGATGTAATTGAAAAGTCGTTGTAGTTTCCCTATCTTTCAGAGGCTAGACTCAATTCATAATTGGCTTTGAAGGTTTTTACTAGTGATCTAATGTGCTTGCTGAGACTGAAAAGGGTTGCTTTTCCAATTTGGAATTTTTTCCTTTTTACCTTTGGACAACAGTTTCTTTTTTTGTTGTAAAGCCTGTTGATAGTGGATTTCCACTAGGCAGGTCTGTGTTTCCTTGAGGAGCAGGTTTTAGTTCTGTTGGGAATGGCTGAGTCCTTGCAGTTGTACAGGTGCTTGTATACTGCATTGGCATACTGTTCAGCATAGTTGTGTGTATCCTCTGAGGGGTGCGGTGTGTTAAACTACTGATACCCTCTCTTAGGAGAATGTAGTTAGCTTTTGAAAAGTTTTTTAGCCTGGTTATGACTTGGTGGGGTAGGTGGGACAGAAATTTTGAATGAGATAGACCGCTGATCTGATCTCACCAGGGAAGAACATACTATGGGAGTGGTGCAGCGGTCACCCATGTTGGTGAGAAGCAAGTCCAGAATGTTACCTCCCCTTGTGGAGATGAGACAAGCTAGTCTAGTGTGTTAGAATTGATGAAATCAAGGAATTGTTGGGTGAGTGCATTAGTACAGGAATAGTTCACCCTGTCTATGGTAGGGTTGTTGAAATCACAGAGGATCAGGGTGTTAGGGGGTACCTTGGTGAAGTCAAGTAGGTCCAGGAAGGAGGAGCAGATGCCCTGAGTCATAGAGGGTGGTGTATAGCTGGCTATAACTTGAATGGGTGTCTTGCCAACTGTCAGTTGCACCTGGAGTAATTCCAGTGTGTCATGCTGGTAAACCAGTCTGGAGGTGTGCCTGTCCTTAATAAAGATAGAAACTCCACCACACTTAGTCTTTCCAGTTTCATTTTGGGGTCGGAAAGTGTGGAATGAGGTATAGCCTGGTAAGGCAGGGGTGCTCTCCGCAGCCCTGAACAAAGTTTCTGTGACTGCACAGACATTGGCATCTTCAGTGTAAGGAGAGCCTCCAGTGAGTGCATTTTCGGATTAAGGCTCCTAGCGTTAGGCGGCATGACCCTCAATTTGCCTTTTGACAGGTATTTGATGTTGGAAGATTTCTCAATGGGACATAGCCTAAAAAAGGCACAATGGGGGAGGCAAGAGCCTTGGCCAGGATTTGGAACACCGGGGGTGACAGGTGGTGGCCATCTCTGGCAAAGCATTGAGGCTTGTCAGCCATGTTATCCCAGGAAGACAGATACTGGATCCCCTTGGAAAGACACCAGAAACTAAGCCAATTGTTTAAGTCAATTATCTTTTGTTCATATTGTGGTATCATTCTTGGTGAAGGTAAGATGCTGCTTAGGGCTAGGGTCATACGTGCCTGGGATACATACTCTGAGAGCTCAATCATGTCTCTATTCATTTAGTCCAGGGAGGTACATCTCAAGTCATTCATACCAATTTGGACAATGACAGAGTCATACTTGTACCTGTTGTGGAGAGACTTAAGTGTGTGCGTGATGTGGCAGTTTCTGGCACCTGACAGACAACTGACTGTGACCTTCTCCTTGACGAGCCTGGTGAGGGGGACATTGGTGTGTCTCACAATTGAGTCACCAATAACTAGTATGTTTGGTTTATTGTTATGTGTTGTGGGCTGTGTTGCTTTATTGTTTTGCCTTATGGGCAGTGTTTGTGAGACATTGGTATGTTGTCTGCTGTATGTGAAGTGTTTGGTGATGGGTGTGGAATGTTTGTTAGTGTGTTGTGGAGGTCTTTGCTGTTTAGGTAAGTTTTTATTGAGGACATCTGTATAGGTGTGTGCATGTTGTGCTTGGCTATATGACATGAGTAGTGTGGTGTTTGTGCTGGCGATCTCCTCTTTGTCAGGAATACTGAATGTGGCATGAGATAGCTTGGTTTCCAGGTTACTGATGTAGATGCATTTCTTGCAAGTAGAAGAATTATGTGCTAGGAGAAGAGGACCGTCTGTGAACGTGAGGCAGTTGCTACACCATCTCTCTCTCTCTCTCTATATATATATATATATATATATATATATATATACACACATACATACATCTCTATAAATCTATAACTATATATCTATAAATGTCTCTCTCTCTTTGTAGGTAGATGGATATGGGTCTATGTCATAACATTTCAGTTCAAAAGACTGAGGCCCAAACCGTCTAAAACTCAAACTATTGAAAATGGAAATTTTCCCCTTCTTCACTGCTGTGTGATCTCAGAGTTGGTATATATAATTAGCAGGTGGTGTGGGATGGGTAAAGGGGGCTTGCCCTCTGCAGTAAAAATGGTTTCAATATTTTGAGCTTTAAATATTTTGGTTTTCAGTCTTTTGAACTTCTGATCTTATGACGTAGATCCATATACCCTATCAGTTGATCAAGTTTTCAAAAACTCGAAATTCATATGGTTGAGACCATATGATCAATTTTTTCAAAACTCAAAGCTTTTGAATTGAGGTTGCAGTACAGTGAGGATTGGGAAATGTATCCTTTTATTCACTGTAGTTTGAGTTTTTGTAAACTGGATCATATGGTCTCATCCATAAGAACTTTGAGTTTCTGATCATCTGAGATAGATCTCTCTATATGCATACATACATGCACACATGCACATGTGCACGCGCACACACACACATGCACACATTCTAGTCAAGCAAATAAGTGCAATGGTATGATTTTTTTTTAATTGCAAGTTGTACTTCAAATAAGCATGAGGTGAAAAAAATAAATTAAAAAAAAAATCTGAGTATTCTTTAATATTGATTCAGCTAAGTAGCACTATATCTATTTAAATATAAGAAAAGTATAATAGTGACATGCATTGCTATCAGCTGAGACTGCTGATAATGAAATCTAACATATCAAAACTAGTGATCACTTACCAGAGCAGACTGAGTGCTTGATATCATATTATAGCAGATAAGTTTAGGAAATAGTTTGTATATGATACATCTTTAGTTATAGGTGACCACAGGGATACTATGTTTACCTATTATGGGTGTGTGTGTGTGTGTGTGTGTGTGTGTGTGTGTGTGTGTGTGTGTGTGTGTGTGTGTGTGTGTGTGTGTGTTTGTGCGTGTGTGTATGTGTGAGGTACAGAGTATTTCAAAAATGAAGAGAAAGCAGTATTACTTGAAATTATGTTAACTTTATTGCTCTCAAGTGACTCTAATGTGGCAGAACATCCCTATTTTCACCTCATATTTTGACCCGGCCTTCATAAAATATTTGATTTTCTGCTAAAGCAGTGAAGATTAGAGTCAGTCAGTAATATTAGACATTATAGTTTCATACTTTTTATTCTTTAGAAAATGCATGCTGATGCAAAACCTGCTGTTCTATTAACTTTATGAGAGTAACATTTAAAAAGTGTCCGTTATTGCGGACCTTTGCCCCCTTATTTTTGAGACTGAGTCTGTCCAAAGGGCAAAGTAATCAAGAGCTATGCTAACTTGGAATAGGTGAAAACAGACTCACACCTTTGGTGTAGGAAGGCAGACATGGGAGAATCCAAAAGAGTAAGAGATTGTATGACTGCAAAACTCTAAATGAGGATGATTAAGTGAAAAGCTGAGTCCCAACCTGATAAGTAATAGCAGTAGTATGACAAAAGACCAGAAACAGTAACAATTTTTAATAATTTCTTTATAAAAAAACAACAAAAAATATAGATCTGTCAGCATGAGTCCTTAATGACATCTATTTCTTATTGTGAATATATCTGTAAAATTGTTAAAATCATTGTACTGGAAGCAAATAGGAAGAGAAAAGTGCATTTCTAAGTTCAAGGGACAACAAAAATCCTTGGTTTGAGTAGATAAGGCAGGCTTCTGATTGTAAAGAGAAATAACTGCTGTTTGCTTCACATGAGAGAGGAACTACTGGATAAGCATGAATGAGTTTGTAATTCCCAGTAATGCTGGGTGTGTAGCAATTATAATGCTGACAGCACTGGCAGTTGTTGTTGTTGTTGTGCCTTTTGGCTTTTCCCAGTTAGGGGTCACCACAGCAGAACTCCAGTCTGCTAATGATTGGCAGTAGATTTTTACGTGCCGAGTTGCCGGCTCTGACGCACAACCTTCAACGAAGGTGCGCCCATTCATGCATGTCTCCACACAGAAGACGCTCTAGCTGAGAATCGAACGGAACAACGTCTTACTGTGAGGCGACAACACTATCGCAGCGCACTGGCAGTTATGCAGGACATATCATTAGTATTAATAGTCAGCCATCCGCTAGAAGAATTAGTTGTGGAGTTGTTCCTAGGTTAGCATGTGTTCTAAAATGTTCTTCTAAAGTTGTTTAACAATAAATTATTCCTGTTGAGGGTCATTTAGTTTTGAGGTATTTAGCAACTGCAGGTGTATAAACATAATATGTAATGCACTGAAAATATTAAATAAATCATTACTAGAGTTGTTAGAATTTGACTATGAGTAGGCATGGTTAATGTATAGCAGCATGCACACAAGTCTGGTACTGCCACAAGCAACTGCACTTTGTGCTTCTAGAATAATCTGATACAGCAATATATATGAACAAGCTGGTAAACCATTTCTTTGAGATTCCAGCAAGGTATTTGACACTGTGTACTATGATCATTTGTTGCAGAAAATGCATATGTTGCATCTTTCGGCTTTTCCTGGTTAGGGGTCGCCACAGCGGAACTCTGGTCCGCTAATGATTGTCAGTAGATTTTTACGTACCGAGTTGCCAGTTCCGACGCACAACCTTCAACGAAGGTACGCCCATTCATGCATGTCTCCACACAGAAGACGCTTTAGCTGAAAATCGAACAGGACAACGTCGTACTGTGAGGCGACAATGCTACCGCAGCACCACCACCGCAGAAAATGCATATAACTACCATTATTCCTATTACTATCAACTAGATAAAGGCACAGATTCAGAATGGAAAGCGCTGTCTCAGGCTAGGAATCATCTATCCCCAGTAAGAGCTGACATAGGCTACATCTCATAGAAGAGGTTTATACTTGTAAGCTTGATACTATGATTGTAGAACGATAGGATGGATAAATGGTTCATTTTAAAATTGTTGACCTTCCCTTGCCTCCTCTACTGAAGCATGTGTTGCCTTTATGAGCAAACAAATGAAAAAAGAATGCAACTTAAATGCCTCAAATTTGTTTCTAGTGGAAAATTTAGCTAATCTCATAATTTCATCTTTAATGTTAACAAAATGAAATCCAGTGCAAGACTTGGTATCAGCATCTGTCTAATGATATTCTCTTTTTGATATCAGCGATGTCCATGAAGAGGGTAGAGCAATCATCTATACCATATTGGGAGATCATCCCGCCTAACATAAATATCATCCTCTTACTAGAAGTGTTCTGCACAAAGCTAACAATAATGGTGGGATAAGGGCCCAGAATAACTTAGAAAGTTGATACAATAACAGGTTTTCAATTAAAGAGCATTTTCTGAAAGATGGGAAATCTGAAACATAAGTGTCTGTTACCATTTAGTGACTTCAATCCTCTATTATATACCAGAAAAACACACTTTTCCTTAGGGAAAGACCAAACATATGAGGTAAAAGTCTGGACATTATGGGACATTCTAGACAATTGAACGGTATGTTGTCTGATCATCAGAGGATACATTTTTGATATAGTTATGGTGATCCACAAAAATATGACTGGTATGATAGATGTTTCTGTCATATAACTGGAACAATGTATAGTCCCCGACCTCTGCTTGAGGAATGTCATTCTTGCCTAGTTGTTATGTGTGCTCCTATATGGGAGAAGTGCTGGGTATCATTACTTCTAAACACGTCCTCTTTGCTAGTGTTAATATGGTTATAATTTGTGTAGATTATGTCAGCATGTAACAAAGGCATTCCAAAAGAACACAGAACATAATAAAATTATTGTTCTTCTACTAAACAGGTTGCTTCAGTTTGCATATTGGCCAACCAGACCATTGATATTTAGTCAGGGTACAGTTTCTGTACAACTCTTTTTATTTCACCTTTTTTGTATGAGATCAATATGGGAGATGTCATAGTTCATCATTTCATAGATAACTACCAAGCTAGGTCATTTTAAACGTAGTCAGTTTCCTTTAGTGAGAATCAAACTTTGTACCTCTTGTCTGTGAGGTAAACACCTTAGCCATTAAACCAAACCTCAGCCCCACACTTATATTTTAGTGACAGGTCAAGCCTGTTTAAAAAAGGCTCCTGTAATTAAAATGTTAAAGGAGTTACTACTCACTTTTGGTTGTTGCAAAATCAGATGTTATGGTTATGCAAAAAGCACAGGAACATCCACCCTTTTAAATGGGGATGTAATGGAGACTTTCTTACGAAGACAAGTTTATATAGGCAGAGAGTCTTTATACCACTACTACAACAGGAAAACCTATTTTACTGTCTCTGACCTAGATCACTCTCCACTAGACTCCACTCTGGGATTAACTAAAAAAGATTAGAAACCTTTTTCTCCACTAAAGGATTGTAGTACAGGGGAAGCAAGAGTTTGTAAAGCCACTTCTTTCTAAGGTAGTAAAAACAGTATTCTGTGTATTGTTTCTGTTTTGCAACGAGGCTGGTTCCTTCTGTTCCACCCAAATGGTGCTAAAACACATACCTTGGGGACAAATAATTGCTTTGCTTCCCCTGCTCCAACTTACTAATAAATGCAAACCATACCTCTCAACCTCTTAGAGCAAAAAATCTGGACAAAGCCTAAAATAATGGTGGGACAAGTAGGGACAGAATTTAAATATTGTGCTTACAAACTTAGAAAGTTGATTGAATAATAGGTTTTGCATTAGCAATAATTTTCTGAAGGATGAGGAGTCTTAAACTCAAATGTTTATCATTATTTAATTACTTTAATCCTCAGCTATTTGCCAATAAAGTGCAGATTTTAGGAGGAACACATCAAAAATATGAGGCAAAAATCTGGGCATTCTGTGAAGATCTGTACAATTGAAAGGTATGATGCAAACCTTAATCACAACCCTAACTTTGCCCCCAACCCTCGCCCTGCACTTGACTTAAAACCCTTTTCTATAAGACTGCCACTTATCAAGACAGCTGTAACACACACACACACACACACACACACACACACACACACACACACACACACACACACACACACACACACACACACACGCACACACACACGCACACGCACACACACACACACACACACACACACACACACACACACACACACACACACACACACACACACATCAGTACCTTCACACTACAGTGTAACTATCTTCTTCTTCTTCTTCTTCTTCTTCTTCTCTTTCGGCTGTAGTGGATCATCCTGTCCTCTGCATCTTGCTCTGTCAAACAAACCACCTGCATGTCCTCTCTAACCACATCCATAAACCTTATCTTAGGCCTTCCTCTTATGCTCTTGCCTGGCAGCTCCATCCTTAGCATCCTTTTCCCAATATACCCAGCATCCGTCCTCAGTACATGTCCAAACCAACATAATCTTGCCTCTCTGGCTTTGTCTCCAAACCTTCCAACCTGAGCTGACCCTCTAATATACTGATTCCTAATCCTGTCCATTCTAGTCACACCCAGTATAAATCTTAACATCTTTAACTCTGCAACTTCCAGCTCTGACTCCTGCCTTTTAATTATGCCCTTACTAAATCCTACCCTAACCATACTTCATCTGAACTTGTACAGACTCTCCTACCTCTTAATAGGTTCATAGGTGTGTACTAGGCTAATAGCCCTGGAGCCTTTACAAGCCTAGCCCATAGGATTACTCTGGCATTGTGCCACCCAACCTTACTTCCCAGTGCCTCTGTCGAGTAGAGCCATTGGAGTGATCCCTGAGGTAAAGTTTCTATTTCCCATCCACTCATCAAGAGTTCTCCTGAAGAGGGCCAGTGAGGTGCTCTGTTTGACATGTATGAGAAGTCTAGTTCATAGCATGGACAGTCTCTGGGTTATGAACCTGTCCCTCCAGCATGTTTTGTTGATTGTGGTAATGAGGTAGAGGTCTTTGGAGTGTGTGGTGCGGAGGGATTGGGATTTCTTTAGATGTAGCATTTCTAACAGAGCTGGGTCAGACATGGCTTTGTAAGTCAAGCAGAGATCAACTCTAAGTAGGCAATATGAGACAGGGAATAGTTGGAGATTTTTGAGTCTGTCCATGTAGGACAAGTGTTTAAGGCCTAGGATCCTCCTTGTAAGGTACTTTTGCAGCCTCTCCAGTTGTTGCGGGTGTCTAGTGAGGTACATGCCAAATGGGGCATTGTACATGATGATTGGCCTAATGAGGGAAGAGTAGAGTGAGACAATGACCTCTTTCTTCCTGGATGAAAAACCCTTAGTAATGAGATGTGCCACATAGGACTTTCTGACCACAGTGGTAATGTGGTGGCCAGAAGTGCGGTTGCTGTCAACCTGTGTTCCCAGATCTCGTATAACTCCTTCTGTCTTCAGTGGACTACCATCAATGTGGTAATTCATGGGAACTGGGTTTTTCCCAAAGGGGATGATGACACATTTTTTGGCATTGAGCTTAAGGCCATGGTTCTGACACTAGTCTTTGGTCTCAGTGAGGCCTTTCTGTAGGATGTCAACATCACTTGGAGAGTTAATAATAGCTCCCAACTTGCAATCATTTGTGAACTTTGTCAACCAGAGTTGCTTCATGTTGGCCTGGACTTCAGAGAAGTAGATAACAAACAGGAGAGGACCCAGAACCAAACTCTGTGGGACTCCACTAGTGACTGGTCAGCAGTCTGACTAGGAATCAACTACTTTTGCACTCTGGGTTCTATCTTGAGCCAGTTGGCAACCCACATAGTGATATATGGGTTGATGCCTAGCTAAGTGAGTTTTTCTATGATTCCTGAGAGGGGAATGGTATCAAAGGCCTTGGCCAGATCAAGGTAGTCTGTGTGAACCGCCTTTCCTTCATCCACAGCTCTGGTGACTGACTCAGAGAAGTCAATCAGGTTGAGCAAACATGATCTACCCTTCACAAAACCAAACTTTGTGGGATCCAGAGATTGGAGATTCTCTATATCCTTGTTTATTAGGTCCATGGGGTTGGGAGGGTGGCCTAATGGTTAAGGTGTTTGCCTTACAAACACAAGATGCAGGGTTTGAGTCTCACAAGAGATAATTGGCTAGTCTCAAAATGGCCTACAAGGGCAGTTAGCCTAGTACTAATCTATGAATCTATCTATCTATGATGATGCGTTCCGGCTTTGCATATCAGACTCGTCAGGCTAATGGGTGGGGCAATAGTTCCCAGGGTCTGTATTCGTGCCTCCTTTGTGCAGAGGGATGACTGTAGCAGTGCACCATTCAGTAGGGACAAAGCCTGAGATGAGGCTGTGGTTGAACAGAGCAGACAGGTGAGGTTTCAGTTCACTCTGCTGCTCATCTAGAACACAGCCAGGGATATTGTCAGGTCCCACAGAAGCTGTATTCTTTGCCTTGGACAGTGCTGTTTTAACCTGTGCAGCAGTAATACTGGTTGCCTGGCAATCTACTGCTATTGTGATTGGTCCTTTGGGGAGGGGGAGATGGATAAAGTTGGCACAAAATCTGTAGGCCAGTATATTGGCAATATCTGTTGGCTTGGTATAGGAGGTACCATTGTGCAGCAGCTCAGAGCAAATCTGCGTATTGCCATGGATATTCTTTACATAACTATAGAAGGGCTTGTGGTTGTCTTTACTATCTGCTGCAATCCTATTTTCATCGCTAGCTTTAGAGGATTTGATGAGGGATCTCAACTTTTTGTTGAGCTTGATAAGGGAGTTTTTCCAGTCTTGGGACTTCACTTTATTCTGCATCAGTTTCCTCCTTCTGTTGTAGAGTTTGTTTATGGCAGGGGACCACCAAATTGGTTTCCTTTTTTTGGAGGAGAGCATCTTGGTTTTATTGGGTATGGTGAGATCCATGCATTTGTGTACGTCTTTGTACAGTGCATTGGTGCATGATTCAGTGGTCATGCAACTATTCTCCATTTGCATGGGTGCCGTGAAGTTAGCGACCTCTGCTTTTAGGAGCCCAAAGTTAGCTTTGGAGAAGTTTTTCATGGTGGTTACCTTTGTGGGGGGAGGGGGTGGGGGTGAGAAGGATGTCGATTTCCAAGGTGATTAGTTTGTGGTCAGATCTAACCAGGGAGGAGTTGACTATTGGTGTAGAGCAACAGTCGCCCATGTTAGTAATGACCAGATCAATGATACTGCTACCTCTAGTGGGGGTAAGAACAAGCTGGTCCAGGGCATTGGAATTAATGAATTCCAGGAAACGTTGGGTAAGTGTACTGGCACATGAATAGTTTTCCCAGTTAATGGAGGGGTAGATGATGTCACTCAGTATGAAAGTGTTAGGTTGGACCCTAATATTCTCCAGGGTGCTTAGGAATGTGGAGTGTGAGTCTTGAGACATGGTTGGGGGACTATAGCAGGCTACGACCTGAATCGCTGTCTTACCCAATGTTAGCTGCGCCTGAAGTATCTCTGATGCATTATGTTTGGCGACTAGTCTGGACGTGTGCTCATCCTTTATGAATATGGAAAGAGCACTGCGTTTGGAGCTTCGGTCCAACTTATTGGGCCGAAATGTGTGGAATGAGTTATAGCCTGGTAGTGCAGGAGTTCTTTCTGCTGATCTAAACCAGGCCACTGCTACAGTACAAATGTTGATGTTCTCCATATTGAGGAACGCTTTGAGCGAGTGCATTTTGAGATTTAGACTTCTAGCGTTGAGCAGCATGATTGCATTTGCTTGTAGCTGTTATGGTGGCAATTTGGTCTTTGGAACACCACCTAAAAAAGGCACTATAAGGGTGGCAAGAGCCTTGGCCAGTACCTGGAAGCCCAGGGTTGACAGATGCAGGCCATCTCTGGCAAAGCATCAAGGTCTGTCAATCATGCCATTCCCGGCAGACAGATACTGTATCCCCTTAGAATGACACCAGAAACAGCCAATTGATGAAATCAATAATTTTCTGCTTGTACTGTGGTATCATTCTGGGTGATGTTAGTATGCTGCTCAGGGCAAGTGTCATACCCGCCTGGGCTACCTAATCCGAGAGCTCCTCCATGTCTCTTTTCATGTAGTCCATGGAGGTACGTCTCAGATCATTCATACCCATATGTACAATGACAGAGTCATATTTGTACCTGTTGTTGAGGGACCTGGGTGCATGCTTTATGTGGTGGATCCTGGCACCTGACAGGCAGCTGACTGTTACTTTCTCCTTATTCAACCTAGTGAGTGGGACATCAGTGTGCCTCACTATCGAGTCACCTATGACTAGTGTGTTGGGCATGCTGTTTTGCCTTAGGTTCTTTGGCTGAGTGGCACACTGTTTAGGAGAGTTATGTGTCTCATGATTAGTGTTGTGTTGTGGTGGTAGAGTGTGTTTCTGCCTTGGAGGTCTCTGCTGTTTGTGTAGATTTTTATTGAGAACCTCTGCAAACGTGGGTGTGTGGTATGAGTTTTTATTTGAAGGCAGTGCTGGTGTGTATTCTTGGGGCCATGTGTTCCATGTGGTGTGGTGCAAATATTGACCTTCTCCTTTTGACCAGCTATTCTGGTATTGGCTGGAGAGTGAGCAGCTTCCAATTTGGAAATATAAGTGCATCTCTCACATGTCTGAGTGTTGGGAGGTAAGAGGAGAGGGTTGTCAGTGTATATGAGGCAGTTGCTACATTTCCTCAGGATTGCCAAGTCCACTAGGTTAATATGCGAAAGCACAGGGAACTGACCTTTAGACATGCCTAGATGGGTGGGCATTGATAATAAGTACTGGATATGTTTCCTTGTAGAACGTTTATTGCTGGTAGCACTTTTGTGTGCTACAATAATTGCTACAAGAGGTTTGGTAAAGTGCTAGACTAATAAGCTAGTAAAATGCAGGAGAGGAGAGAACTAGCAGATTTAAGGGAAAAAAATGAAGAGCAGACTTTGGCACCACTCAGAATCTTACAAACAGTTCTGGATACAATAAATCTGTATCTGGACTAGACTAGTTACAGGAAAGGCGAGAAACAAGTGAAAATGTGGTCTTTTAATCCAGAATGTTGAAAGAGATGGAAAAAAGTTCCTAAATAGCCAATAAACTACAATTTCTGGGCCAGAACCACTCCTGTTTTGGTGGATTGGCCATCTACTGCTTACCACCCCCACTGATAAGCTAGAAGGCTTCTCTCCAACACAGAAAGGCTTGGTGGGGGGGGGCTCAGAAGCTTTCAAACAGTCCTGGATACAACAAATCTGTATCTGGACTAAACTAGTTACAGGAAAGGAGGGAAACAAGTGCAAATGCAGGTTTTTAAACCAGAAAGCTGAAAGAGATGGAAAAAACTGCCCAAACGGCCAATAAACTACAATTTCTGGGCCAGAAACCACTTCTCTTGTGGTGGTAGGCCACCTACTGCTTACCACCCCCACTGATATGCTAGAATGCTTCCCTCCAACACAGAAAGACTTGGAGGGCTCAGAAGCTTACTAACAGTCCTGGATACAGCAAATCTGTATCTGAACTAGGCTAGTTACAGGAAAGGCGGGAAACAAGTGCAAATGTGGACTTTTGAACCAGAAAGTTGAAAGATATGGAAAAACTGCCCAGAATGCAAATAAACTACAATTTCTGGGCCAGAAATCACTCCTCTTGTGGTAGCTAGGCTACCTAGTGCTTACCACTCCCACTGAAAAGCTAGAAGGCTTCCCTCCAACACAGAAAGGCTTGGGGGGCTCAAAAGCTTACAAACAGTCCTGGATACAGCAAATCTGTATCTGAACTACACTAGTTACAGGAAAGGAGGGAAACAAGTGCAAACATGGGCTTTTGAACCAGAAAGTTGAAAGATATGGAAAAACTGCCCAAACGGCCAATAAACTACAATTTGTGGGCCAGAAATCACTCCTCTTGTGGTAGATAGGCTTACCACTTCCACTGATAAGCTAGAAGGCTTCCCTCCAACAAAGAAAGGCTTGGAGGACTCAGAAGCTTACAGACAGTCCTGGATACAGCAAATCTGTATCTGGACTAGACTAGTTACAGGAAAGGCGGGAAACAAGTGCAAATGCAGGCTTTTAAACCAGAAAGTTGAAAGAGATGGAAAAAAACTGCCCAGACGGCCAATAAACTACAATTTCTGGGACAGAAACCACTCTTGTGGTAGATATGTTACCTATTGCTTACGCTAGAAGGCTTCCTTCCAACACAGAAAGACTTGGAGGGCTCAGAATCTTACTAGTTACAGGAAAGGCAGGAAATAAGTGCAAATGTGAGCTTTTAAACCAGAAAGCTAAAAGAGATGAAAAAACTGCCCCAAAGGCCAATAAACCACTCTTGTGGTAGATAGGCTACCTGGTGTTTACCACTCCCACTGATAAGCTAGAAGCCTTCCCTCCAACACAGAAAGGCTTGGAGGGGCTCAGAAGCTTGCAAACAGTCCTGGATACAGCATGCCTGTATCTGAACTAGACTAGTTACAGGAAAGGTGGGAGACAAGTGCAAACGCGGGCTTTTAAACCAGAAAGTTGAAAGAGATGGAAAAACTGCGCAAACAGCCAATAAACTACAATATGTAGGCTGGAAACCACTCCTCTTGTGGTAGATAGGCTACCTAGTGCTTACCACTCCCACTGATAAGTTAGAAGGCTTCCCTCCAACACAGAAAAGCTTGGGGGGCTCAGAAGCTTACAAACAGTCTTGGATATAGCAAATCTGGACTGGACTAGTTACAGGACAGGCAGGAAACAAATATAAATCTAAAAGTTTTATATTCCATTTCTAAACCCAAACTTACATTACCAACACATACTCCATGTTCCATTCATTCAAAATATTAAAAGTCTGATGATTAGAGCACCAGCATCATTTCACAGTAATTAATTTTTTTGATCAGCAGCTGATTCGGTTAAATAAATGACACCTATATTGCATATTTATATTTTATATAAATATTTTTTGTTTGGTCTGAGGCAAATACAGGCAGAGTCATTGTGATCACAGCCACCTGCAGATATAAATTTACAATGGTTGTAGCAGCCTCAGTCATACATGTCTGATGTATATTGCCTGAACACAGGGATATGGTCAAGTTCAAATGTAAGGTGAATGAAGTATTGTTACGTGACTGTTTCTGAATCCCTCCACCATGTTTTTTACCTCATTATCATACACAGCACTTCAATATACAGTCATTTGAATTGAGCATGGCATAACTCATAATCTGGCTGGGCCATGTAGTAAGGTGTTTTGATTGGCAACTACTCTGAGTATGGACACACAAGGAGCAAATTCAGTTACCACAATGTGGCAAAGTTCAGTTTTTATAGTCTTGTCCTATGATTTTTGTAAAGTTGATCCATAAAGAGCAATGCTTTGTCATTATGTAAATAAGGTCATCTGTGGTCTTTAATGCTGACTATGGGACTGGAAGTGAAAAAAATTAAGATTATTGACTTCACTTCAAGAAATATGTGTGTTATTACTAACATTTTGTGCTTGTACTACTGAAGGGATTGCTGAAGGAAATGTTTCATTCTGGTTCTTATGTATACTTGCACAAGCTGCTGAAAGTATCTCTGAGGTAAATGTTTCATTTGGTGCCATTGAAGTGCTTCTGCATACTTGTTTAAACTAACTGAAGGTATCGATTAGGAAATATTTAATTTTGGTGCTTGTATATACTTGGACAAACTACTGAAGGGAATGATGGGGGAAAATAATTCACTTTGGCTTATGTAAGTACTTGTGCATACATGGTTTGTGGATTACAAAGTAAATATAAAACATGCAGCAATGCTTTTAAGAACAGATGTGCATACAGTGCACCTCTTGTACTATGAATCATAAAAACACTTAATTAGCATATGCCACGTTATATAATTTCTCATTTACATCTCATTATACTTCATTTTTTTTGCATTCATTTGTGGGCATCATGCATTAACATAAATGGCCTCTGTGAATTGCTATCTAGCTATGCTCACTCGCAAACATTGCAAATAACCCTACCACTTTCAGGCACTGACTATGAATACCACCCACGTTTTTCTGAATCCAACCCTTCTGATTTGTATGTACAACACCACTGCTTACTTGCCTCTTTCATTGACAGCGTGGGCTATTAAGACTTGGGCATTTGCAGGAGCAGCCTTTTTAATTAGAGCCTTAGCTACGTCTGGCCTGGCACCACTCTTAGGTTACTCAGTAGAAACAGTTCCCCCAGTTTTACATCAAAGTTTATGTCTTCCTTGTCAGTAATGGTTATTCCTGCTTGAAAAAAGTTATTAGTTTGTCAACTGCATTACAGACTATTATGCTGTACGTCAATTTGCATACGTTCATAGGCTTTGATGACATGTTGTCCTTTGGTGAGTTCTCATTTCCTTCACATTAATTTCTGTACAAGAGATTATCTTCAGCAGCAGACATGCCATTGGAAGGGCTGGCTGTAGAAAGACACCACTGTTATTTAGTCTTGAAAACATTTTAAAGTTCCTGGTAAAAGTTTATTTATTGAATATGGGTGATAACATGGCAAGTCTGATATTTTGGGGAGGTGTTTACAGCTTTTCTCTGCTCCCCTATTCCAATGGCATCTACAGTAGAGTCTATTATCTATCTTATATCCTATAAGCTTACCTTAGCCACTAACAGTACTTTCCAGCCTCCATTATGTCTTCATTCTCCTCATACTACACATTCTTTCTCACACTATATAGATCACTAATTTCCTCACCTATACCTAGTTGTAATACTGCTCAACAACCTCTGCCTGTTCTTTAACTTTAATAGTTCCTCAATACATCAACTAACCACACTAATCTCCCCTTCATCTCTTTACTTCTCTACTGTCACTACCCCTAATGTCCTCTACCATTAATCCTTAAATTTTCTTATTATACATCCATCCTTATTACTTAGAATTCACAATTATCTATTTCCATAACTGATTGCTTACTAACCAATCTACTGTTCTAAACTGGTTTGTCAACCAATATTTCTGCTGTTTCACCACAAATGTTAAACTCACTTGATTTTAGATTGTATAATTTTGTCAATATTGTACTTTTAATTCTATGTCTTATATAATATATGCGATGTCTTGATTATTAGTATTATTTAAACTTTTATTGTCCAAACACTGTAATGTGGAGCTTTTCTACCCGGGCCTCCACTGAAAATGGATTTCTGACCCAGTCGGACTTTCCCAGTCAACAAATGTCAATAAACATTGAATAAACAAATCAATAAATAAAACAACTTGGCTCCAGTGATATTTCTCTCTTCTAACGTTCTGTTATATGATAATGTATGGTAAGATCTGTCAATTCATGTTATACCCAGTATTTGGTGGTGATATTTAAGAATAAAATCCATAGAAGAACTGCAAGAATTTGTTTGGAGGCTTTCAGTCACTAACCTTCCTGTTAAAAGGCTCATGAATTGTAAACAGATTCATGTCGATTTATTGAAGGTAATTTCAATGAATGGAAGCAAATCCAAAATCATTCACTGAAACTACTTTTATTGAACATTTCAACAATTTTTTGCCCTCTCCCCACACTCCCCTGTGTGAAGGGCAGTCTCCCCTCCCCAATTTATATCCCAACTCCAATGTCAAACTACAGTGGAGAAAAAAAGGAAATTCCACAGTTGGAGAAAGAAGTTTTGGTGAGCAGTACTCGCTCTTTTTAAGTTCCTCGAAAATACTGTCATCAAAGTGAACCACGTGCATAAAGGCTGTCTACTGTACATGGGACAGAAAAAGCTATGCTTATGTTTTTTTATTTTTTTGTCTTGTTTTTGAGTTTAGGAGAATTGCATGGTTTTGGGGCCTTGTGCCGTATACCCTTTTGCCTGCTGACTTACTGACTGTCTATCAGAGATATTTCTATGCGGGTGCTATGCAGTACCTTACTCCTACTTTAAATCTTTTTTGTTAGATACATACTGTGGACAACCTGATTCATTTCAGTGTGCCAGTTGAAGGCTTTTCTCGACCATTCCATAAAAGATATGCTGTTGATTCCCTAGTCTATCACTGTGGTCCTATGGCAGGGTGGCTCATGATAGTTTAATATATATATATTTTTTTATTATTGGCTTGCATATACTGCATTTTATAATTGTCCATTACTTCTCTAGTGTTATATCTCTTTTTCTTATACAATTTGTAAGGCTGCATAATACATTTTTCTTACTATTGTCATACAGATGTTCGACCAGATTGTGTCAGTCTTCCTTTTTTTATCAGGAGGCATATCCATTCTGTATAACTCAATATACCATTCAGTCTTTCTCATTTGTTTTGCATATTTTTGTGTATTCTATTTATATTTAATTGATTGTGTAAATCCTTATTGTTTTTTTTTTTTTCTGTTTGCATGATAGGTTCATAGGTTCATAGGTTCATACTAGGCTATCTGCCCAAGGGCATTTATAAGCCTAACCATAGTTTTGTGGCTTACGCCACCCCTTACTTTGGAGAAACTATGCCCATTATTTAGCTGTGCCTCTGTCGAGCAGTGACACTGAGGTAACCCCTGGGGTGTATCTGCGATCTCCCATCCATTGGTCAAGATTCCTCTTGAACAAGGCCAGCGAGGTGCTCTGCCTCACATAAACCGGGATTTTGTTCCACAGCATAGGGAGTCTTTGGGTGATGAATCTATCCCTCCAGCATGTCCTATTAATAACCGTGTCGAGGTTTAAGTCACCCGCCCTTGTGGCTCTGAGGGATCTAGATTTTTTGAGATGAAGCATATTCATCAAATCTGGGTTTGACATGGCCTTGCATGTCAGGCATAGGTCACCTCTGAGTAAGCGGTACGCAACTGAATATAACTGGAGTTCTTTCAGTCGTGCAGCATAAGACAGATTTTTGAGACCCTTTATCCTTTTGGTGAGGAACTTTTGTGGCCTCTCCAGCTGCTGCAAGTGTCGGGTCAGATACATTCCGAATGGGGCATTGTACTCGATCATTGGTCTGATGAGTGATGAGTATAGGGAGACTATGACCTCCCCTGATCTAGATGTGAATCCCTTCATGATAAGGTGGGCAATGCAGAAGGTCTTCCTAACTACTTTAGAATATGAGTGTCGAATGAAAGGCTACTGTCAACCTGGGTTCCCAGGTCCCTAATAACTTCTTCTGTGTTCAGGGGATTGCCACCTATATGGTAGCTAGGGGTAACCTTATTTTTCCCGAAGGGTATGACTATGCATTTCTTGGCATTTAACTTGAGGCCATGGCTCTGGCACCAGTTATCCGTATCTGTGAGACCCTTCTGAAGGATATCTGTGTCGGATGTGTTCTCAACTATGGCGCCCAGTTTGCAGTCATCTGCAAACTTTGTCAGCCATAACCCTCCTGTGTTTGCTTGTACTTCAGAAAAGTAGATGCCAAACAAGAGTGGGCCCAGGACTGAGCCCTGTGGGACACCACTTGTGACAGGCTTAGAGTCTGACATGGCGCCAGCAACTCTGACCCTGTGGGTTCTGTCACTCAGCCAGTTTGCAACCCATCTTGTAATGTATGGGTTTACATTTAAGTTGATGAGTTTTTCAATGATACCCGAGTGGGGTATTGTATCAAAAGCCTTCGCCAGGTCTAGGTAGGCTGTATGGACTGCCTTTCCCTCGTCAATGGCCTTGGTGACTGTTTCAAAAAAGTCAACCAAGTTTAAAAGGCATGATCTGCCTTTGACAAAGCCAAACTGGGTTGGATCCAAAGTCTGCAAATTCCCTATGTCTTTATTTATGAGATCCATTATGATCCTTTCCATGGCTTTGCAGATCAGGCTAGTCAAGCTAATGGGACGGTAATTCCCAGGGTCGGTGGAGGCACCGCCTTTATGAAGTGGGACCACAGTCACTGTGCGCCACTCCCTGGGTACGTATCCAGAGGTGAGACTAAGATTAAACAGCTGTCCTAACTGTGGGTTTAATTCCTTGTTGAGTTCATGGAGCACACAGCCGGGGACACCATTAGGTCCCATGGATGCTGTGTTCTTTGCCTTGGAGAGAGCAGTTCTCACCTGAGCGTTGGAGATGTTTGGGGGGCTACAATCATTTGGTATAGATATCTCATCTTTAGGCGGGGAGGGTGGGGAGAAGTTTGCACTGAACCTGTCAGCCAGTATGTTGGCAATGTCTGTAGGATCAGTAATCTTCACATCATTTTGAACTAATTCTGAGCATATCTGGGAGTTTCCTCCTAGGTTTCTGACATAGCTAAAGAATGCTTTATGGTTGTCTTTAGAGTCCTTAGCTATTTTTTCTCAAAATTAGCTTTGGATGATTTTATGAGAGCTCTTAGCTTTTTACTTATAGTGATCAGCGGTGTCTTACCTTTTAAGGATTTTGCTCTATCTTGTAGTAGCTTTCTCCTTTTATTGTAGAGTTTGTTTATGGCTGGGGTCCACCAGACTGGACGCTTGCCTTTGGTACAAAGAGTCTTTGTTTTGCTTGGGATTGCCTGATCCATGCAGCCCTGCAGGTGCTGGTAGAAGGCATTTGTAAGTGATTCAGCGGTTTGAATAATGTTAACCGCCGGCTCAGGGGCCTTAAAGGAGACCACACTAGTCTTTAGAAGTGTGAAGTCGGCTTTCGGGGAGTTCTTTACTGTGGTCTTTTTCATTTCGGGTGGGGGCGGGATGAGGACCTCCAGCGAGATTAATTTGTGATCAGATCTCACCAGTGAGGGGTATACTTCTGGCGTTGAACATTGTGCTCCCATGTTTGTGATGATGAGATCAAGTATGTTCTCTCCTCTTGTGGGGATGGTGACTAGTTGTTCCATGGCATTTGAGTTTATGAATTCCAGGAACTTTTGGGCTAGAGTGTTTGGGCTTGAGTAGTGTTCCCAGTCTATATTAGGGTAGTTGAAGTCACCTAGTATGATGGTGTTTGGAGATACATTTATCCCCTCCAGTGTTTTCAGGAAGGCCATGTGAGGTTCCTGAGTTTGCGAGGGTGGCCTGTAACATGCTACAATATGCATAGCAGTCTTGCCTATGGTTAATTGCACCTGGATGGTTTCCGATGCATCGTGCGATGCCACCAATCTTGAGGTGTGTGTGTCCTTGATAAATATGGATACCCCTCCTCCTTTCTTGGTATTGTCCGGGTTTTGTGGCCGGAACGCATGATATGAGGTAAAACCTGATAGTGCTGGGGTGCTCTCAGGAGCCTTGAACCAGGTTTCTGTCACAGCACAGACATCGATGTTCTCCATACTGAGAAGGGCCTCGAGTGCGTGCATCTTGAGGTTGAGACTTCTGGCATTGAGCAGCATTACCCTTAGTTTTTTTCTTTGTTTTGTTCTAGGGTGGTAGGTTTAGAATTTGAGCCTTGCCTAAAAAAAGGCACTATGGGGGTGGCAAGAGACTTTGCCAAAATCCGGAATCCCTGGGGTGATAAGTGCAAGCCGTCCCTTGCGAAACAGCATGGCTTGTCCAGCATGTCATCCCAGGCAGACAGATATTGGATCCCCTTTGAATGACACCAGAGTTTAAGCCAATTGTTAAAACTGATCATCTTATCTCTGTATTGTGGCATAATTCTTGGTGAAGGTAGGATACTGCTCAAGGTCAGGGTCATACTTGCCTGGGCTACATAATCAGAGAGCTACTCTATGTCTCTTTTTATGTAGTCCAGGGAGGTACGTCTCAGGTCGTTTACACCAGCGTGGACAATGATTGAGTCGTACTTGTCCCTGCTGTTGAGAGACCCGAGTGCATGCGTTATGTGGCGGATTCTAGCACCCGACAGGCAGCTTACTGTGACCTTCTCCTTACTCAGTTTGGTGAGCGGGACGTCAGTGTGTCTGACTATGGAGTCACCAATGACTAGTGTGTCTGGCATAGTGTTTGGCCTTAAGGGCTGTGACTGCTTGACACTCTGAATGTGTGGTCTATGTGATGCAGGTGTTGTGTTCTGAGGTGGTAGTTGTTTGGGTGTCTGCTTTGGTGGCCTCTGCTGTTTTGGTAGATTTTTGATCAGAGCCTCCGAGTATGTCTTTGTGTGTTTATGTGTATGATTTGAGGTTGTGATGGTATTATGTGAGACTGGGTCTATAGTGTGTGTGGTTACCTTCTCCTCCTGTCTGGTCTTGCCAGTCCTATGTTGAGAGAGCTCAGCCTCCAGTTTGGCCGTATAGTTGCATCTCTCGCATGTATTTGTGTTTTGTGGGAGGAGGAGAGGGTTGTCTGTGTACATGAGGCAATTGTAACATTGCCTCAATAATCCCAGGTTCACCAGCTGAGCAGGAGAGGATATTAGCAACTGATCCCTCGACATGCTAGAAGGAATAGACAGAAAAACTTAAAAAAGGTTTTGGGGATGTGGGTGACCGAGAAATGGGGTTTGCTTTTTTTGGGGTACTTTCTATAACACGAGTGCTGTATCGAGGTGATAAGTACTGTAGGAGCAAGTGCTTAGCTATACGGGTAGAGAATAGTCTACTTGGGACTCAAGTAGAGATAATTTATAGTTGGAGGATACACTAAATAGAACAGTAGTACACTTTGAGGAAGGTAGTTTTAAGGGAAAATTTGAAGAGTGAACTTTAGGTAGCCCTAATAGTTTAAATCTGCTTAACCGGCGCTGCCCTAGTGTGCAACGGTAGCAGCTCCGCACTAAATCGCGCTAAATCGCGCTAAAGCGCGCTTGGAAAAAACAGGAAATGACCCAAAACGGCCAACAAATTACAAGTTGCTGCTTCTAACCACTCCTCTGAGGACAAACAAGCAGCTCAGTACCCCCCACTCCCACTGGTGAGTAAAGAAACTACCTCTGGCCACACAAGAAAATGGAGGAACACAGAAACCAAATATAAAGCCCAGGGATCAGCAAAATCTGATCACTGGAACAACTAGCAAGTAAAGTTTAGGAAAGGAGAAATATTTTTTTTTTTTTTTGTTTTTTTTCAAACAGACAGGAAAAATGCAGTAAATGCTTTGTTTTCGACTAAATTGCTATCAAAGGCTGGTACACTTGAGTGTATTAGCCTGTTAGTTACTTTTAAGCAATACTTTAGCCCACAAGTGCAATCAACAATATAAGCTCACAAACACAGGAAAATAAGGCAATAAAACAGTAATAAAGGCACAAACAGTAGTCGAAAAGCTTAAAATATCGAAAATGCAAACAAAAGTTTTAAAAATACTTATGATCAAGAAAGTTGCTTTTTCTGCTCTCTGCTGGCTTAGGAACTCTGCAGGGGACCACGAGGAGCTATGCCAAGTTCTCTAATGCCAGAAAAGCCCGCCAAAGCGTGCTTTATAGCAGGGGCTGGAAAAAACAGGAAATGACCCAAAATGGCCAACAAATTACAAGTTGCTGCTTCTAACCACTCCTCTGAGGACAAACAAGCAGCTCAGTACTCCCCACTCCCACTGGTGAGTAAAGAAACTACCTCTGGCCACACAAGAAAATGGAGGAACACAGAAACCAAATACAAAGCCCAGGGATCAGCAAAATCTGATCACTGGAACAACTAGCAAGTAAAGTTTAGGAAAGGAGAAATATTTTTTTTTTTTTGTTTTTTTTTCAGACAGGAAAAAATGCAGTAAATGCTTTGTTTTCGACTAAATTGCTATCAAAGGCTGGTACACTTGAGTGTATTAGCCTGTTAGTTACTTTTAAGCAATATTTTAGCCCACAAGTGCAATCAACAATATAAGCTCACAAACAAAGGAAAATAAGGCAATAAAACAGTAATAAATGCACAAACAGTAGTCGAAAAGCTTAAAAGATCGAAAAATGCAAACAAAAAGTTTTAAAAAATACTTATGACCAAGAAAGTTGCTTTTTCTGCTCTCTGCTGGCTTAGGAACTCTGCAGGGGACCACGAGGAGCTATGCCAAGTTCTCTAATGCCAGAAAAGCCTGCCAAAGCGTGCTTTATAGCAGGGGGCTGGAAAAAACAGGAAATGACCCAAAATGGCCAACAAATTACAAGTTGCTGCTTCTAACCACTCCTCTGAGGACAAACAAGCAGCTCAGTACCCCCACTCCCACTGGTGAGTAAAGAAACTACCTCTGGCCACACAAGAAAATGGAGGAACACAGAAACCAAATATAAAGCCAAGGGATCAGCAAAATCTGATCACTGGAACAACTAGCAAGTAAAGTTTAGGAAAGGAGAAATATTTTTTTGGTTTTTTTTTTTTTTTTCAAACAGACAGGAAAAAATGCAGTAAATGCTTTGTTTTCGACTAAATTGCTATCAAAGGCTGGTACACTTGAGTGTATTAGCCTGTTAGTTACTTTTAAGCAATACTTTAGCCCACAAGTGCAATCAACAATATAAGCTCACAAACACAGGAAAATAAGGCAATAAAACAGTAATAAAGGCACAAACAGTAGTCGAAAAGCTTAAAAGATCGAAAAATGCAAACAAAAGTTTTAAAAATACTTATGATCAAGAAAGTTGCTTTTTCTGCTCTCTGCTGGCTTAGGAACTCTGCAGGGGACCACGAGGAGCTATGCCAAGTTCTCTAATGCCAGAAAAGCCCGCCAAAGCGTGCTTTATAGCAGGGGCTGGAAAAAACAGGAAATGACCCAAAATGGCCAACAAATTACAAGTTGCTGCTTCTAACCACTCCTCTGAGGACAAACAAGCAGCTCAGTACTCCCCACTCCCACTGGTGAGTAAAGAAACTACCTCTGGCCACACAAGAAAATGGAGGAACACAGAAACCAAATACAAAGCCCAGGGATCAGCAAAATCTGATCACTGGAACAACTAGCAAGTAAAGTTTAGGAAAGGAGAAATATTTTTTGGGTTTTTTTGTTTTTTTTTCAAACAGACAGGAAAAAATGCAGTAAATGCTTTGTTTTCGACTAATTGCTATCAAAGGCTGGTACACTTGAGTGTATTAGCCTGTTAGTTACTTTTAAGCAATACTTTAGCCCACAAGTGCAATCAACAATATAAGCTCACAAACACAGGAAAATAAGGCAATAAAACAGTAATAAAGGCACAAACAGTAGTCGAAAAGCTTAAAAGATCGAAAAATGCAAAGAAAAAGTTTTAAAAAATACTTATGATCTAGAAAGTTGCTTTTTCTGCTCTCTGCTGACTTAGGAACTCTGCAGGGGACCACGAGGAGCTATGCCAAGTTCTCTAATGCCAGAAAAGCCCGCCAAAGCGTGCTTTATAGCAGGGGGCTGGAAAAAACAGGAAATGACCCAAAATGGCCAACAAATTACAAGTTGCTGCTTCTAACCACTCCTCTGAGGACAAACAAGCAGCTCAGTACTCCCCACTCCCACTGGTGAGTAAAGAAACTACCTCTGGCCACACAAGAAAATGGAGGAACACAGAAACCAAATACAAAGCCCAGGGATCAGCAAAATCTGATCACTGGAACAACTAGCAAGTAAAGTTTAGGAAAGGAGAAATATTTTTGGGGGTTTTTTTTGTTTTTTTCAAACAGACAGGAAAAAATGCAGTAAATGCTTTGTTTTCGACTAAATTGCTATCAAAGGCTGGTACACTTGAGTGTATTAGCCTGTTAGTTACTTTTAAGCAATACTTTAGCCCACAAGTGCAATCAACAATATAAGCTCACAAACACAGGAAAATAAGGCAATAAAACAGTAATAAAGGCACAAACAGTAGTCGAAAAGCTTAAAATTTTGAAAAATGCAAACAAAAAGTTTTAAAAACTACTTATGATCAAGAAAGTTGCTTTTTCTGCTCTCTGCTGGCTTAGGAACTCTGCAGGGGACCACGAGGAGCTATGCCAAGTTCTCTAATGCCAGAAAAGCCCGCCAAAGTGTGCTTTATAGCAGGGGGCTGGAAAAAACAGGAAATGACCCAAAATGGCCAACAAATTACAAGTTGCTGCTTCTAACCACTCCTCTGAGGACAAACAAGCAGCTCAGTACTCCCCACTCCCACTGGTGAGTAAAGAAACTACCTCTGGCCACACAAGAAAATGGAGGAACACAGAAACCAAATACAAAGCCCAGGGATCAGCAAAATCTGATCACTGGAACAACTAGCAAGTAAAGTTTAGGAAAGGAGAAATATTTTTTTTTTTTTTTGTTTTTTTCAAACAGACAGGAAAAAAATGCAGTAAATGCTTTGTTTTCGACTAAATTGCTATCAAAGGCTGGTACACTAGAGTGTATTAGCCTGTTAGTTACTTTTAAGCAATATTTTAGCCCACAAGTGCAATCAACAATATAAGCTCACAAACACAGGAAAATAAGGCAATAAAACAGTAATAAAGGCACAAACAGTAGTCAAAAAGCTTAAAAGATCGAAAAATGCAAACAAAAAGTTTTAAAAAATACTTATGATCAAGAAAGTTGCTTTTTCTGCTCTCTGCTGGCTTAGGAACTCTGCAGGGGACCACGAGGAGCTATGCCAAGTTCTCTAATGCCAGAAAAGCCTGCCAAAGCGTGCTTTATAGCAGGGGGCTGGAAAAAACTGGAATTTACACAAAATGGCCAACAAATTACAAGTTGCTGCTTCTAACCACTCCTCTGAGGACAAACAAGCAGCTCAGTACTCCCCACTCCCACTGGTGAGTAAAGAAACTACCTCTGGCCACACAAGAAAATGGAGGAACACAGACACCAAATACAAAACCCAGGGATCAGCAAAATCTGATCACTGGAACAACTAGCAAGTAAAGTTTAGGAAAGGAGAAATATTTTTTTGTTTTTTTTGTTTTTTTTTCAAACAGACAGGAAAAAATGCAGTAAATGCTTTGTTTTCGACTAAATTGCTATCAAAGGCTGGTACACTTGAGTGTATTAGCCTGTTAGTTACTTTTAAGCAATACTTTAGCCCACAAGTGCAATCAACAATATAAGCTCACAAACACAGGTAAATAAGGCAATAAAACAGTAATAAAGGCACAAACAGTTGTCGAAAAGCTTAAAAGATCGAAAAATGCAAACAAAAAGTTTTAAAAAATACTTATGATCAAGAAAGTTGCTTTTTCTGCTCTCTGCTGGCTTAGGAACTCTGCAGGGGACCACGAGGAGCTATGCCATAAGTAAGCAATAATGCTCAACAGAGTGGGCATTTTGTAGAAATAATAGACTATCCATGGGTTCTCTAAGGCCTAATTTTGCAAGCTAAGGGCTTTTCCATCCTTGAAAGTTCTGTTATTTCACTGTATCATCCAGCCTGGAGACCGTTATTGCTCTAAGAAAATGTATTTATTTATTTATTTATTTATTTCAGTTTGATAACCGAGGAAGTCCACTGGGCCAGAAGAACCCATTTTCAGTGGAGGCCCGGGGAGAAAAGCTCCATAACTAAGCAAATTACAATATAAAACAGTACAATATAAAACAAGTAAATTACAATATAAAGATTACAGTATAGATGATAATATATAACTCATACATGTTAAAGTGAGACAATAACAAAAAGGTGAAGTTAGCTAGAGGCAAAGAAAAAGTACAATTGATAGTATTTACATCAAGTGCAGCAGAAATGGGTAAAATATTTGTTAGGGTATGGAACATTCTGAAGGGAGAAAAACTTTAGTAAAGTGTACAGTTGCGGACGATGTATGACAAAGGCTGGATCTACTGCCTGTAGAAAATGACCTGTTAAATTGTTTTGCATTTGTTTTATTACTAGTACATATTTTTTTATATTTTTGATGCAAAATAATTCTACCGCCTACTATTTCAAAGTACTGTAAGGGATTCATCTCTATCAGTTGATTGAGTTTTCAGAGACATGAAATTCATATTGGCAAGATGACATGATCGAATTTATGAAAACCTGAATCTATTAAATGGAGATCGCAGTATAGTGAGGATCGTGAAATTTATCATTTTCCTCAATGTAGTGTAATTTTGGAGTTGGTATATATAATTAGGAAGGGGTGTGGGGTGCAGGGGGGCTTGTGCCCCTGCAAAACCAATAAAAAGGATAGATTTTTGTGTTTTTTTGTTTTTTTTTAAATATTTGAGTTTTCAGAAATTTGATCATATTGTCTCGCCAATATGAATTTCGAGTTTCTGAAAACTCGATCAACAGACATAGATGCAGTGTAAGATATGTAATTATTGTTAGAAGATGTAGTTTACATTTAAAATATAAATAATGTTTTTGATTGTGTCTACACACACACACACACGCACACACACACACACACACACACACACACACACACACACACACACACACATACACACACACACACACACACACACACACACACACACACACACACACTCACACATACCCACACACCCACAAGCATACATGTAGACACAGATGCTTAAATATATAAACTCCCAAATAGACTGATGAATAGACAGGTAAAAGTTTCTCTCACATATACAGAAACTCAGATATGTGCACACATGCTCACAAGCACACACATGTATATGGTCAAAATATGAGGTGAAAATAGGGAAGTTCTGCCACATTAGGGTCACTTGAGAGCAATAAAGTTAACATAATTTCAAGTAATACTGCTTTCTCTTCATTTTTGAAATACTCTGTACCTCACACATGCACACACACACACACACACACACACACACATATATATATATATATATATATATATATATATATATATATATATACATACACACACAAACACACACAGATGCTTGCATAGCTTGGATGTGTGATTGTGATGAAATTAATTATTCAATAAATAAATAACAGTCTTTGTAATGCAGCTTGGTATTTGGTACCGGACACCATAATCATTACAAGGCATGTCTGTATGTATTACACATGCGTGCGCGTGCACAGACACACACACACACACACACACACACACACACACACACACACACACACACACACACACACACACACACACACACACATTTATAGGTCCATATAACTGCTGCTGCTGCATTTAATTGCTTTAGTTGTGCTTCTTTCCATACTTCACAACCTCGTAGAGCAAGAAATCTGGACAAAGACATAAATAAAAGTGGGACAAAGGCCCTTAAATAGGGACGATTTTTTTAATAATGGTCTTAAAAACTTAGAAAGTTGATGGAATACTAGGTTTTGCCTTAGCATGGATATTCTGAAGGGTATGAAGTCTGAAACTCAAATGTATGTTATTATTTTCTAACTTGAATCTTTAATGATTTGCCACTAATTTGCCAGAAAACCACAATTTTATTAAAAACAGACCAAAATATGAGGCAACAACCTGGACATTCTGCAAAAATCTGTACAGTTAAGAGGTATGCTTCTTTCCTTCTCCCTGTGACATTTAAGAGGCATGGTTTGCACGAGGAAAAGAAAAGTCAGGAAAGGAAACTGCAAGTCCTTGCACCTGCTGCTGTAGTAAACTGCATTGTTTCTGTTGTTTTAATTTATTTATTTCATCTTTCTTGCTGGCTAACCCTAGCGTTTTAATAGTAACTGTTAGCAAGGGAAAACAAAGTAGTGCCAGTAAAGGATTTCAGTCTTGGCAAAGAGATATTGTGCCAGAACAGATGTTCTTCTTTTTACTGGGCTATCTCTGTACCTTAACTAATTCCCATTTGGAATGTCAAGTGCCTAATAGGGATCACTGCTTCCCCAAGTCCATTTTCTAATAAAACATTAGTATTTCCTTTTCCTTTACTCTGCTGCCTGGACCTTTTTCGCAATTACGCCTTCCTCCTTTGGAACTCACATGGGAGTATACTGTCCGTCTCCTAAACTGCCAATCAAACTGAAGCACTGGCCTTATAATGGTGCAGAAGGGCAGAACAACATTATCTGTGACATAAACTTCTTTTTTTCTTATTTTATTTACCAATTGTTTTTGTCATAAGTGGTACCTGAAGAACAATGTTTGTTACAGCCTATTTCTTCTTTTTTACATATAAGTAACAGTATTTATACTTGACCTGTTTCTCTCAATAGTCTCTGCTCTGAATATAGCATTTTTATTTATTGTGGTATCCTTAAGTGCAAGTCATGCTGAGAAGTAATTCTGAATGTCAAATGCTTGAGTTCTGACAACTGCCACTGGTGCCCTTTGAGGCTTTACTTTTTGCTTTTATTAGTCATACATCAGTAATTCCAGTCAAAGTACATGACGATATGACATTTTCAATAATGACTGCTTGCTACAGGCACACAGACCTGCTATCATTGTAGACTAAAGGTAAGTATTTTCCAGCATGATGTAATTTTTTTTCTTTACTTAGAAGTCAAATTCTGTCTAATATTTAGTGCAGATGGTGCTTTATAGCTTGGATGGCCCATATTAATTGCAAGAAATCCTTCTTGGTATAAACAGATAATGGGTAGCAGAACGTGGTTATTATCTTCAGTATGGTTCACAGGAGTAGGTTGTTTGAACTGTGGATGTCCAGTGTAAGGATGTAGCTTTATTTGTACTCCTATGCTAAAAATAAGACAGCTATGTTTTTTTTTTTTGCATATTATTTTGTAAATATTTATCTCTTGCTAGCACTTTTGAAGTAAATGACAAATCCAAAGAGCAAAAGACTGACTTGCTTTGGACATGCTATACTCCCAGTAGTAATGCATAGTATTGTTTTGGATACTGGCTGCAGTCAAATGGTATGAAGAGGTTCATACCTTCACGTATTAGTTTGAAGGATGTCATTCCCTGTTGACTGTACAACAGGAGACTAAAAATGTAGTAAGTAATAGCAAGACATGGAGGAGGGACACAGGAGCGTACAGAAGCATCGTGTTTTCTTATGATAACACACAGAAACAATGTAATGGCACTAAATAACTGCAAGCCCTCTATCCACAGCACCTAATGGCAGGTAGAATGGTTGAGGCTGCTAAAGACTGAGCTTTGTTTTGCACTGTAACTGTATTTGATATATGGCATGTTCCTACGTTAAGTTTACATTAAGCTCTGGTATATATGACTAGTTGAGGTGTTCTGTCTTGACTTTTATTGTGACAATTCATTATCAGTTTTCAACCTATTAAACAGTTTAAGCAGATGCACTTAACAATGCATATATCTTTCTGTCCCCAGTGTGTGTGTGTGTGTGTGTGTGGGGGGGGGTGGGTGTTGTGCATGTTGTGATTGTGTATTTCTGTGTAAGTGCATGTGCATGAGTACACGGCTGTGCCTGTGTGTGTGTGTATGTGTCGGGAGATAAATGTGGGTGTCTGCATGTATCTGTGTGTGTGCGTCTGTGTGTGTGTGTGTGTGTGTGTGTGTGTGTGTGTGTGTGTGTGTGTGTGTGTGTGTGTGTGTGTGTGTCTGTGTGTGCATTGTCTTGCCTATGAAAGAGTCTACCAGGGGCACACTGCTTAATTCCTGATAGCATGCACTTGCTCCAAATGTGCATTCATTCAAAGATGTAATTACTCTCAAGGTTTGCCATTTTCTGAGGTATAGCAACCTCAGAGTTGTAAAGTCTGGGGGTGCAGAAGCAGCATGGTAATAAGAAGGTCTGTCCCCAAAGGAGAAAAAAATGTTTGTGTGTGTATATGTATATATATATATATATATATATATATATATATATATATATAGACATATGGATTCACTTTATATCCTTGAAATACTGAAATATCGAAATTCAGTATTTTGAAGCTATAAAGTTGAATTTTTGAAACCGCAAAAACTCAGAACCACGAAATTCGAAATCTCGCACACCGGAGGTTTTAAATTTCGTGCTTCTACTGCACATATACACACACACACACACACACACACACACACACACACACACACACACACACACACACACTCAACACACACACACACACACACCCACGCACTCAACACACGCACACACACACACACACACACACACACACACACACACACACACACACACACACGCGCGCACACACACCATCCTCCCCATACACAAACACAAGCTCTCTATTACTGAAAAAGGGGGGAAGCCCCCTGCACCCCCCATGTGTGAGGCTGCATCCCCCACACACCCCAATTTAAATATTCTCACTCTGAGGTCGCACTACACACAAACACACACAAAACACCACCACATAAGCTACATTCTCCTCACACACACACATCACAGCAACAAAATACACTGACTCACACCACAGCCCCTACCAAAAACCCTTAACACACAGTTACCTGAATCCATAACCACAGCAAAACCTCAGAAGCGCGAAATTCAAAACCGCCGGTATTCGAATTTCATGCTTCCAAGCTTTCGCTGTTGTCAGGATTCCATTTTATGGGCTCAAAATACTGAATTTTGATATTTCAATATTTCGAGCTTCTAAAGTGAATCCACATATATATATATATATATATATATATATATATATATATATATATATATATATATATATATATATATATGCACTTTTTTAAAAAGTAAATTGATCACTTTTATTCTGATTCACTCACCTTTTGACAACATGGTTTCTAAGGATTATCGCAAAGGTTTTGCATGCATTTGTGACTTGTGTAGTACAGGCAGGTTTGTATGCATGTACATATAATGTGGGTGAGTGAATATGTGTGTGTGTGTGTTGTGTGCATGTGCATACGTGTGTGTGTGTGTGTGTGTGTGTGTGTGTGCATCTGCATGCGTGTGTGTGTGTGAGTGTGTGTGTGTGTGTGTGTGTGTGTGTGTGTGTGTGTGTGTGTGTGTGTGCATGTGTGTGTGTACTTGTGTATATGCAGGTGTGTGAGTGTATGTCTGTCTCTGATACACACAGTAGCCTGATTTTGATGATGAGGATAATAATTTGTCATCTGCTAGAAGTGTAGTCTTTTCTTCTATGACCAATTTTTAGGGTTCACACCCTTTTTTGTAAATGCACATTCCTTCAAACAGTCATCAGTATAGACAATGCTCCAGTGTAAAGTACCCAATATGTATAAATTATATCTTTTACTGTATACATTAACTGTTAGGTTTTATGTTGTATGATGAACCGTAGTTAACAAGTTGTATTGGAAAACAGCTTTAACAACTCTAATTTATAAATTAATATCCAATGATACCAGAACACATTGTTGTTTTCTATGTCAGAAGTACCAAAGCCCAAGAGTTCTCCAGTGGAAACATCCTATCGCTGAACAAGAACTCATCCACTGCTTCTAGATGTGAGACATGAGAAGTGGAGTAGAGAACATTGTGAAACGAAAACCACCAAGGAAGCCTTCTGCAGATAATGATTGCAATGAATCCAATAAGTGAAGAACAATCACGAAGTAGGAACTGTAATGTTAGCACTTTATTAATATACAAGAACTTTTGGAGGGCCTTGTAGCCTTCCTTCCTCAGACAAAAGAATCATGCAAAGATGAGCATCGTTTAAGTATGCACTTAATTACCCTATTAATGACCTCATGAGTGAGGACCCTCCTATTTTAAAAACACGCATTCATTTTAAACCATCATAAAAATCATTAAAAATGTATATGATACATTTAAACCATATACATATATTAATCTATTGTACATTATCTTACTATCAATTTGATAGAACGTTAAAATAAAACATTAGTAACAACAAATATAATATACTAAATATATCACAATATAAATAAATACTATATATATACACTATGTTACTAAATATGGTACTGCATGATTATAAACATCTAAAATTTTGAACTATCCAGCACTTATTACCACCAATGGGATAACAATATATGCAATATGTGTAGCACCCCCTAGGGTAATGGGACGTAGAATGACATGATGAACTCTATCCCCGCCCCACCCACGATTCGATTAACGTTCTATCAAATTGATAGTAAGATAATGTACAATAGATTAATATATGTATATGGTTTAAATGTATCATATACATTTTTAATGATTTTTATGATGGTTTAAAATGAATGCGTGTTTTTAAAATAGGAGAGTCCTCACTCATGAGGTCATTAATAGGGTAATTAAGTGCATACTTAAACGATGCTCATCTTTGCATGATTTTTTTGTCTGAGGAAGGAAGGCTACAAGGCCCTCCGAAAGTTCTTGCATATTAATAAAGTGCTAACATTACAGTTCCTACTTCGTGATTATTCTTCACTTATTGGATTCATTGCAATCATTATCTGCAGAAGGCTTCCTTGGTGGTTTTCGTTTCACTGGTTTGTTCGGCAGTTTTGGTTGTTTACGTTTGGAGTAGAGAACATGAATAGAAGGTCATCTGTCACTAGATCATTCCATTTGACAAGTCAAAACAAATTATACTATTCTCTTTCAGAACAATATGTTCCAACTTGTATGGACTTGGGGGGAGAGGCTATGACCCCAGCAACATTTCTCAGCTGGAGCAGAGGCTTAAAAATGAATGCAATGTTTAATGCCATGTGTTGTGTAAGTTTTATTTAAATATTGGCATCTTGTTGATGGAGGTAGCAATGATGTCATGTTCAGGAAAAAAAGAAAGAATCAGGTGTCATAAGCATTCATGATTTGTTTCATTTTACATGTTCAGATTGGCAGTAGTTAGGTTATCTGAGTAAATGCATACTGGACAGCTAGTTAACTAAAATAAATATCTTGGATGTCTTTGCTATAACTGAATATGGCTTGGGCCCGATTCCTCTTCCGTTGTGATATGGCATGTAAAATGATACAATACTGATGGGAAGGTGAAATGTATATTTGGATGGGTGATAATAGCAGACAGACATACCTTTTGTTTTATGTTTATTTATAGTTTCTTGTGTAACACACAACTTGACGGCTTCATCCATCAGTCTTAATAGGGACACATTTTACACAGAATGACCAAGTCATAATAGAATGAGTAACCCTGAAGTTTCCATTAATTATAGTAGGCGCATCCTAAAATCTTAGGTTAGGCAAAAAAAAAAAAATCACAAAACAGCAGTAGGCAAATTAGATATTACCAGGAGGGTTAATCTTTTAGATGTTATTTGGATAAGTGAAAATCTATCAATTTTCAAGTGCAGTATAATCTATGAACTTGGCTCTTCTGATCATTTTAGTGTCTAGAAGACCTTTTGATGTTTTCAAACCTTATGATGTTATGTTTAGTACTGGAGCTAGCATAACAAGAATGCTTTATAGTCAACATCTTGCAATTAACAGAAAAAATAATACATGGTAGTGAAAAAGTATAATGGAAGAAAAAAGTAATTAATGGTCCATTTTTTTAAGTTTATTAACAAATTAGTAGAAAGGTTTGTTCCAGATTTTTGCAGAATGTCCAGATTTTTGCCTTATATTTTTTGGTCTATTCTTTATAAAATTTGTGTTTTTTGGTCAAATGATTGCTGCCTGAAGTCACTCAGAAATGACAGATACTTGAGTTTCAGACTTCATATCCTTCAGAAAGTGAAAGTTAACACAAAGCCTGTTATTCTAGCAATATTCTAAGTTTATAAAAGCAACATTTAAAATGTGTCCCTATTTCTGCCCCCCCCCCTATTATTTTGGGCTTTGTCCAGATTTCTTACTAATTATGGATTCTAGACTTAATTTTAATGAACACCTGACTAGTGTCATAAAAAGTGTTATAGAATAGTAAGCAATGTTAGATAATGTTTACTGCATGGGGATGCCAGTGCCTTGGCATCTTTATATAGGGCTGCATTTGGACCTGTTATTGAATACTGCAGTTCTGTTTATATTTATAATAATAGTTAATGAGATTAGAACATATTCAGAATTTTTTTTTCTTGGTCCATTTGGAGTTTAAGATAGTATTCATAAAAAGAAAATTTAAAATTATTTTATTTATATTATTTGGGCTATAATCCATGGGGATGTACTACTGCTGTATAAATGCTCCCTAGATGAAGTGCTATCTGCCATGCAGGGAATTAGTTTCCTGAATCACAACTGTGGTACCAGGAATTATGGACTACTGGTTGCTCTATCACAGGTAAATTCTACCAGTTATGGAAACTGTTTTTCATCAAAGAGTGGGGAGGATGTGAAACACTTTACCATTTGAAATCAGAAGTGCTGTGAATATACCACTGTTTGGTAAAAACAAGTGATTGATGCTTTGGTTTTAATGTTTTCCAACCAGGTTTATCAGATGGTAATCTTTTAGATCATACCTCTCAAATGTTCCTGATTTTCAGGAATATCCCCAATTTTGGCTCAAATGTTTGCTCTTTCCCTTCCAATCCCTCCTTAAACAGGTGACTTTGGAAGAAAAGGTAGGAGATCACTTTTAAGAAACAATGACAATTATAGTTAGATACTTTTTACTTCAGAAAATGCTTGTTCCATCTACTCACAATCCATTTAATCCAATTTTGGTCATGGGGTTAGGATGTCACTTCAACAGTGACAATGATCTAGAGCCAATGATCATACCACCAGGTTGCTAGCCTTGACATGATTGCTCTTCCATGCCAAACACACTCACACCTACAGTATATCTTTGGAATGTGGAAGGAAACCAGAACATCCAGAGAAAACACACACAGGTTATGAAGACTCTACATAGAAACATCCCCTCAATGGGAATTGAGCAAGGCAACAACATTACCTGCTGTGCCACTGTACCACTATGTTAAAACACATTTTCTTACTCTGTCAATTTCTCAACATAATAGTAGTAATATTTAAAAAAAAATGGTCATGGTTATTTCTTGATTGAAACAATTGAGAACTATGTCTTAGATAGCCCTAATAGCATCCTTGTGTTGTATATAAACATATTGAAACATCATAGAGGTGACAAAGTAGTGCAGGTCAGCCTCTTAGACATACAACTTCACCTGTTCAGCAGCTCTTGTTCCACAAGGGGTCTCATTTTCTGTAGTACATGTGCTGCTCTACAGGTGTAATCTGATGATTGTGCAGACTTAGCAGGTCATCAAGGCCTTGGTTGGCAGGGATTGTGCTATGCCAGGAATGGTCAATGAGATTCACTGTAATAAAATGTTTCAGAATCTCATTCTTTGCTCCAGACATAGAGGGAAAGAGTGACAGAGATACTGTTTAATGTATACTGGTCATAAACCAGGCTGGAAGGAAGCACTCAGGTTCACAGTTTCTTCAAGGTTTAATGCATTAAACCTTGAAGAAACTGTAAATCTGAGTGCTTCCTTCCAGCCTGTTTTTTTTCTGTTATTGGTGGCTACAGTGGTTGGAATCCTCATTTTTACTACTTTAGCATATTAGTCATCCTGTATGATGCCTTACCAGGGGAAAGGTTATAAATCTGGATAGTGATAGCAGAGCAGTAGGGCATAGGCTCTCTACCATGCTATGTGGTTTCTTTTGGAATATGGCCCTGATCATACAAATTTGTGTAGTGTTCATCTATAGTATATCTCTGTTTATTTATTTTTTTTATTTACTTGAGATATGGTTTCCTTCACAGTTGTCTTATTAACACTTACATTAAAATGAAGATTCTGTACCAGTGTTGGGTCTGTACACCAGATTAATGGTGAACAAACAGTTCAGTTGTGAAAATTAATAATCTGGTTTATTTTGCTGCCTGTGTACAGTTGACAAATAAATGGTGGTTACTAGTTTTATTACCCAGCCACATTCTGTTTTGCTCTTCTATTCTCTTTTCTGTTTTGCTGTCTTCTATATCTCTTTTTTACATCTATCTGCTGCCTAAACATCTCCCTCTTCTGTTTTTGTCATTATCCATACCCTTTTAAATATACACCCATTGAGATGTACTTTCTGTACCCCAAAGCTAATACCATTGTCCATTCTGGGCTAAGATGAAGCCTGTCTCTTGCATCCTGATGATCTTTTTGCCAGGTCTTCACCCATCCTTTTTTCTATTCCAAGCTTTTCTCCCTTGTCTAGTCCCACGGCTAATCCTCTCTTTATTCTGCAAGCTGGCTGCTTTTAAAAGTGCTCATTCTGGGAATGCTTCCTCCTGCTCACTCTCCTGGCCTCCCTTTGCCACATTTTTGGTTCTGATTGCTGCCATCTCAGATGACTCTTCTGAAAGATCATTGGAGCCCATACATGTGTCCCTCATGGTGATCCTTTAGACACTTTCTCCCATGTCAGTATAAGCCCTGAGAGTGACTTCAATGAAATCTGATCTTTCATTTCTTACTTACCTAGACTACTAATTTGCTTTACTAGCCCTTTCAATGAAGAATGATAAGGAGCAAAACAATTTGAATAATTACATTCTTTGACACACAATGTGTAAAATTCTCAGTAATACATGATATTTCATTGTTTGGTATAATCATTTCTAGTTTTCCATTTATTATAGATAGTGGGCTGTATTCAATAAAGCCTACACAATGTGCTAAAACTGTGTATGCATCTTGCCAGATGCATATATGGTAGCGCACTGTTCTGTATTCAGTAAGTGGCTCTACACACCATGTAGAGCTGCACAAATGCAGTAAATATAGTGGCATGCTATTTACAACATAAGCAGCTGAATTGTATGTTAATCAACCAATCCAAGATGGAGGAGCTATTCAACAAGCTATAAAGCAATCATGTAGACTCAGTGCAGGTTTTACCTGCACATTTCAAAATCTATTGGAATATAGCCACAGAAACTACTCTACATGGAAACAATGTTAGGGGCTGTTGTTGCTCTTATATATGTGTATGTGCAACAGGCCCAAGTCTATGCTGCTTCTGTTGCTAACAGACCTTGGTTAAAATGGAAAAAGAGTATTTAGATCCTATTTAACTTTTCATGGTCTGCATGAAATGGAAATTGTAGAGTGCTATAAGATGGATAGAGACACATTTCAGGAACTCTGCAATCTCTGTCATCCTCAACTGAGAGCAATGGCAAACCGAGGGGAACCAGTACCTGTGGAGACTAATGTATGTGTAGCAGTTAGAATATTAGGTACAGGAACCTTCCAGAGACCAACAGGGGATATGCAGGGGGTGTCACAGGCATCAGCATCTAGGATCCTACATCAATTCTTGAATGCTGTGTTATGACATGCCAGTGACCACATACATTTTCCCCATACACCTGAAGACAGAGCTACAGCTATGCAGGATTTCAACCCTGTAGCATACTTCTCTGAAGTACTGGGTGCCATAAATGGCATGCACATTGAAATCAAGGCACCACCTGGAGAAACATGAACTCATGTGGCAATTAAAGCTGAACTCTTTTAGAAAGCCTGGACTAAACTATTACTGTTCAATTAAAAGTGCACTTGAACTTAGAAAATTGCCACATTGTTTACATGACGAATTGTATTTTATTTTAGTGTATTTTATTTTATTTTTTTCTACAAATTGGTTTTAAATACCATTTTAAATCATTTGAAATTTAAGTGTATATTTTGTTTCCATCATCATACATATATATATATATATATATATATATATATATTTTTATTTATTTTTATTTTTTTCTGGTTCTTTTTTCCACTTTATTCAAAATGATGGTAATAACAATACTAACTAATTATACAATTATATAGGTTTTTAGGGTTCTTGTAGACAGACCTGAATAAGTCTAGAAGGACGAAAGCGATCTTTGTTAACAATAGGTTATGAAAATAGAAACTGATTTTTACATGCAAAATGTATATGTATATATTTATATATAATTTTTGATTACAAAATGAACTAAGGTTGATATATTTCCAGACATGTAGTATATTGCCTTGTATAAAATCACAGACTTAATAATCTACTTAATAATTTGGTTAAATAAGGTGTACCATTAAAGTACATTAAGGCTATATATTATTATGACAGCTACTAGGTAGGGCAGGACCAGCTCGAATGTCACACTGATGGGGGAAGGGATGTGAATTTAACATGTGTACCAATAACACTTTGTTTTACAGCACAATAAACCACTCCCATGCCTGATAAAAGTATATATATATATATATATATATATATATATATATATATATTTAGAAAGCTTGTGAGGAAATTATTACTCTATTTTTGTTTTAATTGGGTCGCTTGTCTGTGCACTTAATAAAGGATTTTCGACTGGAAACAGACTGCCTGCCTTGCTTGGATTACTTTCAAATACTTAGTAATGCTGTAGAATTATATATTTTCTATTATTACTTTTTGACTTGATGAGTTTACGTTCGCTACTTCTACTACTATTGTCTGATCTGATTTATATACAGTGATTAACTAGAAATATATGGACTGAAAATCTTCCACACAGAGAAGTTTCTTACACTGTTTTGTTTTTAGACCCACTACACTTTAGTGGGTTGTTTTGAGACTTCGGGGATACCACGGAGATTACTTGTTTTTTACCTTCATTTTTCCTTGCAAAGGCTTGTAGTGCAGTGGTGCACTGGTAGCATTGTTGCCTGAGAGCTACAGTTTCTCTGGTTTGATTCTTGGCTGGGGTGCCTTCTGTGTGAAGTCTGCATGTCCTCCCATCCCTTACAAAGATGTGATTCTCCCTGTTCTGCTGAAAATTGGCTTTGTTTTGTTCCAAGTCAGACTAGTTTCCTGGTTAACAAATGTTTAAAAGTAACAGGCATTTGAATTTCAAACTTCATATTCTTCAGAAAGTACATGGTAACACAAAACCTTTTATTCTAGCAATTGTCTAAGTTTATAACATGGATATTTGAAATTTGCTCATATTTTTGGGACTGTATTCTCCCATTATTGGCCTCGTCCAGGTATTTTGTGCTAAGGTTGAGAGCTATGGTGAAAACTGAATTCACTGAATGTTTGGGGGCTGTATTCCCCCCATTACTGGCTTTGTCCACATCTTTTTGGCTAGGAGGTTGAGAGCTATGGTGAGAACTGAATTCACTGAATATGTTTGGCAGCTGTATTCTCACATTATTTTTTTTCTGGTGTTTTTTGCTAAGAGGTTGATAGCTATAGTGAGAACTGAATTCACTAAATGGTAGCCATTTAAGTTTATCTTCCTCTGTTTCAGCTAGATCTTACAAGGAGCTGAGAGCTGCAGGGGAACAAAAGTTTAGTGCTGCTTATGCTTAACCTGCTTGCATTGTTAATAGCACAACAGGTAATGCACTTGCTTTTGATGCAGAAGGCTGTGGGTTTTCCTCCCACAGTAGATAAATGCATTGCTGACATTGTACTGTGTTGTAAAGGGGGTGGATGCTGCAGTCCTTTGTGGCAAAGATACCTAGTAACTATGAACCTGTTATCAGTTTGCCATCCATTCCCTATTGCGGTATTACTAGCTTATTATTTTTTTAATGCATGCGACATAGGCAATTTATACTTCAGGGGCAACAGGCACTTTATTTGTAGATGAAACAATGACATATAAAGTTGTTTGCTAGCAGCAACCTCTTTATTAGTTACAGATTTCTTTAATGTGAATTTTACTACTTCAGAGATTGTGCATATTTACTGATACTGGTGGACTATAGTAGGTTGAGTAGACTTTATGATGGAAATGTTCTGAATTGGGCAGTTTTGTCATTGGTGCATGCATTTTGTTTCATTGTTTACTGTAAAAATGTTCAAAACAATACATTTAAAATGACCTCTAACAACTGTACTGTATTGTACAAGGAATATAATGTAATACAGTCAGGAAGGTGTATCAAAGAGCATGTGTATGTTTCATATTCAAGGGGCCTATGATTTTGAAAACAGCCCAAAGTTAATCTTTATCTGCCATGACAAAATGTATTTTCTTTGAATGTGGGTTTCAATGCTTTTTCAATGCATGTGAGTTTCAAAGGCAGAGAAGTTTTAATGCTAAGTCTATTTTCATTGTGAGACTGCATTGCTTTGTTTAACAGATATCTATTATGGTTTGTGCTCTAAAATGCAAAATAAAACTTTCAAATGAAATCTAAATCATCACAGAAGTAAAGCAGTATGCACATTACAGTGTTCATGGTAAATGGGGCAAAATAACCAAGGAATGGGACATTGGAATGGCTGCAGGGGGAGGCTCCATTTGACCATGATTTTGTGAGGGGGGGTAGGAAACTCAGACAGCCCCGATTGAACTATACTTCTCAGTTGTCCATATTTTTGCAGAATGAATAGATATTTGCTTTTTATTTTTGCTTTGTTCCTCATAAAATGTGTGGTTTTTCTAGCAAATCATTTAGTAATGAAGCCACTAAATGACAGACATTGAGTTTCAGACGTCATAACCTTCAGAAAAATGCATGCTAAAGCAAGACCTGTTATTCTATCAACTGTCTTAAGTTTATACAAGAGCAATTTTTAGTAGTGTCTGTATGTTCCCCCAATATATTTGGCCTTGTCCAGATTTCCTGCATTAAGAGGTTGAGAGGTACGTGCAAATCGCTTTGTAGAATTAGGAATATCCAAACCTCTCAATTGTCCCCAATTTTGGCTCACAATGTTGCTCTCCCCTAATAATCCCCCCTCAAAATGGCAATTTTGGAAGAAAACATGGAGGGTTTACAGTTATATATAACTGTAATGATCAGAGTTATAGATTACTTTTATTTCAGAAATGCATGTAGTGCTCTTATTTTGTTAGCTGCTCAGGTTAACAGTGTTAATATTAAAAAGGTGTCCATTTTTTGACAGGTTCCCAGCTGTATTGTGTGTCAACTTTATATTTTTGCATCACATTTTTGGTCTGTTTTTCATAAAATTGTGGTTTTCTGGCAAATTAGTGGCAAGTCATTAAAGATTGAAGTTAGAAAATAATGGCAGACATTTGAGTTTCAGATTTCATACCCTTCAGAAAATTTGTACTAATGCAAGACCTACTACTGTTCTATTATCTAAGTTAATAAGAGCAATATTCAAAAATTGTTCTTATTTTTGGGCCTGTGTCCCACTTCTAGTTCTATGTATGGCTTTGTCTTGATTTCTTGCTCTGAAGTTGAGAGGTATGAGTGTCAGAGCCATCACTGTCAGCCAGAGACATTTCAAATTGTGACATATTTGTTGCACCCCACTCCCCACTGTAGTGGCTCTGGATGTGTCCAAGGAAGGCAAGGAGCAGTTATGCAATGCAAGTGTGCAGAGTATTCCCCCATCCAAGGTAGACCACAAGTACGACCGTGGCTTTTCATCTGTCCTTGATTTTACAGAATGTTCTGGTTTGCTGTCATATTTTTATACTGTTGATTTATGCTTCTTATTATTCAGGAAATGCATGCTGTCACAGTGCCCTGTTGCTCTGTTTAAGTAGCAATGATTTAATGACCATAAGGTAAGCTTGTCAGAGATTGTAAGATGCAAGTAAGCTTTAATAAGCATATTGTTAAAGAATTACCAGCATTGAAAGCCTTTTTGTTGTTACCATGCAGAGAATATTTACATAACTAGATAATGTATAAGCCTTGGGTATTGAAAAGCATACGACAGTATTTGTAATAAAAGGCAGGATTACAGTATTTTCAGAAGCTCATTACATTTGTTGGAGACTTGCAGTCATCTTTTGTTGGAGACTTGCAGTCATCTTTGCAGGCTTTACCCGTAAACTAAACAGAATGCCAATCTATCATCTGTGGTCCATAACTTGTGCAGGAATCCTTTAAGCAATTTATCTTGAACTTGTTTCTTGTTTGCTGTTCATTTTTTACTTTGATCATGTCTTTCCCATGAAACAAGTAGATAGTTGTGTCAAGCAGCAGGTCTTTTGTGGATAAGAAACATTTTTTACAAGGGGGGTTGTCACAGAGATTGCTACTTTTAGCATGTTACTTGGTAATTTTATAAAGCTGAATATAAATTATAATTAGAACTGCACTGCTAGGAGTAGTGGTTTGAGTTGAGTGCTGCTTGTTTTTTTATACTTGATTTTGACTGGCATTCCAGTAATGTATTTAAAAAGTAATTCATTTTTTTAATCCTCACAACCTGTTTCCACCTGGATATTAAGTAAGTTGTCATGTAGCCAATGCATCGAAATATTTTTTTCTTCTACACTTCATTTTGTCTTGATTGGACTCTCATAATGACTGTTTGACACCCAGGGCAGCGTATTTAATTAAAGTTCCGTTGTGGTTTTGATCATAGCTCCACCCTTTTCTAGTTGGCCACACCCCTGCCCATTAGCCCCACTCATTCAGCTGTCTCCTGCAGCCCTCCTTTAATTTGAAGTCACCAGCTGCCACTGCATACATCCCACCACCACTGACAAGGTCATCACAGCTACACACAGGTGAGGAGACAGAGGGAGGAAACCACCAGCTGCTGTTGGTGTAGCTATATATAGGCCTGCACATTATGTCATTGCCCTGGCCAAGTGGCAATGGATAGCACACATACTCACCACCTAAGGGGGGGTACAACTGTCATCATATGCACATGCATGCAGTAAAATGGATGCCAGGAAATGGTCACCAACTTTATTTACCCATGTAATGGCTGTGTACTGCTAGCATCACATGGACTCAGTCCCGAATTAAAACACTTGTAACGTCCAGACTATCAAGCTAAGTGTTGAACCTGGAATAGGAAAACAAATGGCTAATAATACAAATGAATGACAGATCCTTGCATAATGTTACTTGATAATGCAACTAAGTAGAAGGTGGGTGATTTTTACAGCAATCACATCAATATGTGACATCAATGACTTATGTCAAACGATGTGTTCATTATCAACTAATAGGCCTCATATATCAAAGATACACACATTATAAAAACATGTAAGAAAGAAGCATGATTTTCAAAAGAGCATCACAAACACATATATACTAAGCACGTGATCAGCTATGCATCCTGGGCATCAGACAAAAGACTTATGTATTCCGGAATCCAAAAGATAGAAAATCAAGGATATGGTACAGTTATCATTATTTGGACAGGGTGTTGTTTCAGTAGGGGCAGGAGGCCAAGGCTGACACAAAAGGTAGTGAGTGCATGAGTGTAAGACAGGCAGAAATGTGGATAAAATATCAAATGACCATTGAGACAAAATAAGCTGTAAGTGTCATGAATGTAACTGTTGTGTGTGTGTGTGTCTCTCTGGAAAATCAAGTTGAAATATGTGTGTGTGTGTGTGTGTGTGTGTGTGTGTGTGTGTGTGTGTGTGTGTGTGTGTGTGTGTGTATGTGTGTGTGTATGTGTTTGTTCATGTGTGTGTGAGTGTGTGTGTCTGCAAGAACGCAGCCAAGCTTTGTGCTAGCTCTACATCTTGGTATGTCGGACTTGTTGACAGTAGTTTTCAGTGTTACATAGTTTACTATTGTTTTTAAACAGTGCAGGTTATTTTTAAATTACACAGGTCACTTGAAGAATTTTGGTGGTCTTTTTTGATACATTGTTACAAACTTCCTGTTTGTTACACAGTTCCTGTTTGACAGAAAAAGGGGCTGTTTTAGAGTGTTCTCATGATGTTACAACCTTTTTAGGTCTTTTTATTACTTTCTGAAGATGTCTACTATACGTTAGAGGAAACCACTAACATTTTAAATGCTTTTTCAGTAAAAGTCATACTTGGAATCATTTGGCTGTCCTAATAGTTTTCTTTTTTGTATGTTGGACAAGAGTAAGCCATGCATGGTAGAGTTAACAGTTCATTGTCATCACCCCCGACTTTGAAAAATGTCTGTGCCAGGAGTTGCACTGACACGTCCATTCCCATGGTCAGATGTGCTGCTGCTACCTAAATGTGATTGATATCTGCTGGACAAGTTCTCCTCATAAGTACACCCAAGATCATGACCCCATTGCATACCACATGTGAGTGTGAACCCCTCAATCTCTGATGATTCTGGGGAAGTAATGCCAGTATGGGAGCATGATCAGGCAAGGTCATATTGGCTAACTGTGAGCCTATAGCCACATGGATGCTGTCCCCTTCCCAGCAAATGTTCCATCACAGACACTGCTCATTCCATTGTGTCATTCATCTAATCCATTGAATTGACCACACAGTGGAGGTAGACACACATGTCAGCCTGTGCCACATCTGCAACCCTAAGCATGTTCTTAGAGGCCTTAGTTGAACATGCCTGTACCTTCATGATGCTTCAAAACATACATCAAGTGGCATGTAAAGACACACCATGATTAGTTGGAGAGTGGACAGCAGACCTCCTCCATGCACCCCTAATAACCCTCCCGCATGGCACCTCACTCACACTTTGGCCACAGCTAGAGTCAATCAGCATTGAAGCCGTAGTAACCACACTACCCTAATCAAGTGTGCCACCTTCCACCTGTCCAATATGTGAGGGCTCACTGAAATGGGTTTCCATAGGCCTATTGGCTGTGTCCGATGGAATTACAAGAGATGGCTGTATGTCAACTTCAGTGTCAGATTCAACCTCTGCACTCTCTGACTGTACCTCTGTTTGGCTGCCATTATCATCAAAATTTGCTGATATTCTGACATCAGGTGGCAAGAGTCCTACACTTCCATTGTTAGGATTCCTGTGATAATAAGCAACAAACACATGAAAGAAATTAATACCTCACTAAATATTAAAAAAGTTATATGATAACAAATTAACACTGGCTACACTATAACAGATGCACACAACACTTATTACACCCACGTCGCACATACAGATAAATTCATATAACTGATACATTTTCATCAATAATCAAAGAAAAATGTTTGTCTTACAATGTGCAGATGACTTCACACTTGGTAGGGAAGATGGTCCCAGAAGAAATGAAGCAAGGTAAGCATACAATCATCACAGCCGCAATAACAGAGGGGGACAGTGAATACACAATTTTTGCCTATATGTTTATTAACAATAATTTTAAATGAAAGTTGGCTGACATCTCCACCTAACGCTCATGTGTAATGAACAAAATTATGCCATTAAGTCTTCTACTTTATCAATAGGTTCATCCAAAAAAAAAAATGTGAAGTATTAGTTAAATTTTTCTGCATTTTACTATACAACCAAATCTTACAGCTTGACATATATAAGCTTACCTGGTAGCTCATCCTGGCTCATAGTTGTCCTACTAGACACATCAGCACTGACATCAATCACATGCTGGTGTGCAATTTCCACTGACCCCCCCTGCATCTCTGACTGTGAACAGCATCTCTTTATTTGGTGTCAGTGGTGGCTCTGTAGCAGCCCCCCCCCCCCAGCTAGCTGTTCACAGTGAAATCATATTAGTCGCCCTGTGACACACCTGATGATAAGTCCCAGTGTGCCCACTATGGCATTCACATAACTGACTACCTGATTCCAAATTTGCATTCTGTCTGCTATATCCCCACACCCTGTCTCAAGTAGAAAAGTGTCATGGTGCCTGAACATCTGCACTATAATGTCATTTTCAGAGTCACTGAAAGGGTTGTTATATGGATTTGTATGCTTGTGTGCCATATAGTACATAAAACATAAAACATAAATATCACATAATTAAATTCCTACTCATATGCACATATATATTTTCAACATTAAGCACTGGAGATGCACACTTCACTTAAATTTAAAGGTTATGTGGTTGTACCATATCACACTCACATACAAGCCAATGTCTGGTCCATAAAAGGAACATCACTTTAGTAATATGTTGTTTACTATGGAAATAATAGGATAACTATATAATTTAAAGAGAAAATATTATTAAACACAAATTTTGTTGTGGCAACACACAAATGGTACTTGAATCCCCCCCGCCCAACCTCCCAAAAAAGGCAAATGAAAAGTTTTCCCAAACTAAGAAATACAACATAAATCAATTGTGATATATGCTTTCAGCACAATTTGCACAAAATGTGTACCCATTTTCAACAGAAAAGTCAATTTTATATGATTGACAGTCACCTCTCACTGTGCTCAGCACACCTCTGGAGGTTTCTGTGAACCATCCAAGAAACATAACACACCTGTGCCATTGGCAATATTATACATTACATTTCCTTGAAATAAGATAAGCAAATTGTGAGATAACAGTTTTAACAATAACACTTGTGATGAAAGTTAATAGGCTCTCTATCTGAGAAAGAATGTGTCTGCCGAAAATGCCTATTCCAACAGTGATCTATAAGAGTTGCACACAAATAAAAGTTTCATTTTCTAATGCATTATATAAAAATTTTATTTGTGATGTGTTAACAAATCTAGAATATATGCAGCACAAAGAAGCTATATACAAGTAAAAGTTGGATCCACACAAACCAAACTTGTAGAGAAACAAAGGATGACTCCAAACAACTATGGCTAAGGATCCAGCAGTTTAATAAAAACTCCATTAAAAAACAAGGGTAGCACTTTCAGAACAAGATTCCTTCTTCAGACCATAATAACATATTAAAACAAAGGGCAGGATTCACGATGGCTTGCACGGAGTCTAAGAGTAGTGTAAGACTCCATGCAGCCATCGCGATCCAGGAACAGCCTGAATGTGCATGTAAGAGAGCACCTAAAATGGCTCTTACACGGGCAGGGCGTGTATATGCTAATTACCTCACTTGCAGCTGAAAGGCATACAAATGAGGTAATTTTGCAATCCAGGAAGCAGAAACCTGCCCGTGTAAGAGCCGTGTTATCTGCAGAAATGTACTCAGTTGATAACTGAGTACCGTTCTGCAAATAACACAATGGAGCCTTGTCAGCTCCAAAAAAAGGTTGCAAATGTCCAAGGCAAAATGCCAATGGCCAAATATATGGCCACTGGCAACGTACCCTGATGCAAACATAAAATAATTTTTTTTTTTCGGTGATCGCCGATGTTTAAACATAGCTCAGCGCCGCACAAACGGGCTGCACTATAAAAAAAATAAAAATAAAAATATTAAACCCACAAATGTGGGTTTATGCAAAGCATGAGTTTATAATGGAAGGGAATAGCAGGCTAAAACAACATGGCCACCGAGTAGGGGTTGCTAAGGGGGGAAGTGGAGTGTAAGACATGTAACTAAGCATTAGTAAGCAATCCTATGTAAATGAGTGGTAGGATAGTGAATCGCACTGTTACATAGGAAATGAGCACATTCCGTGCAGTGTAGGAGTAGGATAAGGGGGAGTAACAGAATAGGAGATAGGTGACATCACAGGGGGGAATATATGAAAGGAATGCAGCTCATTGGAGCACAGTGGCATGTGAAAGCTGTCAGTCACACATCATGGAAAGAGGAGTGTCAACAAGTAGGCATGGGAAAGCCAAGAAATGGAAGGTGTACACTATAGATAACACCAAAGTTTCTTGCAGGGCGTGCATGCGCGCGTGTGCGCGCTGGTAGGGACAAGTAAGAGAGAGTGCACGCGTGTAAGCATGAGTGCGCGTGTTTAAGGCAGAATACACATGTAGGAGCCTGTTTAAACACCTGTCAGCTTGTTTGTTTTTGGTGTGCACGCGTTTCAACCTGAATAAGCAGATTCTAGTCCGTCTAAGCATGTGTGCGTGCGTGTTAGCCACTGTGAGCGTGTTTTCGCTGGTATGCACTTTTCTCCCCCCTGAGGAAACAGAAGGGAAAAAGGAAGCATGGGAAATAGTAGGAAGCTAGCAGGGATTACTGGCAGAGCTAGCAGGTGAAAACAATCAGAAGAAGGCAATTGCACAGGCAGAACAGTAGCCCAGCCCAGCACTTAAAACTCTGCAAACAACAGTGCAGAATGTTTCTCTCAAGAGACACTGTAACAGAGGAGTAAGCTATTAGAAGTGAAAACTGAAAAAGCTTCACTCAGGCCAAAAATGCTAGGGGCTGCCATAGCTGTTATAAGGAGACATATGCAACTTGCTGAGGGTAGTGACTATGCAAATGCTGCCAGACAACCCACAGTGATGAGACGGAGAAGAGTTTACAGGCCCAGGGTCACCTACCAGGGGTTACATGAGCTGGAGATAGTGGAGCGCTATAGAGTGGACAGAGACCTCCTGCAGCAAATTGTTGAGCTGTGCAGGCCATGCCTCACACACAGAACCAACAGAGGGGAACCCATCCCAGTGGAAATCAAGGTATGTGTCGGCCTAAGAATATTAGCAACAGGTACTTTCCAGAGACCAACTGGTGATATGATGGGGATATCACAGGCATCAGCCTCCAGGGTACTGCACCAGTTCCTGGATGCCATGTCAGCACATGTCGGTGAGCATGTATATTTCCCCAATTCCCGTGAGGTATTGGCCAGCAATATGCGTCTCTTCCAGCAAATAGCGGAATACCCTGAGGTAGTGGGTGCAATAGACTGCACGCATATATGCATCAAAGCACCAGCCGGTGAGCAGGGTAGGGCCTACATTAACTGCAAGGGCTTCCCCTCCATCAACTGCCAGGTCGTGTGTGATGCCCAGGGCATAATAATGAATGTGTGTGCTGGCTGCCCTGGAAGCTACCATGATTCCCATATCTGGCATTTGACGCAGCTGTACCAGACATTTGCCAATGGGGACATCCCACATGGTCACTTAGTGGGGGATGCTGGCTATGCACTGGAGCCGTGGCTGATGACACCCATCAGAAATGCACACACACCTGAACAAGAATGCCATAATGAGGCACACTCACAAACACGATATATAATCGAGCATGTGTTTGGGCTGCTCAAGTCACGGTTCCGGTGCCTGGACACATCTGGTGGAGCCTTGCAGTACTCATCAACTACATGTACCCAAATTGTCATGGTATGTCCTATGCTACATAATATGATTCTGCGAAAACAGCTGCAGGAGGACCAGCATACGGCTGGGCCAAACAGCCCCCCACCATTGCCAAGCCAATTACAGGCAGAGCGTGACTTGGAGGAGGAACATCCTAAGCCTGCCCCAGTAGGCAGAAGGAGGCGTGCCCAGTATCCATTGGCCTTGGCAAAGCGGCAATGCATAGCACATACAATGGCTCAGTAGGAACCCAGGAAATGATACCTCTCTCTGACTCACACATATAGTAAAAGGGATGCCTAAGTTGACACAACCTGCTATCAAACATGTACAGGGAGTGTAGTATGTGCATCCAACATAGACAGCCCTGCAGCACCACCTGAGGCATGATTGCCATGTGTTAAGCAATGTAACACCATGTAGTATCTGCAAACGTGATGACCCTGACTACCATCCTACCCTCACCAAGCATGATGCCACAATATGAAGACGAGATGATCAATTACAATAATTGGCTTAAGTATTGCTGTTAGTCACAGGGGATCCAATGCGCGTCAGCCTGGGATGACATGCTGAGCAAGACACGATGCTCCACCTGCTAGGGATGGCATGCACCTATCAGTCCTGGCCTTTAGGATACTGGCAAAGGCTGTTGTCACCCCCACTGTGCCTTGAATAGGCAAGGCTCAAAACACAAACCCACCTCCATAGGTATCACAAGGGATAAGAACCGAGATCTAATGCTACGCAGTGCCAGATGTCTAAACTGCAAGATGCATGCAGTCTAAACTCCCCTCAGCTTGGAGAATGTTGATATCTATCCTGTAACAGAAAACTGGGTTAAGGCTCACAAGAGCACCCTAACACTACCAGGTTACACCTCATACCGTGCTTTACAGCCCCAAAACATGGAACAAACTACAAAAGGAGGGTGACTAGCAATAATTGTCAAGGATAACCACACCCCCATGTTGGTACCACAACAAGAAGCAGCATGGACTATCCATGGTCAAGTAACAGTGGCTAAGACTGCCTGCCAGTTTGTAGCCTGCTACAGACTACCCTCCTAATGCCAGGAACTGCACTTGGCCTACGTTGGAACACATGGAAATATCAAGCTCTCCAAATAGCATTATATTGGGTGACTGAAAATACTCAAACATAGACTGGGAGCATTATTCCATCTCCAACACCCTAGGCCAAAGGTTCCTAGAATCCATAAACCAAAATGCTCAGGAACAATGTACCACTCCCACAAGAGGGGTAAGCATACTGGATGTGAAAATCAGCAACATGGGTACTCTATGGCCAGATGAGAAGTGTATCCCTCACTGGTAAGATCAAACCATAGAGTAATCACTCTGGATATTCACATCCTGACCACAGTACTTTGCCAGAAAACCACAGTGAAAAACATGTGTAAAGAAAATGTTGCACTCCTCCAAACCGATGTGGAATCCATTAAAGGCCCTGTGCCTGTGGAAAATATGGGCAACACCTCAGAACCCTTTATAAATGCATTCTATGAACACTGTCAGGAATGCATGGATTATGCAATCCCAAATAAAACCAAGGCCCAATACCATACACGCAGGCATCTGGCATGGTGGACCCCAGCAATTACCAAACCATGCAAGAGAATGAGGAAGCTACTACATGATAGAGCAAACCCAAAAACGGAAGTAATCTCTGATCAGTATTATGGCAATAAAATATGGCCACTCATATAATCCACTAAGGCCAGCTACAACAAGTGGAATCTGTGACTCTTGGGCAATGTTACACCTGCCCATGTACACAGCCAACCCCCTCCTCCCCCCAAGAAATACAAATATATGTGAGAGATGCAACCATGTCTCCAAACTGGAGGCTGAGCTCTCTCAACTGAGTACTGTCTAAACTAGTCAGGAGGAGAAGGTAACCACACACACCACAAACCCAGTCTCACATAGACCTATCACAACTGCAAACCTAAGACATAAACACACAAAAACATTCCCGGAGGCTATAATTAAAAAATACCAAATCAACAGAGGCCTCCAAAGCAGACACCCAAGCAACCACTACCCCCAAACACATGCAACACATAGTACACAAAGTCGGTGTGCCAAACAGTCACAGCCTGTAAGGACAAACAACATGCCTGATACACTTGTAATAGGTGACTCCATAGTCAGACACACTGATGTCCCGCTCACCAGACTGAACAAGGAAAAGGGTACAGTAAGCTGCCTGTAGGCTGCTACAATCCGCCACATAACACAAGCATACAGGTCACACCAAAGCAAGTACAAATATGACTCAGTCATTGTCCATGCTGGTGTGAATGACCTGAGACAAAGCTCCCTGGACTACATGAAAAGAGACATAGAGGAGCTCTCCGATTATGTAGGCCAGGCCGGTATGACTCTGACCCCGAGCAGCATCCTACCCCCACCAAGAATGATGCCACAGTACAAACACAAAATGATCATCTTTAACAATTGGCTCAATTACTGGTGTCATTCCAAGGGGATCCAATGTGTGTCTGCTTGGGATGTTATGCTTGACAAGCCACGCTGCTTTGCCAGGGATGGCTTGCACCTGTCACCCCTGGGCGTCTGGATATTGGCTAAGGCTCTTGCCACCTCCATAGTGCCTTTTGTAGGCATGGCTGAAAAGACAAACCCACCTCCCTAGAAAACATAAGTGGAAAAAACATAAGGGTAATGCTGCTCAATGCCAGAAGTCTAAACCTCAAGATGCAGGCTCTCAAGGCCCTCCCCAGTATGGAGAACATCGATGTCTGTGCAGTGATGGAAACCTGCATCAAGGCTCCTGAGAGCACTCCAGCACTACCAGGTTATACCTCATATCATGCTTTTTCGGCCTCAAAACCTGGACCAAACCACAAAAGGAGGGAAGAGTATCCATATTGAGCAAAGATACCCACACGTCTAGGTTACTGACAATGCATGAAGCATCAGAGACCATCCATGTGCAACTAACTGTAGGCAAAACTGCTGTACAGTTTGTAGCATGCTAGAGACCACCCTCTCAAACCCAGGAACACCACTCAGCCTTCCTGAAGACACTGGAGAGTATGAATGTCTCTCCAAATACCAAACAAGGTACTCACAAATCACCACTTAGGTGGTAATCCATTACATATGGAAGAAGTAATCAGGGACCTAGGGACACAAGTGGACAGTAACCCCACATGTGACACTCACATTGCCAACATGGCTAGGAAGACCACCTATATTGACCACCTTATCATGAAAGGATTCACATCTACATCAAGAGAGGTCATTGTGCCCCTATACTCTTCTCTTATCAGGCCCATAATTGAGTACAATGCCCCATTTGGGATATACCTTACCCGACACCTGCAGCAGTTAGAAAGACCTCAAAAGTACCTCACCAAGAGGATAAAGGGTCTCAAACATTTGTCATATGCTGCCTGGCTGACAACACCCCAGCTGTATGCAGTCACATACTGCATACTCAGAGGGGATGTATGCCCGATGTACAAGGCCATGTCCAATACAGAATTGATGGACATGCTCCACTTCAGAAAATCCAAATCCATCAGAGCCGCAAGAGCGAGAGATGTCAACCTCAACACATAAATAAATAGGATGTGCTGGAGGGACAGATTCATAACCCAGAGGCTCCCAACACTCTGGAACAGAATCCCACTCCATGTTAGGCAGAGCCCCTCACTGACTCTCTTCAACAGGAATCTTGCCAAGTGGATGGGAGATCGTAGATTTACACTGGGGGTCTTCAGTGTGTCATGTCTAGACAGAGGCACAGTAAAGTAAACCCTAAATGGGCATAATATTCACATAGCAAGGGGTGGCAAAAGCTACACACACTCTGGCTAGGCTTATAAATGCCCTAGGGCAGATAGCCTAGTCTGAACCTATGAACCTATGAAAATACAAATTGTACAGGACACTAAGGATAAACACAAGGCTTTCTTAACTGATGGTAGGAACCTTGTTGGGAATTCACAGATATGCTCTGAATTACCAAATATTACAAACAATACACCAAACCCACACACATTGCCAACATCCAACCTGACAGGTTCAGTGCAAACCCCCCCCCCCAAAATGCCAAATATCTATCCCAGCAGAATGCTGGCCCCCTGACATTGCAGATGCCGATGTAACAGCCAGCATCTTCAAAGCAAAACACACAGCATCAATGGTATGAGATGGTGTCCTGGGCTATGTCCAACATGAACTCCAAGAAGAATGGAACGCCAAATAACAGTACTGCTCATTTTCAGCCTTACCACAGGATATGTACCCAAAGAGCAGTGTACAGCAACAGTGGTCCCTCTCTGCAAATGTGGTGCCTGAATGGATACTGCAAACTATCACCCCAGAATCCTGACAAGCTTGGTCTGCAAAGCTATGGAAAGGATCATCATGGACCTCAGAAATAAAGATATTGGGGACCTACAGACACTGGACCCTACCCAGTGTGGCTTTCTTAAGGGCAGAACCTGCCCCTTAAACATGTTTGACTCATATGAAAGAGTCATCAAGGCTATTGATGAGGGGAATGTGGTCTACACAGCCTATCTGGACCTTGCAAAAGCCTTCCATACAATACCCCACGTGTTCATTATAGATATGCTCACCAGCTTAAATATAAACTCCCTATGTCAGTAGATGGGTTGCAAACCAGCCCTAGGACAGAACTGACATGGTCAGAAATGCTGCAGCCATGGCAGACTACAAACCAGCTACAACTGGCATCCCACAAGGCTCGGTCCTGGGACCTCCCTTGTTGGTATATATTTCCCATAGATACAGGCCAACATGGAAGGACTGTGTCTGAACAAGTTTGCAGAGGCCTACAAACTGGGCACCGTATCTGACCCTCCAGCTGACACAAGCATCCTACAAAAGGGCCACATAGAAACAGCCAACTGGAGCCAGAGCCATGTCATCAAGCTAATTGCAGAAAAGTGTATAGTCATCCCCTGTGGATAAACAGTAAGTGCCCACCAATTACCACATAGGTGTTAACCCATTAAGTACTTTAGAAGTAATAAGAGACCTGGGGGCACAAGTTGATAGATATCTTGCATTTGACAACAATGTGGCTGTAGTGGTTACAGAAACATACCATATATCCACCTAATCATGAAGGTAGTCACATCTAGATCAGGGGAGGTCATCGTGCCTCTTCAGTCATCCTTCATCAGCCTTACAATTGAGTACAATGGCCCCTGTGGGATGTACCTCAGCAGACACCTCCAGCAACTGGAAAGACCCCAAAAGTATCTCACCAGGAGGATCAAAGAGCTCAAACAGATGTCATGTGTTGCCTGATGAAACAAACTGCAGCTCCACACAGTGCCATACTGCCTGCCCAGAGGCAATCTGTGCCTGATGTATAAAGCCATGTCCAAGATGGAATCAATGAACATGCTGCACCTTGTACAATCTGAATGCCAGTGAGCTATGCACATGAGAGACCTGAACCCCAGCACTGACATACATAGGACATGCTGTAGTGATTGATCCATAACCCAGAAGCTCCCTCCACTCTTGAGTAAACTCCCAGTACAGGTTAGCCAGAGAGTCCCTCATTGACTCTCCTCAACAGGAATCTTGATGAGTGGATGGGAGATGGTAGGTTTACCCTGGGTATCACTGTTATGTCATGGGTAGACAGAGGCACAGTATACTAACCTTGAAATATCTCATGTTAAAATCCAGTTACAATGTGTGTTGAAGAACAAACACACTCTCTGACTAGCAGTAGAAATGGTCTAGGGCACATCGCTAGTGTTTGTCAATGTCCACCCAAGTTGTGGAATACACTACAAATGTTGGACAAGCCTGGTTTTAGTAGTCCATATCCGAACAAAATGCAACATGGTCATATGTGCACAACTGGCCCTTAACCAGTCTGGTGTGCTCACTAGGAATATTTAAAGCAGTGATAGGACTGAAACCCAGGATACTGTCCACCACAGTGAAAGTACTGAACCAGTACACTATACGATATTACAGTGTTTGGTCAGTATGAAAGGATGTTGACAACTGTATGCAAACTATCCCATGGAAACCTTGCAAGCACAGTATAATCCCTGTTGGGTTCAGACACAAAGCAGTTGGGCAGTAAGTACACAACATGACTCCCAACACACAACTATAAATGTGAAATATTGTTGAAGTTCACACACAACCACAAATGTGGTGGACTGCAGATTTAAACATATGGAAAGCTCACACTGGGCATGCTCACACACTTTGATAACTAAGACATATGTCAGGCAACAAGCCATGGAAATAAATGAGACATATGTCAGACAACAAGCTATGGAAAGCCTGAACTGGGCATGCTCACACACTTAGGCCATGTCTCAGTTTAGCAGTTGGCCTCACATATCTGGTATTTGTATGTGTTAATCCAGGAACCAACCACAATACAGCAATCTGCCCAGTGCACACAGGTAAATGACTACAGAGACATAAGTTAAATAGTGGATCCCTCTCATATTCAAACATCTTCCACAGATACACAAGTTGTTCATAGAAACAGGGAAATCTATGGCAATAAAGACCTGCAGTTTATCAGCAACAAATATTGTGCATCTGAAAATTAACCATATGGGTGTAGAGGTCAATACTAGGCTGTTTGCCCTAGGGAATACAAGCTTAGCCAGAGTGTGCTTGGCATATGCCTCCCCAGTACAGTAGGCTACTGTACCTCTGTAAAGTAGGTCACAAAAGGCACCGTTTAAGGCTAGTGTGCTGTGCCTCCGTCAAGCAGGGACACAGTGGAGATTCCAGGGGTTGAATTTGCAATGTCACATCCATGTGGCTGGTGTTTGCTGGAAGACGATTGGCAAGGACTTATAACAGTAACTGGGTGTTAATTACAGACTGAGGGGAGCCTTATCTGCACTGTCTGGACAATGTCACTGTCAACACTTTGACGTGATGAGTTTGAGGGATTGAAGTGTTGTGCAAATACTGTTCAGAGGCATCCTCCCTCTGTGGGTTATTGCTCTGTAATGTATTAGCTCCCTCCTTCTGTTGTACAGCTTATATATGTCTGGTGTACACCAGACAGGTCTCCTGTTGTGGAGGAGTCATGGGTTTATTTAGGATAGCATGATCAATTCAAACCTTCCAGATGCTCATAGAATGCTATTGTCAAGGATTATGCAGAGTGGCCTGTATAATCCCCAAGCATGGGTCCTTTGAAGTCTTCCACCACAGTCTTCACAAGTGCAAAGTCTGCTTTTGATAAATACTTTGTTTGCAGTGACTTCCTTGCCTGAGGGTGGGGATGGGATATGGATGTCCAGGGAAAGTTGGGTATGGTCAGATATTAACAATGGTGGTCTACCTCTTTTGTGGAACATACAGTCCCCATGTTGCAGATGGTCAGGTCCAATATGTATTCCCCCTTGTGGCTGTGGTGAGTGGTCCTGCCATAGCACATGGATTCACAAATTGTAGTGGCTGTAGGGTGATGTTGTTGAGGCCTGAGTAGTTCCCCCACACAATATACCTGTACCTGACATTAACCACTGTAATGGTGTATGTGAACACCTTCATATCCTACACTGTTCCCAGGGAAGCAAAGTGTGTGTCCTGGATATGGGAGTGGTGGTCTGAACTGGTTGTGTTGTGTGTTACAGGTCCTGTGGTCATGAAGCATGGTATAAAACATAACCTGGCAGTGCTGATGTGCATATCTGACCCTGACATAGGTGGCTGTTAATGCATGTATATGCTATCACCCTAACTGACAGATAGTAATAGATGTACATACTTCTATATAAATAATGATGTCAGCACCCTATAAATACTGCAGGAGAAATACAGATACCCAGTAATTCGAATAGCGCGCTCCGCTAATGCGTCTCTCTCAAGTGTCATAATATGGATAGGTAGGGGTTTGAATCCTGCAAATGCTGTGTGTGTGTGTTTGGGTGAGGGGGTTAGTGTGTGTGCAATTCTGTGTGAAAGAAACGCCCGTTTTGGCAACTAGAAGAACACACTACATGATGCATATTCCTCTTTCTAAACACTGATGATGTCAGCACCCTATAAGTACAGCAGGAGAAGGGACCCCTCCCAGTAATGTGAATAGTGCGCTCCGCTAATGCGTGTCTTTCTCAAGTGTCATAACAGATTTAGGAAGGGGTTTGAATCCTGCAAATGCTCAGTGAGTGTGTTTGGGGGAGGGGGGGTTAGTGTTTGTGCAATAATGTGTGAAAAAATGTCCCTTTTGGCAACTAGAAGAACACACTACATGATGGACATTACTCTTTCTAAACACTGATGATGTCAGCATGCTATAAGTATAGCAGGAGAAGAGAAACCTCCCAGTAATGCGAATAGCGTGCTCTGCTAATGCGTTTCTTTCAAGCGTCATAACATAGTTAGGTAGGGGCTTGAATCCTGCCAATACTCAGTGTGTTTGGGTGAGAGGGGTTAGTGTGTGTGCAATTCTGTGTCAAAGCAATTTCCCTTTTGGTAACTAGAAGAACACACTACATGATGCACATTCCTGTTTCTAAACACTGATGATGTCAGCACCCTATAAGTATAGCAGGAGAAGAAACACCACCCAGTAATGTGAATAGTGCACTCTGCTAATGCGTCTCTCTCAAGTGTCATAACATAGTTAGGTAGGGGTTTGAATCTTACAAATGCCATGTGTGTTTTTGTCACACAGTTTGTCCATGTGTGTGGGGTAATGCTCTTAATATTGTGTGACATAGATCATATCAGTAATGTCAATGCACACATGAGGTATGTGTCTGCCACATAGACGTATGTACCTGTGACCTTAAATAGTTCCCATGTGTGAAGCCTGCCTCATGTGAATACATGTAATTTGCATTACACAACTTTATGACTGTGGTTTTCTGTGCAGGGGCTGTATTTGGTATGTGAATATACAGTGAGAGTAGTCTATGGTGTCATCTTACCAGTGAGGGATACACTTCTGGTCTGGACCATATAGTCCACATGTTGGTGATGAACAGGTGCAGCATGTTTTCACCTCTTGTGGGAGTGGTAACAAGTTGTTCCATAGCAATTGAGTGTATGGATTCTAGGAACCTTACACCTAGGGTGTTGGAGCTACGGTAATGCTCCCAGTCTATGTGTGGGTAAATGAAGCTGCCCAATATATTGTTGTTTGGAGACACCTGCAGATATTCATGTATTCTTAAGTAGGCCAAGTGGGCTACCTGGGTTTGGGAGTGTGGTGTGTGCTAGGCTATGAACTGGAAGGCAGTCTTACCCACTGTTAGTTGCACATGGATAGTCTCTGATGCTTCATGCTGTGCCACCAACCTGGAGGTGTGTGTATCTTTGATGAATATTGATACTCCCCCTCCTGTTCTGTTTTGGTGCAAGTTTTGGGGCCGACAAGCATGGTATGAGGTATAACCTGCCAGTGCTGGGGTTCTTTTGGGGGCCTTGAACCAGGATTCTGTTACTGCACAGATATTGATGTTCTCCATGCTAAGGACAGTTTCCAGTGCATGCATCTTGAGGTTTACACTGCTGGCGTTGAGTAGCATTACTATTAGTTTCCTATCCCTTGTGATACCTATGGAGGTGGTCTTGTCTTTTGAGCCTTGCCTAAAAAAGGCACTATGGGGGTAGCAAGAGCCTTTGCCAATATCCGAAAGCCCATGGGTGACAGGTGCAAGCCATCCCTAGCAAAGCATCATGGCTTGTCGAGCATGTCATCCGAGGCTGACAGGCATTGGATCCCCTTTGAATGACACTGAAACATAAGCCAATTGTTGAAATTGATCATCTTGTCTACATATTGTGGCATCACTCTTGGTGAGGGTAAGATGCTACTCAAGGTTAGGGTCATACCAGTCTGGGCCACATGCTCAGAGAGCTCCTCTATGTCTCTTATCATGTAGTCCAGGGAGGTACGTCTCAGGTCATTCACACTGGCATGGACACTGACTGAGTCATATTTGTACTTGCCTTGGAGTGACCTGTGTGCTTGTGTTATGTGGCAGATCATAGCGCCCAACAGGCATCTCACCATGACCTTCTCCTTGTTCAGCCTGGTGAGCGGGACGTCAGTGAACATGACGATAGAGGCACCTATCACAAGTGTAGCAGGTGTGTTCTTTAGCCTTACGTGCTGTGACTGTTCGGCACACTGGCTTTGTGAGCTATGTGTTGCACGCATTCTGTTCTGGGGTAGCGGTTGCTTGTGTGTCTGCTTTGGAGGTGTCTGCTGCTTAGGCAGAATTTTATTTAGAGACTCCGAGTATGTTTTCATGTGTTTATTTGTTTGGATTGCTGTCATGGTAGGTCTATGTGAGACTGGAATTTTAGTGACTGTGGTTTCCTTCTCCTCCTGACAGGTTTTGCCAGTACTGAGTTGAGAGAGCTTAGCCTGCAGTTTGGCTATATGGTTGCATCTCTCACATGTGTTTGAATTTGTTGGGAGGAGGAGAGGGTTGTCTGTATACATGAGGCAGTTGTAACACTGCATCTAGATTCCCAGATTCACCAGCTGGACCAGAGAGGAGATTGACAACTGACCTTTGGACATGCTAGAATAGTATTGTGAATTCCTTTATAATTAACAACAAAAAGGGCCAATGGGGAACAAGGTGCTCAAGGTGAGTTTGTGAGGGTGTAGTGCTTTTAATTTGTTAGTGCTGGCATATATAAATGCTTTAGTGAGCAAGTGCCAGGTAACTCAAATGCAATGTGTTACAGGTAACTTAAATGCATAAATGACAAACAGTAACTTTCTGTCAAGTGAAACAAGGACATACGTACAGTAAGCAATGCAGATGTCACTAGGGATTCACAGAGGCACTGTAAAGCTGCGTTTCAGGAGGAATTAGTGTTTCAGGGAAATAACAAGCAAACAAGCATAGAAACAAAGTTACATTCAGCAGACATGGATCTACTCTATGCTACAGCAAACAAAGTGTACCAATTTCAGTAAGAAATAGTTCAGATATGCAGGCACTATAAGCCTTTAGCCAGAAATTCCCAGCTCAGACGGGCAGACTCCAGCCTCTCCTCCCACAAGAGTGCAGACCACGAGCCTACATAATGTAAAATAACTGGCCTGAAGCCCAAGTGCTTAAACCAGAACTAAAACACATTTAGAATAACAGACACTGAGCCCTCAATCAGCAGTTCCCAACTTAGTAGGCTGTATGCTACCTGTCCTGCCACCACAGTATCCCTGACATTTAATGAGACTCACCTCCTGTCATAGTTAGTTGTGTGTTTTGGGGCTGTCAAGCATGGTATGAGGTGTAATCTGGTATTGCTAGGGTGCTCTTGGGAGTCTTGAACCTGTTGTCTATTACTGCACAGATATCAACATTCTCCAGGCAGAGTAGAGGTTGTACTGCATGCATCTTGCGGTTTACATGTCCATCATTGAGTATCATTACTTCCATTTTCTTATCCCCTGTGCTACCTATGTAGGTGGCCTTCTGTTACAGCCTTACCACCAGAATGCAAAGATGTGCAGACATTACACTATGGTAATTACTATGGGTGTACAAAACAATACAATGACAATCATACTGTTAATGCATCAGGCATGCTGGGATATACCCACAATAATATCATTACACTGTACAGTTGACAACATGATAATATTACTACACTTCTATGTAGTCACCCTGTGCATCAGCACCATGTTAACCGGTCCTGCATCGATGTTACAGATTGCAGGAGGTGGCACAGTTTCATCATATGTACAGAGTGTGTACTTGGTATGCCTGAGTCTGCCACTGATACAACCAATCGACATGTATGTGTGTGTGTGTTAGTGAGGGACAACCGTAGAAGATGGGGCAATGTTGATGCAGTGTGTGCATGTATGTGTCAGCCCTAGGTGTTAGCATTATGCATGTGTGTATGCATGCACACAGTTCCACCTCATGGCTGCCATATATGGGTGTTTGTGGACAGCCACAGACTGTACCTGCCAGGTCATACAGATCACTGTCTCTGGTCACGGACACGGTACCTGTGCCTGGCTGGGGTGCTACGGACAGTATAAGGTACTAAGCCAGACTTGGTACTGTCATCAGAAGCAGGTGGTTGATGACTGGAGACATGTCCCTGCTGGGACTGTCCAGAGCCACGTGCACGTGGTCCCCTAGGGCAGTCTGATGACAGCACAGACCCAGCATTGCTGGGGCTGGTACTGGCACTATGGGAGTGGCCGCAGGTTTGTTGTCATCCGCGATGACTGCCAGCTGCTGCTGTTGCTGGCATTCATCCACATCGACGCCTCAACCATCCTGCATTGCCCTGGCTCATGGACATGTAGTTGTGGAACAGATCTAATGTGTCCCCTCAACGTCTGTCAATGAACTTGGTGAAATTACGTATGGCAGCCGCAATGTCACGCATAGGGTCATTCATAGCAGTGCGATGTGCTCTCAGCTCCCTCAGACCCTGTCTGGAGTACAGTTCCATACGTGACTGTGCCTGCATTACAGCCCGGAACATAGCTGAGGTTGAAAGACCTCTGTGGGCCCGTCTGACAGGGGCAGTACAACCATGGATTCTCCCACGAGAACCCCTGGATATCTGCCTGTGTGGTACCATGTCAGGACTCTGGCAATGGCTGCTGTGAGGGGATGCATGTGCCACTGATACCACATTACCCTGGTCAATGCCCACTGTATGCTGTCTATCACCTAGGGATATTGGTGACAATGGATGTATTGGCAGGATGACTGTGTGCATTGATGGGGTTGACAGCTGTGTACTGTCGATTGGCTGACCAACAATGGACCCTGGCACACCTCCCTGTGCCATTATACAGGTATCATCATTATCACTATCCCCAGCAGCAGATTCAGGTTCCCTGCTGCACACCACCAGAGCAGCACCAGAACCTGTGAGAGGAAGACAGGAAACACAGTTTACAATGTGTACACAATGAAACCACACATGCACACATGGGCACATGGGCACATGCACACATGCACACATGGGCACATGGGCACATGCACACATGGGCACATGGGCACATACACACATGGGTACATGGGTACATGGGCACATGCACACATGCACACATGGGCACATGCACACATTGGCACATGGGCACATGGGAACATGCACACATGGGCACATGCACACATGCACACATGGGCGCATGGGCACATGCACACATGCACACATGGTCACATGGGCACATGCACACATGGGCACATGCGCACATGCACACATGGGCACATGCACACATGCACACATGCACACATTCACACTCCTCGGTACATGAGCTACAAACCCACAGACACAAACACACCTGCAATCAAACACATAGCAATACCATTTCAGGGTATTATTACTATTATTATCATTAGTATTAAAGGATTGTTATTACACACTCACCAACATGGATTGGCTGCCTTGCTGTTATACCAGAGGGACCTGCACAAATAAGACATTTATTGTCAGTGGGCACAACTGTGCCATTGATACTGTGAGTATGATACCGTTCAGTAGTACAACAGTTGGCTTTCACAGGTCTACTGCCGATATTGAGAATATCACTCTTGCACAATGATTACCAGGATAACAGCTACAAACACAGTACACACCTCACACATGCACAAACTACCAGTGTAGAGAACAGTCAACTATAGATATGGCATGTTACCTGCACGCTCCAAGTCCTCCTGCTGGGTGGCTCCAGCCTCCATCATTATACATGTGTGCGGATGTTGTTGTTGTTGGGCTGGAGCCACAACACTTAGGAGGAGCCCCTCCAGTCTGGTGAGGAGGGGTGTATAGCCCCCCCCATGACCAGTGGCAAGCTGTTGCCTGTGGATATCAGATGCACGCTGACAGACATTTCTAATTAAATCACTGCAGTGATGGCGTACCTGCTCATATGTCCAGTTATGCATGCCTATGTCATTTACCCGACGGACAAGGTCTTGCCACAGTGCAGCCCTCTCCTGCTGGTTTTGGCTGGTGCGGGAAAAGAGTGTGGCAAAATCCCGCACCAGGCTCTGGTGTATCTCCTCTTCCTCTGCAGCAGAGTACGTGGGGTTGCGCTGGTGCACCATTGCCCTGGAAGGAAAAGAAAAATATGTGAGCAAGTGATATGGCACACATAATACTCTACTGTAGTGATATCACTGAACTGCCATATATAGCATCTGTCTGTCTATTGGGGATACACATGTAAATGACCACATATCACTGCTCAGCCGACAACTGTGTGACAGTGCCTGGCACACTCCATACAACAAACAAGTATACTCCATCAGTCGGCACACTGTTTGAGGTCCAATGCACAGCCTCACACTGGGGGTTTGTATCAAGGTAATGTATGGGGAACACTGTCAACCCATGCAATGCATGCAATGCACAGTACAAATTTCACTGGTAATGCACCGTAGTCTTTGTTGCCATAACCGTACCTACACCACAGTCACACACAGGGAACCACAGCACAACATATGGCAATGTAGAATGTTTGTATCCCAATACCTGACACATCTTTCTCTGGCCTCACACCAAGGACACACACTACCATGACAGGCCGAAAGTCATGCTGAGCAATCACACCATTATAGACCTTGCACACAATCAGTGGCACACTCATTCCACCTCACATAGTTGGTATTGCAATGAGTACATGTGTGTGTGCATTGTGTCATAGGCAGGTAGTATGCTATTGGGCCTGGGCCTACCGCAGCATACTGCTATGCTACCCTGCCCCTTGAGACACATGTAATGTGATTGTACTTGCTCCTGTCAAACAGTTACACAGGGTGATTCATATGGCATACTACCTATCTGCATAACATTCAACAGGGGTATGTCTGACATCTACTAATGGGGAGCCTTGCTTCTTAATGCTGGGTGGTTTACTCCAGGGTATGGCTTATTTGTGGGTAGGAACCTGTACCTCCACCATGTGCTCTTTACTGCGGTGCCAAGGATGACAGACATAGGTCATTTAAGCTGGGGATATTGTTAGGTGTTACCATGGTTGTTGGACAACTGTTATGGGTGTGACTTAACTATGTATATCCAGCAGTGCTAACCTCTGTGTAGGTGGTATGAGAGGCACTCTGTCTGTGGTTTTGTCAGTCACTCTGCATAGGTAATGTATTTGAGTGCATTATCACTGTTTGTTAGGTATGACTGTGTCCTTCTCCCTTTCTGTAGTTGTCATAGGAGGTACATACCGAGTAGGACATTGTGAAGTGTAGAGGGGTACAGTGACCTACATTTCACTAGCTGACACACCATTTCTGCTGACACGTACCATGTACAGGTATTACAAGACTGGTGTGCCACTGTGAATATCAAAGGAGAGGCTATTGTACACTTGTTTCCCATGTTCCCTCCTGACACATCCAGTAGTAGGCAGGCAACCACATATGTGGTGGTTAGTGGTGTAAGTGTTTTGGAATGAGGTATGGTACTCCTGTATCCACACTGGTGTTCAGTCCATGCCTTTGTCACCAGGCACCTGTTGCAATACATCTGCACACATGTGCCTCTCTCAGTATATATATATATATATATATATATATATATATATATATATATCTATATATATATATATATATATATATATATATATATATATATATATATATATATATATATATATATATATATATATAGAGAGAGAGAGAGAGAGGAGTAGGGGAAGAGAGAGAGATATTCATATACATACATATCTGTAGACATTCATATCTGCCTGTATATGTGTATGTATCTATATATATCTATATATGTATGTGTCTATTACATAATATATGTATATACATATTCTATCTATCTATCTATATATGTTCATAGGTTCATAGGTAGGTACTAGGCTATCGGCCCTAGGGCCCATACAATGTACCCTGGCTTTTGCCACCCAAGAATAGTATTTTCATATGCCCCTGTCGAGTAGAGCCACAGAAGTGATCCCCGAGGTGAATTTCCCATTTCCCATCCAATCATCAGGAATTTTCTTGAAGAGTGCTAATGAGGAGCTCTGTTTGACATAGATAGGTAGTCTGTTCCAGAGTATGGGAAGTCTCTGGGACAGGAATCTATCCCTCCAGTATGTTCTGTTTATTGTGGTGACAAGGTTAATGTCCCTAGAGCGTGTAGCTCAGAGGGATTGGGATTTCTTTAAGTTGAGCATGTCCAACAGCTGTGGGTTTGACATAGCTTTGTATGTTAGGCAGAGATCACCCCTGAGTAGGCGATATGCAATGGAGTAAAGCTGTAGTTTTTTGAGACGGTCTGCATAGGACATCTGTTTGAGGCCAGTAATCCTCTTTGTGAGGTATTTCTGTGGTCTTTCCAGTTGTTGTAGATGTCTTGTGAGGTACATACCAAAAGGGGCGTTGTACTCTATAATGGGTCTAATAAGTGATGAGTAGAGATTAACAATGACCTCTTTTTTCTGGATGAGAATCCTTTTGTGATGAGATGAGCCACGTAGAAGGATTTCCTGACCACTGTGGTGATGTGATTATCAAAGGAGAGACTACTGTCCACCTATTTCCCAAGGTCTCTTATCACATTTTCAGCATTAAGTAGACTACCAGCTATGTGGTAGTTCATGGGTACAGAGTTTTTACCAAAGGGGATGACAATACACTTTTTGGCTTTGACACCAGGTATCTGTCTCAGTGAGGCCCTTTTGTAGTTTGTCCACATTGTTAGGAGTTGCGATTATGGCTCCTAGTTTGCAGTCATCTGCAAACTTTGTTAGCCAAAGACCTTCTGTGTTGGTCTGCACTTCAGAGAAGTAGATACCAAACAGGAGAGGACCATGGACTGAAGCCTGTGGTACTCCACTTGTCACTGGTCTGATGTCGGATTTGGAATATGCTACTTTCACAGTGTGGGTTCTGTCCGTGAGCCAGTTGGCAACCCATCTTATGACATAGGGATTTATACCTAGTTTATTGAGCTTATCTATAATTCCAGAGTGGGGGATGGTGCTGAAAGCCTTGGCGAGATCTAGATAAGCTGTGTGAACCATTTTACCATCATCTATGGCTTTAGTGACTGCTTCAAAGAAGTCAGTCAGGTTTAGGAGACATGATCTGCCTTTTACAAATCCAAACTGAGTAGGGTCCAGAGTTTGGAGATTTGCAATGTCTTTGTTTATGAGATCCATGATGATACGTTCCATGGCCTTGCAGACCAGGCTCGTCAGGCTAATGGGGCGTTAGTTACTGGGGTCCGTCGTGGCTCCCCCTTTGTGGAGTGGGATAAATGTCACGGTGCGCCATTCAGTGGGTACAAAGCCTGAGGTGAGGCTATGATTGAACATGGTACTTAGGTAGGGTGCCAGTTCATTCTGTAGTTCATGTAGAATGCAGCCTGGGATATTGTCAGGTCCCATGGATGCTGTGTTCTTGGCTTCGGAGAGTGTGTTTTTTACCTGTGCAGCCATGTTTATAGGAACTTTGCATTCTTCCTGTATAATGATGGGCCCTCTAGGGGGTGAGAGGGGGGTAAAGTTAGCACTGAAACTATCTGCTAGGATGTTGACAATATCAGTTGGTTCTGTATATTTAGTGCCATTATGCTGTAACACAGAGCAGATCTGAGTGTTCCCATTTAGAGTCTTCACATAGCTATAGAATGCTTTGTGGTTGTCTTTAGAGTCAGTGGCAATTTTGTTTTTGTAACTAGCTTTGGAGGATTTTATGAGAGATTCCAGCTTCTTACCGAGGTTGACCAGGGAGTTCCTCCAGTCATGGGATTTTACTTATATTTGCAACAGTTTCTTTCTTCTGTTGTAGAGTTTGTTTATGGCAGAAGACCACCAGACTGACTTCCTTTGTCTGGAGGATAACATCTTGGTTCTATTAGGGATAGCATGATCCATGCACTCTTGTAAGTGCTTATAAAGTGCATTTGTGTAGGATTTGGCAGTCATACCTCAATTGTCCATCTGCATGGGTGTCATGAAGTTTGCCACTTCTGTCTTAAGAAGTGTGAAGTTGGCGTTTGAGAAGTTTCTTAACGATGGATTCCCTAATTGGGGCTGGGGGTGGGATGGGGATGTTTAGGCTGATTAGCTTGTGGTCGGATCTGACCAATGAGGAAGTGACCTCTGTTGTGGTACACCGGTTTCCCATGTTGGTGATGACCAAGTCTAGGATATTGCTGCCCCTGGTGGGGATGTGAATAAGTTGATCCAAGGCGTTGGTATTTATGAATTCTAGAAAACGTTGAGCAAAAGAGTTGGTACATGAGTAGTTTTCCCAGTTAATGGTGGGGTAGTTGAAATCACCCATTATTAGGGTGTTGGGTTGTACCCTAATACTTTCCAGTGTATCAGGAAATGAGGAGTGTGAATCCTGGGGCATGGTGGGGGGTCTGTAGCAAGCTACAACTTGGATTGCGGTCTTGCCCAGAGTTAGTTGCACTTCGGTAATCTCGGATGCATTATGCTGTGCAACTAACCTGGAGGTGTGGATATCCTTAATGAATATGGACATGCCTCTGCCTTTAGGGCTTCTTTCTGGGTTAGGTGGCCAAAAGGTGTGGCATGAATTGAAGCCTGATAATGCAGGGGTGCTCTCTGGTGCTTTGAACCAGGTCTCTGTCACTGCACAGATATCACAGGTTAGGGTGGTGAATTTGTCATTTGAACCTTGCCTAAAAAGGCACTATTGGGATGGCAAGAGTCTTAGCCAGTATCTGGAATCCTAAGGGCGACAGGTGCAGGCCATCTCTGGCAAAGCATCGAGGACTGTCGATCATGTCGTCCCAGGCAGACAAATACTGGATCCCCTTAGAATGACACCAGAAGCTTAGCCAATTGTTGAAGTCAATCATTTTGTCCTTGCACTGTGGTATCATTCTGGGTCTATCTATTTCTACATCCCTCTCTATCTATGTATACATATATGCATATTATATATAGATACATATATAAATATACATACATATACATATGATATATATATATATATATATATATATATATATATATATATATATATATATATATATATATATATATATATATATATATACCTTTTTATTTGCACATACAAATACACACCCTAACATACTGCTAAACATCCATTACTGTACAACCTACATTGTACGTTGCACTACAACCTACATTGATATGTGCACATAGCATCCTTCACATACATATGTATGTCCTGCCTTCACTAACAGTTGCAGTATGTCCCCTGCCCTATGCACATCTTCATATATATATATATATATATATATATATATATATATATATATATATATATATATATATATATATATACAGACTGCTAACACATATGGAGGGTTCACAGTATGTAAACTATTACATTATTAGTTTACATTACCTTTGTTTGTCACTGCTGTTTGTGATGGCTTGCTGCTGGTTAGCTTGCTGTTTTGTATTGTTTTATTTTCAGTGGCTGTCTCTGTGTCTCTTTTTCGGTTTTTCTGTTTTGTTTTTTTTTCTCTCTCTCTCCCTCTCTCTCTGTCTCTCCCTCCGGATGTTGCAATGAAAGTATTGCATGTGTGGACTGGGAGTACAGGCTGCTTTTGTAGGTATATGCACATGTGCATGTGATGGCCTCTGCACCAATTGTTAGCCAGCATTTATTAATTGCATGCAGCCTGCTGTGTGGTAATTGCAGTTCTCACTGTGATTTCAGGACAGTGCTAGAAAATGTTAGGTTAGGTTGGTGTAGCCCTTTCAGATTTTCAAGGTGGGGACCATGCTGGTATGATGTGGACACTGTTGTGTGAGTGTAAAGGTTGGTATGTCTGTCATACTTCAGGCTGTGTTGTAGGCACTGACATGCATGTTGTACTGACACCTAACTATTGCTTCCTCCAGTTTATTCTTCTCAGTGTGTATGTTAACTGACACCTAATAATACTAATACTGTTTAAAAGGGAGTATGTGCTTTCCTGTGGGACTTGTGGAGTAACTGGTATACAGCAGTGGCTCTTGCAATTTGTTGCTATGGCATCACTATTTGGCCTTTACATTCACTCCTTGAATGCCTGCTAGGTGTCTTTACTGGACTGTGTTGCTATGGCTTTCCTATTTTCCATTTACATTCACTCCTTGTAATGCTTGCTATATTTCTTTCAGCAGCAATTCCTTATATGTTTGTTGTGGTTTGGTGGTACTGCATGCAGTCTGGTCTGGCCAAGGTGTGGGGCTTGACACCTACAAGGGTATTTTATTTTGCTGCTGAGCAGTAGTGGCGCCTTGTACTTTGTACTAACAGTTATGGATAGCAGGCACATGCAGTGCTTGTAAACTGCTATACTGTCCTTATTTTATTAGTTGGATACCTCATTTGATATTTGTGGGTTGTACACCTACATGTGGTTGTGCTTGTGGAAGCTATTCTACAGCTATTCACAGAGTGTGTGACAGCAGACAGAATTATATGCCTGTGAGTTTGTGACACTTGCAGGCCTCAGATACTCTCAGGTGTATCTTTTATCAGCCTCAGGGAATGATTCATATCAGTGGGATACACCCGTGATATATTTCAGATATTCTGCAGTTGTGACTGTGGGGTATTTTGAGCATATGTATTACTATACCGTTTCTGACATGCAAGTAGTGCATACTTTCAATAGTTGACAGTTACCATTACGTGGGATTCCACAACTTTCTGCCTACTGTTAGTACAATTCACAGGGAGTCAGTGGGGCACAGTTAACATTTGTTTTCAAATCAAGGACATCCCTGTAAATCAGTCACAGTTGCGAGGTCTGGCCTCTTACCTGTTCAAATATGGCAGTGTTTATGCTGCTTTGATAGTGTGTGTGGTTTGCAAGATGCTACTGTCACATTATTACCTAATAGCTACCGACTAGCATGGCTGTTTCTCTTATCACACTAATGTTATAGAAATCCACAAGAATTGCCAGTAAAGATACAAGAAAAGCTTTGTGTAATTGCCTTCCTATATTCCCTTTACATTCAGTCTTACTATTTCATGATATATTGCTTTCAGCACAAAGTTTCTGTATATCAGTCATGGCTTAGTGGTAAGTCATGCAGACTAGTGTTTCCGAGGTCCTGGGTTCAAGACTGACAGAGGAATTTTATTTTGCTGCTGAGCAGACTACAAGCCTTGTCAGTCAGAGTGACTAAGGCACTTCTAAGCAGTTGTAAGAGAGTTAGCGCTGGTTTGCGCGGAGCTGACGCATGCGCACTATCGCTTAGCTTCACGCACACATGCTTAGCTAAGCACACACAAGCGCACACCCACTTACAACTGCTTAAAAGTGCTCACTGTCGCGCACACCCGAGCTAATTTCTTTGAAAGAAAAGAAAATGGGGACATAAGAAAGTGGTGAAAAAGGGGGCACAAAGAGGGTAGGACAGTAGGAAAACAAGCTCGGGATTTGCAGGAAGGATGTAGGAAAGGCCTATAGCTGCCCATTTCTTTATCAGCAACAGCTGTGCATATGTCTGTAATTTGGTGTGAAATTTGAAACCTTCCACCCCTAAGATAGGGGTGAGGACAACAAAATATGTTGTACAGCCAATTGTAATTGCTAGTTCACTTGTCCACCAGACATGTCTGTAAAATGGGCAGCTATGTATGGGGCATAATTTTTTTGCGGGACAGAGTGCCCTTTTTTATTTTTTTTTCAGGTGAGAATGGAATGTGAGGTACAGGAAGTAGATATATTTGGGGAGGTAGGTAGGGGAGGTTAACAGACAAGACAAACAAGACGCATACAGGGGCGGAGTATGACACATGTGGGTTGGGACACAATTGATGGGGACGGATGTTTGGATATCGCAAGCCCATGAGCCCACAGATGGCAACAGTGGAACTGAGATCCCCACCCATTGGCAGTTGCCACTGTGCCTTCACAGCCCAGGACGGGGCTGTGCTGGGGGCTGTGTAGGACGGGCAGCAGGGACACCCTTGAGTTGTGCCACCCAAGCCTCAAGCTGGTGTAGGGGTTCAGCACAGACTGCCTGATCTCGCTACGCACCACAGACCGGACACTTTGGAGGGTGAGTGGATGGTCTCCTCCGGCCACGCTTGCAGAGGGGCGATGAGCCCCATCCCCTGCAGCGCTTCCACCCAAAGGTGGCACAGGGTCACCGGAGGAGGTTCCAGGCTGGGCACTAGTGCCAGGTGCACTCGCCAGCTGAGGTGGGAGAGGTGGGTCCACTGGAACCCGCCTTCCCTGTTGTCCTATGTTTAGAAATATTTTTTGACATTTTGGGTTAGTAACAAACAATACCATTCAAAATTAGTTGTAACAGCATGCATCAGTATTCCCATTAACCAAAAACCCATGAATTCCAAACACTGAACAGCAAGCATAACACATGCATATTTTGAACAACAGTACACAATCCAACAGCATGCAGGGTTGATTGATGGCAACAGGTCATCAGGTTTGGATATGTGAACAGGGCACATGCAGCAACGTACGTGCAAATATCTTTGAACCAACAGGACAAATGTCCATAGGAATTAATTGTGAATACACATACCCAGTTTGTTGTGGAATGGCATTATTTGTGAATATAAGGTAGGGTGAAGAAATATTTAATTAACAACTTCAACTAATTAATTAATTAATGATCTTCAAACAATAATCCCTCAAGCAACCTGCATTCAATATGCTGACGACTCTATGCTCATCTGCTCAGCATCCTCTACTCCAGAACTTATCTCTCTCACCCAAAAAGTGTTCAATACCGTAGAAACATGGTTCTCTAGTCGTTTCCTCTTACTAAATGCATTATTTGTGAATATAAGGTAGGGTGAAGAAATATTTCATTAACAACTTCAACTAATTAATTAATTAATGATCTTCAAACAATAATCCCTCAAGCAACCTGCATTCAATATGCTGACGACTCTATGCTCATCTGCTCAGCATCCTCTACTCCAGAACTTATCTCTCTCACCCAAAAAGTGTTCAATACCGTAGAAACATGGTTCTCTAGTCGTTTCCTCTTACTAAATGCATTATTTGTGAATATAAGGTAGGGTGAAGAAATATTTCATTAACAACTTCAACTAATTAATTAATTAATGATCTTCAAACAATAATCCCTCAAGCAACCTGCATTCAATATGCTGACGACTCTATGCTCATCTGCTCAGCATCCTCTACTCCAGAACTTATCTCTCTCACCCAAAAAGTGTTCAATACCGTAGAAACATGGTTCTCTAGTCGTTTCCTCTTACTAAATGCTAAAAAAACCAAGCTTCTTCTTTTTACCCCCACATCCAGGACCTCCCCCTTACATTTCTCCATCTCTTCCAACAGTGCCACTATCATCTCACCTGACACATCAACTAAATTGTTAGGTATTACAATTGACAATAATCTCTCATTTGACCTTCACATTAACAACTCCATAAAACTAGTTAACAGAAAGATAGGATCTTTATATCAAATTAGACCATTTCTTACACCTTCTACTAGAACAAGGATTGCTCACTCCCATCTTATTTCTACTCTTCTATATGCTTCACCTATCTTCACCAACCTCAAAAAAAACAGCCTTAACAAACTGGCAACCTGCTATAATAACATTGCCCGCTTTGCTACCGGTAACCCCTATAAAACACATCACTGTCTTAACTTAAAACTTCTAGGCTGGCCAGAGTTTCAGAACTATCTTACAATCCAACAACTCTGTATTGCCCATAAAATATTGTACCAACCTAATAATACCCCAATACTCTCACAACTCATAATCCCCTATAAAAATCTCAACTCTCTCCGCTCTTCCAGTAAACTCCTGACAAGTTCAATAAAATCAAATAATAATGCTGGTGACTATCTATTTACCAATGCTGTAGGGACAAAATGGAATTTGTTACCTACTAACATAACAAAGATTACATCATTGCCTCTTTTCAAACAAAATATTAAACTGCATTTCCAAAATCATTGGCTCTGTTCTTGTAGTAAACCTGATTAGCTTTTCACTATTACTAACTAAAACTATCTCTCTTACCCCTTGTTACTCTTCTCACTATTTGTCTTTCTCTACTCCCCCCACTACTTCTCTACCTGTTATCTGCATTACCTGCTCTTTTTTCTCCACATTTAATCCCTATCTTTTCCCCTACTTTCTTTTCACTCTACTTTCCTTACCTACATTCCTTTGTTTACTATATCTAATAAGTTTTTTTTTTTTCAACTTGTAAAATGTGATTTAGACTGTATTGTGTGTCATAGTAATTAACTCCTGTAGTAGTACTTTACATTGAAGGGTTTACTAGTTTTAGTTTTTTGCAAACCCTATCACTAACTCCATTATTATTGTTATTATTATTATTATATTTTTTGTATGACAGTTTTTCTGTATGTATCTTACTCTGTGGAGCTTTTCTCCCCGGGCCGCTACTGAAAATGGAAATTTCTCCAGCTAGACGAGCCCGGTCAACAAATGTAAAATAAATAAATAAAATAAAATAAATAAACTACTATGCTGTACATCTCTAGTAGCTGCAGATATATATATACCCTACAGGTCTTAGTACAGTTTCCTATATGTATCCTTAGGAATGTTGGTGATAGGACTGTTATTGCTACATTAATATACATTGCATTTTTATTCATACATGTTCATATCTGGCTATGTTCAGGTACAGCATCCTGCTACATTTCATTTATATGGCTCTAGACAACTGTGGATGTTCATTATTTCATACAACCATACTATCTCCATTTTGCAAGGGTACAGCAACATATCCAAATTGTGGGACAGACACATTCCAGCTTCGATACTTTATTTCAAACATTTCACTTTTTGGTTGTGGCTGTCTCATTCATTTCATTATGTACTGACTGCAGTATACATTATTCAGAAGTTATAACAGCTTTCTTGGTTGATTCATACCTCTTTCTCACACTCTCACTTGTTTTATTTTTACAATTCAAGATGGCACTTTATTCTAGGCATTATTAACATGTCATACTTGATTACAACAATCCTTTCCAACAGATTCACTTGTTTCACATGGCAGATTTTCAAAGGGGATGTATTTGACACATGTCTATTGTCTTTAGCTTGTTTACCACTGATTTTCAGGCTGCAGCAGGTTATCTGATATTACAATTCAGGTGGGAAATCGCTATTTCAGACTTGTTTAATTTTTATTTCTGGATTACAGGCTGCATCACTTATCTAATCATACAGTACTAGCAGAATCTTTCTTCTAGTGTTATTTGAACTTTATTAATATGTAACTACACTGAACTCTTTTACAAGCTGTCTCACTTATATTGTATAACAATTACAGAAATATAATTACTAACCTGCCTGGTGGCGCAGCCGCTCCAGCCTATCACCATAGGCTCGCCGATTCACAGAACGCACACCTGCAGCTGTAATATAAATGAAGCAATATTGGAACATACATCTCCATAATATCAGCTAGGATAATTCCTTACATACATAATTACATGGATACTTACTCAGTAGTGGGGCATTGGGCATTTGCCGGGCCTCCTGGATCCAAAGGTTCAGTTGGTCCTGCTTCTATCTCTTCAGGTCCGCATGGTGGTGACGGACCTGTTCCCCAGTCCTTGGTATGCCTGTGGCACTGGTGAGATCATGTGCCAACCGGTTCCATGCCTCTGCCTTATACGCACCCCACAGAACCTGGCCCTGCATGAGTTGAGCCTCATGATCGTGGACTAGATGCCAAACCATGTATTTGGACTCCTCAATACCCCACCTCTGTGCTCGGAAGTGACTACCCTCTCCTACACCTGCCATCCTGACTGCATATAGGTTCCACAATCAGTTATGCTGTGTATTCCCGCCTATGGGGCTTATATATGCCATTTTTCCCGCACTTATCTGTGATTGGCCATTTTGGAATTGTATCAGCTTCACAAAACCTACTTTGTCATGCTTCTATTTCCATTCATTCCTATATATATGCTAATACTGCATTTTTCAGTACAGCTGTCATGGCTTAGTGGTTCAGTACTTTGACTATGATGCACAGTATCCTGGGTTCGAGCCTGGGCATTGCTTTTTTTTTATTTTACTACTGTTTAGACAGGCTAGGAGGTGTGTCTGTGTAAAGGTGGCTTTCATACAGGTTGCTCAACGTTGCCCGCCAGTAAGCCAGTTGGTGCGCTACGCAGCTCCGTGCAAATGGGTTACGCTGGTTAACACGTTATTTGGCTATGAGCATGCATATTACGCTGTGATAAATGTTGCGCAACTATGGGCAAAGAGTTTCAGCATGTTGAAGCACTGCTCAACTCCGGGCACTCATATTACACTTGTTAAATCACTGCTCACCTATGGATAGACATACTCAGCTTGCTAGAGCGCTGCTCAGCCATGGGCACTTATAAACTATTTTTTTTTATTGTGTCAGATTTCTTCATAAAAACATGGACCATTTCATTGCATTTTACTTAAATTATAATTTTATATATATATATATATATATATTTATATATATATATATATATATATATATATATATATATATATATATTTATATATACATATATGTCAGGGGATTGTTTCATGCTTATTTCACTAAAAATAAAAAAAATGATGTTGTTGGGGCTCGAACCGTGACTACCTCCTCTTTGGCCAATGTCTCTACCGCTACGCTATTGCTACTTGGCTTATTTTGCATATTTAGATCTTATATGGTTTTTCAATGATTGCTAACTGTGGCTGAGCGAAGGGCACACCCGTGCAAACGAGCGCAATTACGGGCAAACATTTTTGAAATTGTAAAAAAAAATTAAACTATTTTTTTTTACGTTTTACATTTCAGTTGGGTTAATAGTCTGTGGGGGCATGTGTGCTGTTGTGTTTCTTGACATTTCCGCAGACTCGCTCGTGGGAGTTTCCTTTTGGGACTGTGATTCTTCTGGGAGTGTGTCCCTTTGCAGGACTCGCCATGCAGACATGCCCCCTACATTGCTACATGGACCGTGTTAGCCTAGGGTGTGATTCAGCATGCCCTCATGAATATGCATGGCATGCTGACATCACCCCATTTAACTGCAGCCTCCATGTAAGACTTGCTAACTCTTACACGGAGGCTTCGTGAATCCTGCCCAAAGAGTTTAAATAATCTGTACAACCAATTAAACACCAGAAAAGGCTTAGTTAGCAATGATGTCATCTAACACAGAAAAAAATAATTCAACCAGTAAGCTATCTTAAAAAAGCCACAACTCCTTGTAAAGTGCCATATACATAGGCTATTGCAGGGGAACTATACAGGGTGTTGATATAAATCTGTGGCTTGGAATAGTCTTGTCAAGGCTGAGTCCAGTGTGAGTGGCCTTCCACATACTGGAGATCAATGCAGGTACCACTTCAATGACCTGAAAATGTCCAAGCAGGCACAACTCTGCTAACATCCCACCATTGTGTAAGTATACAGAAAAAGTTGCTTTAAATTATACTCAAAGCTGGAGATAGGAAAGATTGGTATGCATGATGCTCTTCTCTTTTTCTCTCCTCTGTATTTTACAGCTGCCCAGGAGATTGTACTAAATAGAGAAGGTCATGCTGAATATTTAGAAAGACTAAGAGCAGCAAGGGGTAGATATGCCGCACAAATAATTATTGTTGTATTAAAAGTAGTGTTCTTCTATACATTAGGAACAAATTAAGCATGCATAACAACTGCAAAATCAGGCATGTGTGCTTCATTCTGTAGCTCGAAGGAATTGTAGGAGTCAATTAGAATAGTGTATTTAAGTGTTGTGAGCTCAATCCCAAAAGTAACAAATACAGACTAAAATAATTAAAAATATTAAATATTAATTTCAGCAAAACTGGCATAAATGCCATGTTGTTAACTTAATCTGTATTATCTGTAAAAGCATATGTGCAATATATGCATATTACAAGGGTTATTTGAAATACTTCTCAGTCCTATTTTGTAGTTTTTCAAAGGTATAGTTAGCTTAAAGGTAAAATTATATTTATATTGTAATAATTTATTTTATGTGACATATAATGGATTGAATTATGTTTTTTCCCCTTTTTGTCTGTTATCCTACCCCTTATCTCTTTTTTTATTTTTATATGTGTGTTCACAATGTTCTGATGTCATCAATTTCTGACAAATGACAAAATGATTTCCAACACAGGGAGGTAGTCCAACCAGTGCATCTCAACCTGCCACATGAACACCCAGCACAACTGGGATGCAACTTGGCAGTACTGCCTCTGCAGCCCCTGCACTACCTGGGCCCACACCATCAGGTAGTATTACCCCAACAGCAGGTGCAGTGCTAACCTTAGGGTGTATTGGTAGAGGTTGGTTATTTTTTCTTCTGCCAGAAGCTGCCAGGACTGGTGCATGAGGTCATAGAAGGTACCATTGACGCACACCTCAGCTGTATGGAAAAGATGATCCCTGGAATGCTGCAAAGAAAAAAAATGTCAAGTACTCCAACAGCAAGCTGAGGAAGGGGATGGTGATGACAGTTCTGAGGGTGAGGACTAGATTCACATTGTCGCTTAGATTGATGGGCATGAGCCCCCCTATGTCCCCTCCCTATCCCCAATCATGGTGTGCCACAAAATATTTTTGTCCCTCACCATCCCTATCTTGTTTGTCTTGTTTGTCTCCAACCACTTCCTCACCTACCCAACTTACTTGACCCTGCCATACCTACATCCCTTACCCAACATTCCTCTCTTACTGAAATAAAATAAAATAAAAAGTGGACAACTGTCTCACAAAAATATTATTCCATACATAGCTCTCCACTTTCCACATGTGTCTTCCTGACACACTTGATTATGTCCAATTTGAAATACATGATTGTGCTGTTGTCACTCATCTTTGTTGAGGTGACAGCCCACATTCACCCAATATTCTATCCAGGGACATTTTATACTGTTGAAGAAGTGGATAGCTATGGTTCTTTCCTAGTCCCCTCCTGCACATTCCTATATTGCTTCCACTTTGTTTTTCCTCCTGCTTGCCCCCAATTTCAACACTTTCCTGTCATCCCCATTTTCACGCCTTTAATCTAGTCAAGAATTAGAATTACACACCACACATATAAGTAATAAATTCCTAATAAAGGTCTTCACTTTTTTGTTGTCTGCATTTGTGCAGAGTTTGCCATTGCATGTTAATACCTTGTGATAGTGAATGTCTATTTCTCTGCACTAAAGGTAAACATGGTTAAAGTAGAGTAAAGACACTCAAATTACATATGTACTATAATATTTATTTGCACTGATGCATGTATAACTGCAAATCCATATGTGTAACACTGACATAAATCAATGGACTGTGAATGTGTTGTCATACACTATTTCACTGTAGTCATGGCATCTCACATTTTCAAAAATAATCACATTAAATTATGAAGAAAATGAGTACAAAAATTAGATTGAGCTGATTTGAACCCTGTCTCATTTTTTCTCAAAATATAAAGTCAATGCTGTCACACCTGCTACCACAGAGAAAGCTAGGCAGCAGTTTCTTTTTACACTCAGTACAGTTCAAAGTGCTGACTGCCACACCTCTCTGATTAGCACATTTGCACAGAAAAAGGCAAATGAATAGAAAAATCAATTTTTCAAAGTTAAGCAGAAGCCTGCTCTTGCTTTTTTCTTACCTCTGCACAAACTAGGAAGACAATAGCAATAGTACTCCACTTTTTAAACATTATGACACAACATTTTCTAATATAAAATACAGTATGAACACCATAGTATCTGTCAACTATTTCTAATATTATCTTACATGCATACATACATACTTCTCAAGTTCAAGTTGTAGTCATTAAATGTGAATCTCACATGTGCAAACTCTTTGTCATTGATTGCACACTTCTCTACAGTGCGCTATGGAAAAAGCTGACTAGCATGTATTAGTATGTTTAATGTACAATCAATCAGTCTTCAACCCATTATAATCCATGTAAAAAACACAACCAAAGGGAATGCACATGTTACTGACTGAACACATATTTACTCAGACTCATGTGCCCTGCACCTATGCACTTGAAAATGGATATGTCAGTAACAGTTCACAAATCTCAGTTAGACTGCAGAAATAAATAGCACAACTACATTGTTACATCATGTAAAACTTTATACTGACAATACACATTTAGACTCTGATACATGTAGTAATGTGGATCTCAATTCAGCAAAAATATGAATACACATGCATACACAGTTGCATCCATGCTGAGCCTTAAAAGTGTGTGTCTGTGTGTAACTGTAAGCATGTAATGCACACAACCTATTGAGAAAAAAGTGCACGAGTCTCACTTTTGCAACATGCATCCCTGGCACCTTTTTGCATCTAGTTTGAGAACCTGTCTTTGAAAGTATACATGAACATTGGAAACACAACAAAAATACAAAGTGCACATTTTGCATACCACACCCATAACAGGATATGTTACCCACATCATGTAATGATGTCATAAGCTGTAAAGTGTTGTCTGATAGCATGAAAACCAGACTTCTGCTGTAGCATTTGCATTAAGTAGTATAGATAGGTGGGGGTTCTAGTCTCAACTGATGACTGCATGTGCATTTGTGTTCAGTTACTTTATATTCCAGAGACCATTTTTAGAACAGCTTGTGAGACACTCCCACGTCCCTCTTCTTCTCACCAAACACTCCTGATGTCATCAACTATAAAGTATTGTCTGACAGCATGAAAAACAGACTGGTGCTGTGGCATTTGCTTTAAATACTGTGTTCCATAGATAATTAGGTAGGGGTTCTAGTCTCATAGGTTCATAGGTTCATACTAGGCTATCTGCCCTAGGGCATTTATAAGCCTAGCCAGAGTTGTGTGGCTTTCACCACCCCTTAGGTTGAAGAATACTATACCCATTAGTTTGCCGTGCCTCTGTCCAGCAGTGATACAGAGATGATCCCCGGGGTAAACCTATGATCTCCCATCCGCTGGTCAAGATTCCTCTTGAACAGAGCCAGCGAGGTGCTCTGTCTCACATGGACCGGGATTCTGTTCCACAGCATAGGGAGTCTCTGGGTGATGAATCTGTCCCTCCAGCACGTCCTATTTATATCCATGTTGAGGTTTAAGTCTCTTGCTGTTGTGGCTCTGGTGGATTTGGATTTTTTGAGGTGGAGCATGTCCATTAATTCCGGGTTGGACATGGCCTTGTATGTCAGGCACAGGTCACCTCTGAGCAGACGGTATGCGACTGAATAGAGCTGGAGTTTCACTGAAGTCAACTGGTATGTTTGTGTTCAGTTAGTTCACATTTTAGATATCACTTTAGAACAGCTTGCTAGACACTTTTATTAACCTCTTCTTCTCACCACACACTGCTGATGTCATCAGCTATAAAGTGTTGTTTGACAGTCTGAAAGCCAGATAGTTAGATAGGGTTTCTAGTCTCACTGTGGTCAAGTGGTGTATTCATTCAACAATCAATATGGTGCTAAATTAAAGAACATCATGTGAATCCACAACTATGTCAGACACTCCTCCAAACATTTTCTTGTATCATATACTGATGATGTCATTCTATATAATGTGAACTCTGACAGCATTTAAGTCAAATTTGGGCTGTGGCAGGAATGTTAAGTATTGTGTTCTATAGCTTTTGTAACTGGATATTTAGGGGCTCCTATCTAACAGCAGGCAAATGAGTGCATATATATCCATATAATATTTTAGAATTTTACACCAAGATATGACTCCACATCCATGTCAGGCACACCTATCAACATGTCCATCTCAGCATACAATGATGCTATCATACCATATGAAGTGCAAATTGAGAGTGTTAAAGTCAGACATATGTGGTGGTGCTAGTACTACATTGTATGGAATTCATCTTTTATACCTAATAATCTGCAAATCAGCCCCCTTCTACTGCTGTGTATGTGGTTAGTGGTACAGTATGTTCATTATATGATCATTTGAATTGCTTTTCAATTTGCTACCACTTAGTAGACCCATTAACTTACCTCTGGCCACATGACATTGTTTTTGTAGTGGAGTAAAGGATGTCCTAATTTCAAAGATGCATACACACATTGTGTATGAGCTTCTGCAAGCCATCTTCAGACTACTAGATGTGTGATTGCTAATTCTGTCATTGGGAGGAGCAAGTCATATATGGACAGAGGCAGTAAGTAATACAATCAAACAAATATGCATATACACACATAGACTTACTATCTTTTAGCATATACGTATAGGGAGTTTGTTTTAAATGATATATTAATGGATATGATTGTATGTGATGTTGGCTGTTAGCTTAGTAATGCCCTGTAAGGCTATGAACATTCCACATGTCAGTATTGCTGTCATTAACATGTGCTATATTAAGGTATAGATGTACAGTAGGCCTACAAGAGGGTATTACAATCTTTGATGTAAGGTAATGTATTGATGGCCATTGCTGTCATACATGTTCCTTTCATAACAGCTATAGTAATATTGCTCCAGAGAACTGTTGACCTAGGATGATGCTATGTATATTATTGGCTTAATAAGCCACGTGTTTTTGTAGTACAGCAGAGCAACATTCTACATTTTTTCATTTAACCATCAGAGTGACACCTGCAGTATGGCACATGTATGCATGTCTATACCTACCATCAATAAATGCTCTGTGACTGATTAAATGGTCACATAAGTCTCATTTCATCCACATGTACTAATGTGATATACACAACAAGAACATGTTTTGATTCAATTGCAACCTTGTGGAATTCATTGTATGTACAATTATGTTGCTGTTCCCAAGGATTGTTGAGGTGGTGACCAGTACCATTAAGTGACTAAAAGCATTTGTGTCAATAACTGTTCTGCATGAGCAACAACTAATTCATTTGTAATGTGTCTGCATATGTTATCAGGCCACTGAAAAACAGCTTTCCAATGAAAAACATACAGACATATATTGTGCAATTGATGCAATTATGTGACATTGGTAGAGTTATATGAATGTGTGAACAGTACCACTGTGTGGCATGTGATGCACTGATACACTGGAAAGTATTAGGGTACAACCCAACACCCTAATAATGGGCGATTTCAACTACCCCACCATTAACTGGGGAAACTACTCATGTACCAACTCTTTTGCTCAACGTTTTCTAGAATTCATAAATTCCACTGCCTTGGATCAACTTATTCACACCCCCAACAGGGGCAGCAGTATCCTAGACCTGGTCATTACCAGCATGGGAAACTGGTATTCCACACCGGAGGTCAATTCCTCGTTGGTCAGATCCAACCACAAGCTAATCAGCCTAGACATCCACATCCCACCCCCACCCCCAATTATGGAAACCATAGTAAATAAACTTCTCCAAAGCCAACTTCAGACTTCTGAAGACAGAAGTGGCAAACTTCACGACACCCATGCAGATGGACAATAGAGGTATGACTTCTGAATCCTACACAAATGCACTTTATAAACACTTACACGAGTGCATGGATCATGCTATCCCTAATAGAACCAAGATGTTATCCTCCAAAAAAGGAAGCCAATCTGGTGGCCCTCTGCCATAAACAAACTCTACAACAGAAGAAAGAAACTGCTGCAAAAAAGATTAAAATCCCATGACTGGAGGAACTCCCTGGTCAACCTCAGTAAGAAGCTGAGATCCCTCATAAAATTCTCCAAAGCTACTTACAAAAACAAAATTGCCACTGACTCTAAAGACAACCACAAAACATTCTATAGCTATGTCAAGAATCTCAATGGGAACACTCAGATCTGCTCTGAGTTACAGCACAAAGGCGCTAAATATACAGAACCAACTGATATTGCCAACATCCCAGCAGATAGGTTCAGTGCTAACTTTACCCTCCCCCCTCACCCCCTAGAGGGCCCACCTCTATATTGGAAGAATGCAAAGTTCCTATAATCACGGCTGCACAGGTAAAAAACACACTCTCCAAAGCCAAGAACACAGCATCCATGGGACCTGACAATATCCCAGGCTGCGTTCTACATGAACTACAGAATGAACTGGCACTCTACCTAAGTACCATGTTCAATCATAGCCTCACCTCAGGCTTTGTACCCACTGAATGGTGCACCGTGACATTTATCCCAGTCCACAAAAGGGGAGCCATGACGGACCCCGGGAACTACCGCCCCATTAGCTTGACGAGCCTGGTCTGCAAGGCCGTGGAACGTATCATCATGGAACTCATAAACAAAGGCATTGGTAATCTCCAAACTCTGGACCCTACCCAGTTTGGATTTGTAAAAGGCAGATCATGTCTCCTAAACCTGACTGACTTCTTTGAAGCAGTCACAAAAGCCATAGATGAGGGTAAAATGGTTCACACAGCTTATCTAGATCTCGCCAAGGCTTTCGACACCATCCCCAACCCTAGAATTATAGATAATCTCACTAAACTAGGTATAAATCCCTATGTCACAAGATGGGTTGCCAACTTGCTCACGGACATAACCCACACTGTGAAAGTAGCAGATTCCAAATCTGACTTCAGACCAGTGACAAGTGGAGTACCACAGGCTTCAGTCCTGGGTCCTCTCCTGTTTGGTATCTACTTCTCTGAAGTGCAAGCTAACACAGAAGGTCTTTGGCTAACAAAGTTTGCAGATGACTGCAAACTAGGAGCCATAATCAAAACTCCTAACGATGTGGACAAACTATAAAAAGGCCTCACTGAGGCAGATACCTGGTGTCAAAGCCATGGCCTGAAGCTCAGTTCCAAAAAGTGTATTGTCATCCCCTTTGGTAAAAACTCTGTACCCATGAACTACCACATAGTTGGTAGTCTACTTAATGCCGAAAATGTGATGAGACCTTGGGACACAGGTGGACAGTAGTTTCTCCTTTGATAATCACATCGCCACAGTGGTCAGGAAATCCTTCTATGTGGCTCATCTCATCACAAAAGGATTCTCATCCAGAAAAAAAGAGGTCATTGTTCCCCTCTACTCATCATTCATTAGACCCATTATAGAGTACAGCGCCCCTTTTGGTATGTACCTCACAAGACATCTATAACTGGAAAGACCACAGAAATACCTCACAAAGAGGATTACTGGCCTCAAACAGATGCCCTATGCAGACCTTCTCAAAAAACTACAGCTTTACACCATCACATATCGCCTACTCAGGGGTGATCTCTGCCTAACATACAAAGTTATGTCAAACCCAGAGCTGTTGGACATGCTCCACTTAAAGAAATCCCAATTCCTCCGAGCTACATGCTCTAGGGACCTAAACCTTGTCACCACAATAAACAGAACATGCTGGAGGGATAGATTCCTATCCCAGAGACTTCCCATACTCTGGAACAGACTACCTATCTATGTCAAACAGAGCTCCTCATTAGCACTCTTCAAGAAAAATCTTGATGATTGGATGGGAAATGGGAAATTCACCCCAGGGATCACTTCTGTGGCTCTGCTCGACAGGAGCACAGGAAAATAATTTTCTTGGGTGGCGAAAGCCAGGGTACATTTTTTGGCTAGGCTTATATAGGCCCTAGGGCCAATAGCCTATTACCTACCTATGAACCTATGAACAAAGGTTGTATTTATAGGTGTTGTCACAATTTATTAAAAAAAGTGTGAAATGGCAAGGAGAATACACAACTAAATGCAGAACTGTTTTTGGATGCCACTAGCCATACTCAGCTGGAGACAATAAACAATCTGCTAGCTGACAGTTTGTCTCACACTTCACCACCCTGTCACCAGTGGCAATCAGCCAAAGTATACATGCAAACATTGCTCATTTTTTTCTCAGAAGAGCAGCTCATGTGTGCACTCTCAAAGGCTAATAACAAAGGATCGATTGGCCCTGACAACATTCCAGGTTGGCCTATACCATGACTTAGAACTTGACCTAGCAGACACTGTTGGATGCCTAGTTAAACACAGCCTCCAGAACTGTATTTGCAGAAGGGTGTACAGCAATTGTCAATAGACAGAATTATTGGACAGAGAACAAATAAATCAGGTTGGCATCAGATTTTAAACAATAAAGAGAAGAAATGGATTATGAAAATGAGGGCTTTGTTTTCACCAGGGCTTAATGAATACCTTTAATTGGTATGGCTAATTCATTTACTAATTTGGAGCCTCATCTAGTGGTTGCCTATAAAATAAAGAACAAGTGTCTATGTCCTTACTGCACTGAAGAAGGCTTTGAATTTTTTACAGCTGAAACCGGTCTGTTTTGTCTCTTTTTTATTATGCTTTTGAGCTAATAAATGGTTTATGCTACAGTCTGCTGCCTCTCAATGTTTTCTACTGCTATAAGGTCTTTTTGGAACCATGCAGTTGCCATACTTGCAGGGGCTGCTTTATCTATGGATCATTCCCCTTCCTTCTCCTGCTGTTGATCTGTGGCATGCTGTGCATCAGGTACAGTCTAATACCTGAAGAGGATTTATTCTGGTTATATCACTATTTGAGGCTTATTGTTTTTGGTTTATCCCTTCCAGTTTGGTGGATTTTGGATGCCATTTCAACTAAATTGTTATTTGTGTGATTACATATAAGGCTACATGCCTTCCTTTTTGGTTTATGACTGTATTGCGGTTAGCTGTTTAAGCAAGGGCTGCGACAGGTCTCTTGCACAGTAAAAGCAATTCGGTATTTTTACAGCCTCAAGTTTACATATGAACTTTCACTTATTCAAAGGGCTTCCTGTGTATCATACTAGTAATCTGAACAACAATCTTGGCAACTAATAAAAGGTGGGTTCATTTACATCAGGGAATCCACTTTTGATTTCATAGATTTTTTGCTTTTTAAGCTGTTTAAAACTGTTTGGAACTCTCAAAAGCATTAGGCGCCATTTTTCAAATCAGTTTATACCCACTTGGGGTGTGTGTTAAAGGAATTTGGCACTTCTACAACTACAACTCTACAAGTGGCATCCATTATATTTTTTGGGCATATAAAGGGCTTTTTGCAAGTCACACTGGATGTTTGAACAGTATGCATTATAAATAATATAGCTTTACTACTTAAAGCCTTCTTGAGAATAAACATAAGGTGGGTTCGTTTATATCAAGGAATCCACTCTGATTTCACTTTTTTGCTTGTCAAGCTGCTTTGAACTGTTTTGTACTCTTGGAAGCATTTGGCGCCATTTTACGGACTAGTTTTTGCTCATTTGTGGCTTTTTGGTGAAAGGCTAACATATTATACTGGAGCTACTCTGATGCAAGATGTGTTTTGGATTAATACTCTCGGGGAACATATTTTTGTGAAATATACATGAGTAAGTGAATATACTAGGGTCGAATGGTCACCATTTTGTTGGACGTGGCTATAGTTCGTTTATGAGTACAGAAGGAGCACTAGGGACTTAATTGATGGAACAACTAAAGGTGGAATCAGCAGCATACTGTTGCCAATATTGTACTGGGTTTGGATTTACAGTTTAAGAACTTTAAACTTGCTTTTGAGGCTAAAATATACAATCTATCTCGTTATTGACATATTCACCTATGGGCATTTAAGTAAATTATGATTCTTTTCACAAATTTATTTTTGAGCTAATCAGATTATATATTTTTTATTCTGGGATCTTTTTCTCTTATCCTTATATATTAAACTGGACTGAATTCATTTACATGATCAATGTGGAATAATTTAACTGCTGTAGGGATAATTTTGATTGTATGAACACATTCGTGATAGGATTATAATACTTATATAACAAGCAGTGTTCAATTGTTCAGGACAGGCTCTATAACATATTCACAGCAATATTTATGACTTATTGTTATATATACTAGTTATTAATTCCAGCACTAATTGGGCTTTGGGACTGTGGATTTGTGAACCTGCATTATTGGTTTATAATTGTTACAGCATTTGGAAATCACTCATCTTTTCTCTGTGTACTTTATATAATTATTTATTTTTTCAAGGTTGATGTTTATGAGCCTACACCCAATATTACATTTGTACATCATCCTGGGAATATCTTTACATATTACAACACGATTCCCTAATTGGGTTTTGACCCAACCTCTGAGACCTTGTCATTAAAAACTAAAAATATTTTTTTTTTCCTTATCATAAACGAGCTATACCAAAGGGCAAAAATCCTTGGTAGGAAGTATATTTACATTGGCGGGGCCAGTTTTATTATTATTATTAATACCTATTTAACATTTGGATGTTAAGACGTATGACTATTATTATCAGCCCTTCTTGATCCATGGCCTGATTTCTTTTGGATGGCAACTAATATTAATGAACGGCAAGGGCTATTATAATTCATGATTATGAATATGGTGGAGATTATGGATATGCGGACTATGGACTTAGCACTGCTTAAGAATAAAGGTCAGTGATCTTCTGAGTGACTCAATAGCAGGGGCTAATATTGTCCTAAGTCTCAATAATTGTTGGATATTTATATGAACACTTTATAACTGCAGAGTTATCGATTGTAGTAGTTTTGTTAACTGAGTGTTGAGACTTAGCACTGCTTAAATAAACACATTGAGGAGCAGGGGCTAATATTGTCCACACTCGACCATTTCTTATTGGATTGGTACATGAACATAGCATTGCTGTAAGGGTTGCCTATTGATTCACAAATTATATGATTTAATATGACAATAATTTTGAAATAATAATATATGACTTTTTCTTGACCATTGGATCAAGTTTAGGTTTTTGATTACTCCATTTGGGGCATTTATCATTGATTCATATTTACAACATGTGGTGTTAGTATAGGGGACAAATAGCATTTATTTTAGTGCTGATTATTGATCATCAATGGATCTTACTAACCTGCTGCAGGGTTTAGCCTCTGACAGGGACGAATTGGCCATATTTGGCCTTGGTAACACAGTAAATCAAAATGCCAGAGGATTTGGTTTTGGAAAATACATGTGAAGCACAGTTTCTCAAACTAAATAAGAGTATGAGGTCACTTCGGACCAACATATGGCATTCTAGGCTTTTCAAGGCATACCTAACTAAGGGCATTTCACCAAGGGGGCTGAGGGTACGTATACAGCCATTGGTTCAAAATATTGACACCACCGTAACAGAACAATGGGCTCTGGCTCAACAAAGAGCTTCCATGAGTTTTGTGGAAATCGTAGCCTCTCATTTCGAGAGAACTATTGATAAAAATATATTAGAAATCACGCAAATTTTTGTGGACATTCAGAAATTTGAAGGACAGGAATTCTACAACACTGGTCTTAGGAAACTTAGCCAGGATCTGCTAACCCTGGAGCAGCAACTAAAAGACAGAAAAATGAAAAAGTTCCATAGGGATCTAGCTGACTATGAGGGTGGGCATCCGTTTTCTAGTAATAAGCACATCAGGTTCGAGCAAACACATAGGAAGGTAGTTTAAAGGAAAAGACCAAGGTCCATTTTAAAGAAGCCTTACTCATCCAGTTATGATACTCCTGGTGAGGAGTCCTCATCATGTTTAGAACCTGATGCGCAGCATGCTCCAGATTCTCCAGCCTCTAAATGAAGCAATACACCGATCCCTTTAGGGGCAGGCAAAGGATGGGGGGCAGGAAACATCACAAAGGTGGACAATATGGAAGGATTGTTGAAACTGATGGTACAGAAATAGAACATAATAATGTTCTGAATATTTCATCCACCCCTTTGTCACACACCCAAGTAAAAATTTTGAATAAAGGTCTTAATTTTATACCTGGCTTTTATGTGTCTGAAGATATATTTGCACAAGATATTACCTCATTCTGTAGATTACTTAACCTGAGATTATTTTTTCAGACAGCACCTAATCCTGAATCGCAGAATGGATTCAGATACTACAAATCTAATTTTATGCCACCAATGCATCATAATGTGTTAATATTTCAGAATTGCATTCTCAAAGATCTGCATTTCAACTTTAGGGAGTTCCGTGCCAAATCAAACAATCTCTAAAAGACCAACATGGATGCCATCCATGAACTTGAAACAAACCATGATTTGGAAATATTGTCTGCAGATAAGCGTGGGGCAGTGGTGGTACAAGATTGGACCCAATACAACACAGAAGCCATGAGACAGCTAACTGACAGTCATTATTATACCCATATGACATTGGATCCAATTCCTGGTTTCAAGAAACAAACTGATCAGTTTTGGCACCCTCCAAGAACGAGGGAATCATTGTGGATAACACATTACATCACCTCATGGTGCCCGAACCTTCCAGTCAGTACATATGTTTTCTACCTAAAATACATAAGAATTTGGAAAATCCACCTGGCAGACCTATAGTTTCAGGTAGGGGCTCTATCATGGAACCATTATCCCAGTTTCTGACACAGTATTTCAAACCACTTCTCAAATGCATTAGGGCCCGTATCCAAGACACTACGGAATTCCTTAAAGTTATCTCAGATATGCAGCTTGAGCCAGGGTGGTTGCTTTGCACCCTAGATATTTCTGCATTGTACACTAACATTCCTCACTGGCCAGGCCTGGAAGCTCTAGAATACTCGTTATACAAATCAGAGTTTTACCAACTGGGTTTCAACACTTTTTTACTTTGCCTTGTGGAACATGTTCTTACCAAAAATGTGTTCTACTACCAGAACAAATGCTGCTTACAAATCCAAGGCACTGCTATGGGAGCTTCATTTGCTCCCATATATGCTGACTTATTCATAGCCCACATTGAGGAACAGCTCATCTATGACAACTCACACAATATCTATCTAGATGAGATTGATATTTGGAGAAGATACTTGGATGACTGCTGGTTAGTATGGAGATCAGACACGGATTATCTTATGGAGTTTTTTGGATATTAAAATGACAACAAATGAGGTATACACTTTACCATCACTTACAATATTAACAGGATCACTTTTTTAGGTGTTTTAGTTATTAGGAACAATGACCATACTTTAACATCAGAAGTGTATCGTAAATACCCCCAATATAACTCCCTTCTCCCTGCTACCAGATTTCACCCTCCACATATATGCAGAAACATCCCAAAATCACAATTTTAGCGTATGAAATGAATATGCTCAAACAATGCTACTTATCAGGTATATCAAGTAGACCTTACCACTAGATTCAGGAATAGGGGCTACAAAATGGGGAACATCTTTCAGGCCAGACATTGGGTGGCTAATCGTGACAGGCAGGATCTCTTAACATACAGGGATAAGACTATGGATAAAGATTCAACCATCTGACTGGTCACTACGATTGGAAGGAACACTGATGTCCTACTTAATAGTGTCCACAAACATTGGAACATACTCTTAGCAGATACCAAATTATGCAGGATTTTAGATAACAGATGTCATTTCTCCTTCAGAAGAGGCAAAAATTTGGGTTCATTTTTAAGTGATTATAAACATGGTTGGAGATGTAAAGGTGATTCCATACAAACTAATCTTGTGCGGGACCAAGTTAAGGGATGTTTTCCCTGTGGCCATTGCACTCAGTGCAGAAGGGTGATGAAGACATGCAAATTCAGCAGCAAAAAAACTGGGCAAGTATTTGATATTTTCTTTTTTGCAAACTGTCAGACCGACTGGGTGATTTATTTGGTTAACTCCACCTGCTCTGCATTTTATGTGGGACAAATGTCCAGGCCTTTAAAATTCAGAATTTCTGAACATCTAAGTGACATTAGACACAAGAAGCTCATGAATGCTTTATACAAAAACAGTGAGGCACATAAGAATGCATCCTTTACTGTGATAGACAGAATTATTGGACAGAGAACAAATAAATCAGGTTGGCATAACATTTTAAACAATAAAGAGAAGAAAAGGATTATCAAACTGGGGGCTTTGTTTTCACTAGGGCTTAATGAATACCTTTAATTGGTTTGGCTAATTAATTTACTAATTTGGAGCCTCATCTAGTGGTTGCCTATAAAAAGGAGAACAAGTGTATATGTCCTTACTGCACTGAAGAAGGCTCTCTAATTTTTACAGCCAAAACTGGTCTGTTTTGTCTGTTTTTTATTATGCTTTTGAGCTAATAAATGGTTTATGCTACAGTCTGCTGGCTTTGAGGAAATAAATGGTTTATGCTACAGTCTGCTGGCTCTCAATGTTTTCTAACATACACACTTTCCCAAACTACTGTCTTTATAATAAAGTATATATACCCTTGATGATTATCACCACAAACCTTTATTTCAGATTGGCTTAAATATGTTTGCGTTGTACTTTGCACTGAGTACACTTTCCTATTATGTGTTAGCAATGCATTCATTGCCATAAATTAAACCCTGGTAGTCAATGTGGCTGTCTGCACATTCCTGTAGAACTAGTTTGCCCATAAGTAAACATGTCTGCATGCCTGAATGTTTCTGTGCTGCTTTACATGGTTTCCTGCCTGGCAACACTATTTTTGGCCATGAAACCTCACTTGTGTTCATGTAAGAGTGATGTGCTGCATGCATATACAATTAGCACTGCTGCTCACTACGCAAACTTGTACACTCAGATGTAGGTATCGCACTAAGCCTACATGGAGTTTATTGAATCACTGGGCTTGTCTTTAAGCTTTTAGTAGTTGCACCTGAATTCCAAGCTGTTGAGGGAACCACATTTATCCACTTTGAATAAGTGTCCATAATGACAAAAAACATGTCCAGTTATCTCTTGTATCACTGGCAGTGTTAAGCTGCCAATTAAAAAACAATATTGTATGCCATCTTCAGTTTGAACACATTTAATTTGTATTTGCTTTGTGTGGTTTAAAGTTGCCTGTGCATTTGATTTTACCAAAGTACAATGCTTAATTTTAGGTATTTCAAAAAGAGCTTTATCATTTAACTTTATATGTTTGCAGCTGATGGTTTATTTATTAGTTTAAAGGTATGCATATTCAGCTGATAGCTTTAATTGCTGTCTCATGCTTTTACTGAGTAATTGTTTTATCTATTTCTACTATACAAATATTTTATAGCTGGCTTTGAAGGCATGCATTATTTGTGTACTTGGAATGCTAGCATGGTCTAGTTGATGGCAGTGTTATCACAGAGGCAGGCAAGGGAGTTAATTATTGAGAGATTCCATTAATATCTAATGGAAAGTGTGTGTGTGTGTGTGTGTGTGTGTGTGTGTGTGTGTGTGTGTGTGTGTGTGTGTCTGTGTATGTCTGTGTGTGTGTGTGTGTGTGTGTGTGTGTGTGTGTGTGTGTGTGTGTGTGTGTGTGTGTGTGTGTGTGTGTGAAAATGTAGATATGCATGTACTGGAAGCCACTGGCACAGTCTAAGGTGGATGAAATCCTATGCAGCTACTGCTTAAATCTGATTGCAGCTATATTGTATAAAGCTAATTTGGGGTGTGTCAGGTGTTGGTTCTTACAAGTCAGCAGTGCACCTTTGCTATATGCTCCTAAAGCCAATTACCTTTATATACTATTTGGTGCATGTTGTATAGATATAAAGTCCATAATGTCAATCACTTATAAACTGGTGACAGTTGTGTGAATCATGAGACTAACCACGATCCATTACATATTACTCAGTTTGCAGTAATGTGTATAAACTGTGAAATCAAGTTGTATAGCTTGCAAAACAGTTTTTGTTACCAGAAATGTTTGTAGAATTCAGTCTAAATGTAAGCATACAGCAGCACACCTCTAAAGAATTTGTTTTATTTTTAGACAAAATCATTATGAAACAAGTAAAATTTGTTTTGTGAAGTGTGAAAAATATCATTGTTACAACCAGTATCATGAAGAAAGTGATAATAACCACTATGTGTATAGTTAAGATTCAGTCTACTGAACACAGCCTTGTTGTAGAAATTAGTCCCCAGTATGACACAAAGAATTTAGTCTATCCTCATATGACCTCAAAATCCAACTGAGAGAATGTTTAGGATTCATAGGAATTCACTTTAAGGCAATGAATGGCTTGTATTGCATAGTTACAATGTGCTGTCAGGCAAAATAAATAGCCAAGCATGGACATGTTACATAGATAGGTAGATAGCTGCACATTAGGGAGGAATATGATGTAGTATGGAAATGTCATTAATGAAGCACAACACTGTACTCAAGTTGATACATAGAAAGCAGCACAATGCACTCGCGAGCATCACCAGAATGTATATGAGAGGCACAGTAAGTAGATGAAGTGGATGTCTGTCGTGGCAATCTGCAACTACAGACAGTCTATTAAGAAAAAAACCCAAAATGAATAGCACATGGTGACTATCACTCAGCTGATATCCAGCTAACTGGACACCTTATTGGCACAATAAAAGAGGTGGAATGGGGAGAATAGGAACTTGGGAAAATATGTGGTAGCAATCAGAATAGCACATGTTTAAGAGAACAAGGCCCTATGGATGGTAAGGAATATTTTGTTTTGGCTGGGAGAGGTCCCCATGCCTGTTTAAACATATTAATTTGCATTTTTCTCAAATCTAAAGCTGTTTGTATATTTGATTTTACCATATGCAACTCTTAATTGCATTTATTTCAAATAAAAGGTCCTATTATTCAGTTTTACATACTTGTGGTTGGTGGTCTATTTATCAATTTAAGGGTACAGATTTTGAACTGGTAACATTAACTGTCAGTTCATGCCTTTTGAAGAATTACTGCCCAAACAGTTGGAATCATGCAAATATTTAATGCTTAGCTTATCTTAACGGAAAAGAGTAATTGTATTGTTGATATTCTTCTGTGGTCAAAATAGGAAAGGAGATGCTGACACTGGAGATATAGCAGTAATCCCTCTCTGAAAATATTGTCTCTGTGATTGTGTGTTAAATAATCTTGGTCAAGTTTCAGGATGGCACTGGGCTCATTCTGAAGTGAGGAAAATCTTAGACAATCAACTACTATAACTCTGATCTGTAGCTGTGCAGTATAAAGCTTATTTAGGTGTGGTAGGTCTTGATTATTACATGAAGAAACAATGAACATTTACTGTGCAAACATAAGGCAAATATCCCTTCATATATTATGTGATACCAGCAGTGTGGATTTAAAATCCAACTGTCACATATAATTTGCTGCTAGTAAAGCAAATCATGAGACTATAGTCCTTGTCTGTTAATGTGTGTGTGTGTGTGTGTGTGTGTGTGTGTGTGTGTGTGTGTGTGTGTGTGTGTGTGTGTGTGTGTGTGTGTGTGTATGCATTTGTGCATGTGTAGGTTTATGCATGCATATGTGTCTGTATATAGAGATAGAAAGACAGATAGATAGATAAGATAGATAGATAGATAGATAGATAGATAGATAGATAGATAGATAGATAGATAGGGAAGTGCAGTCATAGACTGAAAGACTGGATCACAGAGCATAAATCTGAAGTACATACAAAAGGTTCTACTAATGCTTTGGCAAAGCATATGATGGACAAAGTGGCTGACCATGAATTTGGCTTCAGGGTCATCCAGATTATATATAAGAATTTGAGAGGTGGGGACATAAATAATAAGTTATAAATATGTGAGCTGAATTGGATTTTATGGTTACAAACTGATGTAGAACCAGGTTTGAATGCTCATGCTAGCATCAAACCTGGACTAAGAAAAAAACAGACAAGCTTACATTAATATATTTTGCAAGTTTTTCAGTACTTTTAATATATATATATATATATATATATATATATATATATATATATATATATATATATATATTTTATTTATTTATATATTTCTATATTTTAGTTATTTGTTTATGTAGTTATGCATATTTTTGATATATTGTTCAATGTATCTATTTTTCATAATTATTTTAAGGTTTTAACACACTGAATGGCAATACTGTTGCTTTAAATCAGACTTGTGTTGCTTCACATGAGTATATAAAGTTTATAAATTGGAGAGCTACTAAGATACTTTGAAGCACTGAGGAAGGGTTTTTGCTAACCTAAAAGCTTTGCTGCATTGTACTTTGTTGGAATAAAGTTTACTGTTGGGCGTTTCCACAGTCCAAGTTTTTTTTTTTTGTTTTGTTTTGTTTTTGTTTTTAGTACTTCTAATCCACAGAATTGGTTTACTACAGTGCTGGTCCTTGTTTATAGTATTTTGGATTTAAAATCCAACTGTCACATATAATTTGCTGGTAGCAGTCCAACTTATGATACCACAGTCCTTGTCTGTAAATGTGTATGTGTGTTTTTTGTGTGTGTACATTTATGCATGTATATGTGTATGCATATATATGGAAGTGCTACAGAATCCTGAAAGCCCAAAATCCTGAAGACCAAAATCCTGAGACCAAAATCTCGAAAGTTCAAAATACTGAAAACTCAAAATGCTGAAAACACACAGGATACCAAAACTTACTATATTCCAGCACAAGTACATACAGAAACAAATAAAAGACAAACCATATTACTCTTCTTCAAGTATAAGCAGGGGGGCAAGCCCCCCTGCACCCCTTATGTGGACAGCTGCACCCACCCCACTCCCTGCTACTTAAATATATAAACTCCAAGATTGCACTTAGTGTAGTGAAGTGCAATCTTGGAGTTAATATATATAAGTAGCAGGGGGTGTGAGGGGTGCAGCCCCCCACATGGGGGTGCAGAGGGGCTTGTCCCCTGCATATAGTTGAAGGATAATATGTTTCTGTAAGTATCTCTGCTGAAATATAGCAAGTGTTGGTATCCTGTGTGTTTTCAGTATTTTGAGTTTTTAGTATTTTGAACATTCGCGATTTTGGTCTCAGGATTTTGGTCTTCAGGATTTTGGGCTTTCAGGATTCTGTAACACACACACACACATATATATATTTATATATATATATATATATATATATATATATATATAGAGAGAGAGAGAGAGAGAGATTAGATATAGATATAGATATAACACAAATCCCAAGACCATACTATAGAAGACCAAAATATTGAAGACCACAATGTTAAACTTCTAACCCCCTCCCACAGCAATACCTATGTTAATACTTGCTTGTAGGTTTACATTGGTAGTGACATTCAGTTTTCAAGATTTTTAGACAATGTGGTCTTCGGTGTTTTGGTTTTCGAAATTATATGGGCTTTGAGATTGTCAGATTTTGAGATATTTGAATACATTCAGCATGTTACACAAAACATTTCATACTCTAAATGGGTGCTGAGTGCAATTCTGGGCTATAAGTACAAAGTATTGGGAGAAAATAAAGTGTGCAGTTTAAATATGTGCAAAGATATGCAGTCAGAAGTCATATGAAAATGCATAACTGCACTAGGCATTCTGAGATTATCAGGGTGAATATTTTCAGTTTGTAAGTGATTTACAGATACCAGTACAAACATGGAAGAATACGAGAAGGGGGTTATTGCTGAGAAGCAAGCACATCTTGAGATGGGTCCCAGCAATTAAGCAGAACTTTTAACAATATTGCCTGTGATGCAAAGTAAAAATAATTGAATAGGACATAAGCTTTATAGGGTTATGCATACAAATGTATGCAAGAAATAAGGATAAAACTATATATATGCTGGTTTTGTAAAAGGGCATATTTCAGAGCTACCATGCAAAAAAATATTAAAGTTTGGCTATGGAATGAATGCAGTCCCATTAAACATACATTTTTCATAAAACAAATAAGCAATTAATATCTTCTGAGTGACTGATAATAAACCTTTGATTGCAATGACTGCATGGATATTCATATTCCATGATGGAAAGTAAGAGCAATACTAACTGAAACTGAGGAGGCATTAAAGGATATAAAGGGAAAATGTCATTGAAAAAGACAAACAATAACCATACTGTAGGGGTATATATACAAGTCAGGCTATCTCTTTGTCAAATTTTACCTCCATTAAATTATGCACAAATTGATCACATATTATATGAGCTCTTTCAACAGTGGAATACAGCCAGAGCTTCTTCAAAAGTGAATTTATTTTAACAAAATGGTTTAATCATATGCCAATTTATTTGGATATTTTAATCAACTAGGGAAAATAATTGAAGTTCCTTCCAGTCATATATAATTAAAAAAATGCTCAGCTGTCTTCAATTAATCACCTGTGGTTTAATATAGCAACAACCCACGCCTGGGTGTGGGTAATGCTGGATTTACCTACGGTTGGTGTGGTTTGGTCACGAGGGCGAAGCCCAAGTGGCCAAACAAAGCCAACAGTGGGTAAATCCAGCATTACCCACACCCAGAACTGGGTTATTGCTATTATACAATGACATTATTTAAGAAAAAAAATAATTACTTTTCTTAAATAATGGCAATGTATAATGCCTCCTTGCTGCCCTTCCGCAGCTGTCTGGTATTCTGCGGCAGTTCTGATGTACTGCGCATGCGTATGCCTACGCAGTACATCAGAGCTGTGGGCAAAAGCAATGGAGAAAGCAAGATCTCCGTTGCTTTTTACAAACTGTTTTGCTATGTTAAATGGGTTTAACATAGCGTGATAGCTTTAAAAAAAGCAACGGAGAATCTCCGTTGCTTTTTTTAAAGCTGTCTCGCTATGTTAAACCCATTTAACATAGCGAGACAGTTTTGAAAAAAGCAACGGAGAAAGCAAGATCTCCGTTGCTTTTTACAAACTGTCTCGCTATGTTAAACTCATTTAACATAGCGACACAGTGTGAAGCAACGGAGATCTTGCGTTCTCCGTTGCTATAAAAAAAGAGTTATAGTAATGGAAAAAGTCCGGGCGACCGGACCTTTTTCCATTACTATAACTCTGATTTACAACTTGCACGCTGACCTATCTGCGTGCACATTTTTGAATATTAATGGGGGACGGGTCGTTGTATAATAAGGCTTCTTTACATTCTGATATTTTATTTAACCAGGGCAAATTGGGCGGCCACTGTGGTGCAGTGGTTAGCATTGCCGCCTCACAGCAAGAGGTTTTCTGGTTAGATTCTCAGCTGGGGTGCCTTCTGTTTGGAGTTTGCATATCCTCCCTGTGGTCGCGTGGGTTTCCACCGGGTGCTCCGGTTTCCTCCCAAAGACATGCAGTAGGTGGATAGGACACTCTAAAATTGGCCCTAGGTGTGACTGTGCACACATGTGTGTGCCTTCTGTGGAAGGCTGGGCGTCGGGTTAGCAACTCAACACTGTAAAATTCCACTGCCAATAATGAGCAGACAGATGATCTGCTGTGGCAACCCCTAACCTGGAAAAGCCAGAAGAAGATTTAACCAGGGCAAACTGTTAGATAATCCTTTAGTTAAAGAATACGTTTTATATGATGAAACAAACAAGAAAACATAGTACCAGACATAAATATAAAGACAGACATATGTAAAGAAACATTGGCTGGGATTCAGAAACATCACTTATGTGGCTCTGTAATGGCACAATAATGCAATCAAAGTATCTCAGTGAAGTCTGAAGTTGATTAACAATGTCATTGAAGTGATATTGTATCACAGAGTCAAACTATTTAGGTGATGTGCTGGGGTAAATGCACAGGTCGCATTATGAGCAGCACTTTGAAACAATTGTCACATGACTTAATGAGCCGAATAGTGTGCATGTAGCGTGCTCATATTCATGTTCTTTCAAATGTGCAGTGCAGTACCACTAGAAGCTCAGATGAGATCCCATTATAAGAGCTTCACAGCAAAATCTGTAATAATATATTGCTATAAATGGGAAGAAAACAGGTGCATAGGACAGTCAGAGAGGGGGCAGAGGTAGAAGAGGAAGACATAGAAGGGCAAGGGCAAAGGGAAGACTGGGATGGATATGGGGAAAGAAGAGTATTTTTTGTGGAACAGATGCCCATTTTTCACAAGAAGGGTAGATGGGGAATGTACCAAGATGAAGGCATGGGCAGGAAAGAGGGTTTGGGGTAATAGCAGGGGTAAATGAAAAAAAAAACACCAACAGGGGAAGTACTGACACAAATGGGGGATCATAAAAGAAAGATCCAGACAGACAGAGAGACAGACATAATTTATATAATTAATGATGAGGAGAAATGTCCTACTAGCTTAAGAGGGAAATAAAATATCAGGAAAGTGAACACTATTATTATGGATAGGGTGAGGAGACATGTGACTGCTGTGCTGCTTAATGCCAAACCCAGACAGAATTCAGTCACTTCCCTGATTGCTCTTCTGGCTGGGCAAAATTACTGGTTACCCAATATGCAGGACCAGGCAGTGGTGCAGATATGACAGTTGCATAAAGGGGTGCTCCAGGTGGCCACTGCAGGCACCAGTCCTCCAACTCCTGTTGAGTTACATACTGTAACCCACTGGTGCTGTCTTCTAATGGAAAGCTCATTTTCCAACCCTCAACAAGTGACAGAAAAACAAAGCCACCATGCAACCCTCTTGGTCACCTCTGGATGGACGGCCTATGTCACCTTGCAGAGACCCAGACCTAGAAGCAGCTGGGAGCCCATCATATAATGGCAAGACAGGGCATGTTGATGTTTAGAGACCATTACTGGGAACCCATCATGTAATGGCAAGACAGAGCATGTTAATATTTAGGGGATAATTACTGTGTTACATTCGCAGTTGTGGCTGGCAGTCTATAAAATAATAACATAAATGGAGAAAATCAAAACAAAAACAACAATAAAGGACAGTAATGTAAGACACACACACACACACACACACACACACACACACACACACACACACACACACACACACACACACCAGTAAACAATATTATCAATACTGTATACAACTGTTTATCATAGCATACTTGAAGAAGTCCAATGTTGTATATATATATATATATATATATGTATACATATATATATATATACATATATATATATATATATATATATATATATATGTATATATATATATATATATATATATATATATATATATATATATATGTATATACAGACACACACACACACACACACACACACACACACACACACACACACACACCAAAAGGTAAAATGGTTATACGGACCAACCATTCTGTAAACTTGCAAGAAGAACTCAGCTAGGCTACAGCTTTCACTGATTGATACCCTAAACCTTCTGTAATGTAGGCCCATGGAATACATGTAAATAACTTCTTTATGGCATCAAGCATACCTCTCAATTGTCCAGATTTTTGCCTCATATTTTTGATCTGTTGTTCATAAAATGAAGTTTTTTTGGCAAATCATTTTCGGGCCTAGGTAAAAAAAAATGACAGACATTTGAGTTTCAGACTTCACACCCTTCAGAAAATTCATGCTGTGTAAACCCTGTTATTCTATCAACTTTCTACATTTGTAAGAGCAATCTTTAAAAATTGTCCCTATTCTTGGTACATCATACCCCATTATTCATGTCTTTGTCCAGTTTTCTTGCTCTAAAAAGATTAGAGGTATGACATCAAGTGTTTCAGCTACATGCCTTCTGAATGTCCATAATGAAGTAAAAAAAAGGCAGAAATATGGATGCCCACAGTTAGTGGGGTATGGCTTTATTGGACTGAATGTAACCATAAAGACTTAAAAATTTAAAAAAAGTCATAGACATTTAGAAGCCATGTCGCTGAAACATTTTATTTCCTTAATGGGTCATTTGCATATATCCCATGTGCCTCTATTACATGAGGTTTAAGGTATCATACAGTGAAAAGTCTCACTTGGTGTGGTTTTTCTTGCAGTTTGTGTGTGTGTGTGTGTGTGTGTGTGTGTGTGTGTGTGTGTGTGTGTGTGTGTGTGTGTGTGTGTGTGTGTGTGTGTGCATATATATATATATATATATATATATATATAGATATGTGTGTGTGTCTGTATATACATACATATATATATATATATATATATATATATATATATATATATATATATATATATATATGTATATATATATATATATATATATATATATATATACATATATATATGCATGCACTCATACATCAACCAAACAAAGAGTAGTATTACTATTACAGGCAATGTGCCACAAAATGCAGGATGACATTTGGCCCTATGCAGTCCTTCTGTCACTATATAATGAGAATGGTATATGCTGTGCACTTAATAACTGCATGGGCAACAGAAGCTGAAATGAGCCACCTTTGGTGCTACATCTTATTCCCAAGAGGAGCTACAAGGTGGTGGCAAATCTAGCCTTCCAGACAGTAGCCTGAATGATAACATGCTAGCCACTCCAAGTCAGCACAACTAGAAATTACAAACATTACCCTAAACATGAGCCAGAGATAATAATTAGCAATCATATAACATCCAAAAAGAAAAAAAAAACAGCTTCACAGCACCAAGTATTAAAAGTGTTGAAGGTTTTAATATGAATATTCCAGTTTTCCAAAACAAAGCTTTCGGACAAAGTCCTTCATCAGTGTTACAAAGTTCTTTTTCATATACATTCTTTTATACAAACCTAAAATAATCACATGACACAACCTAAGCTATCATATAAATATATTAATTAATAAACATAGAAATTTAAAGACACATATCATTAGTTCATTTTTATTAAATAAAATAAAAATAAAATAGAAAAGATAGAAAAATGACTATTATTTAATTTTTACCAAAGTTTCATATACTGCTGTTTATATTTCAAAATTGGCTTAATAGAAACTTGTTTCTTAATTCCAGGTGGAAAATCCGCATGAAGTCGAATAATCCACTCATATTCCTTTTTTCCAACTTGGTGTTAATATCCCCTCTTCTTAAACTTGGCTCCAAAACATCTATAACCCTAAATACAAAACTATGTGCTGGTCCTTCCTCATCTATATGTTTAGCTAATGCAATTTATTAATACACCCCTTCTAATGTCTGAGTTTTGTTCAATAATCTGATTTTTAAGTTTTCGAGTAGATTTTCCTACATAAAATGCCATATATAATGTGCATGTGGCTAAATAAACTATTAGCAATGTATTGCATGTTGCTCAGCATCTAAAGTAAAACATTTTCTTACTTATAGGATGACTAAAAATATTGGAAAAACATATGTCAGAGCAGCATGAACAATTAAAGCAAGAAAATGTACCTTTCTTATTTGAAGCAGCTATCTTTCTGTTTAATAAAAAAATCTTTATACCACAAGCGTTGTTTAAGATTACCACAATTCTTATATGTAAATAGGGGAGTTTCTGGAATTATATCATTTAAACCAGGTAGAGCTCTTAGTATACTCCAGTTTCTTCTTATAATATCCTCAATTGGTTTACTACTCCTACTATATGTCATAGTATATCTCAGATGACCAGATATATTATTGTCCCATTTTCTATTAGGTCTATAACCATCATTTGAAAAATAGGGCTTCATTTCATTTCCACTCTGGTTCAACACTTCTTCTCTAAGACTAGATAGTTGAGACATATTATATCCTCTGTCATTAATTTCTTTAGTAATCTCATTCATCTGCTCAATACATATGTTGTCATCAGTATTAAGTCCATTTACCCTCATGTATTGACTTTTTATGATACCTTTAAAGATGTGCCCAGCATGCATACTCTTTTTGTGTAGATATTTGTTAGTGTGTACATCTTTCTTATATATACTAGAGCTTATACGTTGCCCTTCCAATTGGATTCTAACATCCAAATAGTTAATGTCTAACTTTGAACATTTCATTTCAAAAGTCAAAAAGGTGGTTGTTCGATTCAAGAAATTCACAAAATTATTAAGTAAATCCTCATTGCCATGCCATACAATAAAAACATCATCCACAAAACATTTGTAAAAGAGGATGTTAGATTTATATATATTTTGACTATCATTAAAAACAAATTCTTCCTCCCAATTGCCAAGAGTCAAGTTAGCATATGTTTTAGCCAATGGACTACCCATAGCTACACCCAATTTTTGGTGGTAAATCTGTTTATTAAAAAGAAATATATTATTCTCATGGGTTATTTCCAGTAGTTCACAGAAAGTTTCAACCTGCCTACCTGTGAAATTACCATATTTACATAAGGTCTGTCTTACACTGTTTACTCCATATTCATTAGGAATACAGGTGAAAAGGGATTTTATGTCCAGAGTAACAAAAAGAATATCCATTTCAGTATTCGTTTCATACTATTGATATAATAGGTTTAACAAATGGCCAGTATCCTTAATAAAGCTCTGCACAAAGCATAGAAAGTCCTTAAGAACATCCTGCAAATAAGCTGAGATGGGTTCCGTAATCCACCCTCTACCCGAGACAATTGGTCTCATCGGGGGCTGCAATAAAGGTTTACGAATTTTGGGTAGTCCATATAGAACTGGGAAGGTAGGACTAGGTACTGTTAGAAAGTTGAAAATGTCTAACGTTATATCATTATTAATTTGTAATTCATAGATATTGATATTAGCTCTACTAATAAGTTTCCCAACATCAACATTTTGTATAGGTTTAAATGTATGTACAGCTATTAATAATTCCCCCATACCATCAATGTAATAAGCTAAATTCATAATCACTATACAACCACCTTTATCAGCTTCCTTAATTATGATAATTTCATTAGACTACAAACCATGCAGGGCTTGCATTTAGTCAACAGACAAATTATACATTTTCATGAAAGCATTATCATTATATAATTCACGTATCTGTTTATCACAGATATCATGAAATGCTGTAAGGATAAGGTCATTAATAGGTATGAAGCTACTCAATCTTTTTAAACCTACTGATACATCACTTGTAGTGTTCTTAAAGATCAGTTTTAAGCCTAAGTTGCAAACAAATGTTTTTAACTCAGTTAGGGCATCTATAATATTACTAACATTTGAAGGGATACATTTTATACCATGTTCAAGTAGTGAGATAGCAGCTGGTACTAACTCTATATCAGATAAATTCACAATAGAACCATTTCCCACATATATAGCACTTCTATTAAGTGAATTATTATTCACATTTTCAATTTCATTAGTACATACTTCTGGTTTACTATAAAGATCATTATTCTCATATGTTTCATCAGAATCTAAGATTTCAATCATATTTCCACTTCTGTTAGAATTTGTTTGTGTATCATTTGCATATAAGTTAATACGAAACACTTCAGTAGCATCATTACTATCAATTACTAATTCATCATTCACAATATATTCTTCATTAGTACTGGTACAGTCTAATACGCATATAGAATTTGAAATAGCACTATCGACATTCAAAGCATTATTAACATTTAAAGTTTGAACAAGGGGTAATTGAAGTTTAGAAAAAGAAGCTTCAGTACAATCCAAATGGCAGACTGCAATTTCTGTAGATAGATTTCTACCACTACATAAACCATCATTTGTTATATATTCATCATGGGTAGCATTTAATGGTGTTGTTATAATGACATGTTCGCAAACAGGTGAACGCTACTTCATATCACAGTTAGAGTCAAATTCATTATATAAAATGTTTTTGAGGCGGCTACGAAAGCATTAGAAGAACTCACTGTTTTTTGAATGACTTGCTTCGTGTAACTGGACCTTTGCGTTGCCTTCTCCGTGAATGCGAGCGTCCTCTGATTTCCCCTTGTTGCCGTTCGCTTATTTTTTTCTGATAGCTTTATGGAGAGGCATTGTTGGTAACCTAAAAAAGAATTAACATTTGGACCATTTTTATAGTCACTGTTAGTATTGTCCAGTCCCACAATATCATTGTTCACGTTTGTTTCATCCTTCCGTCTTGTAGAATCAGACGCCAAAATGTCAGCAAAAGGTCTTAAATTATTTCCTCTCTTTTCCAATTGGTTGTTTGCAGACTGTTCAGCCCTTGCTTCCAAATTTGGCAACACATCATTGGTTGGCAACTCAATGGTGTCCAAGTCATTCATAGAGGACCGTTTAGCACTAACTTCAGTCCCTTTTACTGTATTTAGATCATTTTGCTGTTGTTTAGGCCAAAAGAAGATATTTCCACACATAAAATCATTAATGTCCCATTGTATTTTACGTTTCTTTGTAGTTTCTAATTGTTTATCGTAGTCACATAAACGATTTAGCATAGTACTGTAGATGGCTGCATATTCACAGAACAAAGTAGACATAGATATCTGCTTCTCCAATTCATTAATTTCATTAAGTAAGTCATTTTCAATTTGAACAAAAAACTCATTCACAAGTATCATATAATCTATGCCTAATTCATTTCTTGCCATCTCTTCAAGAGTTCCGGATAGGTATTTTTGTATGAGGGCATATTCAAAACTCGTAGCCCTCGTTGAACGATGCCTAAGTTGGTGTAGGCTACAAAGCTGTATCTCTGCCATTGCAGACTTTTATACTCCTTGAGGAGAACTACAGGTACTTTTGGTCATACTGGCATCTTACAAAATTTATTATTAAGGGAGAACACTTTGTTATATTCAAAATGAGATGTTCATGACTCTATGAATATTACCTCAACTCAGGAGAATGAAAGGAATAGGTACGCATCTAGTATTACTAATTTGGAACAGAAAGCAGGATATTCCAGTGTAATTATTTGTCCTGCTGCTGTTTTGTCTTGCCTTTAACTCATTAATCTGTTTACTTAATAGATTAGGCTATACTTACAGCTTAACTCCAAGAAATCTGCTTTGTTTAACTACTTTGGATGATTTAAAATGGCATACTTCATCATGTGAAGATCTGAAAGCACAAGTAAAAATGATTAAAACATTTTGAGATGATATAAAGAATGTAATTTGGTCTTGTAAAATGTGTAAAGCAACATTTATTAAAGGAAATTTGCAGCACCAAGAACATATCAATGTGGGACAGGAATGTGATATAAAGTAAATGAGTAGGGGGAACCGTATAAATATTTGGGAATAGATGAATTGTCAGCAATAAAACATGAAAAAATGAGAACAAAGCTTAGCAAGGAATACTTCAAAAGACTAACAGCTACTACTGAAAATTGCCTTGACATCTATGAATAAAATCAAAGCTACAAATCATTTTTCGCTTCCTATTTTTACAGCTTTGGTGTGACTGACTGGCCGCAAACAGCATTAAATCATTTGCATTAATTATTGAAATCACTACACCCAGCAATTATAATATTTTAAGTACTGAAAGACATAAAGTCATAAAATACCAGTTTGTGCAAGCAAAAGTGAGAATGGAAAGAAAGAACGCTATACAGACAGTAGGAGCAGCAGGACTAATAAAAAAAAAATAATTTATGATCACACTTAAATATGTAACCCTATATGAAATGCAGGAGGCACGTCTGTCTATATTGTGAATGCTAAGAAGAGCCCTATTGACTAACATCAAAGACATCAGAAACATCAAAGACTGAAGCAATACTAATTTTATGAACTTAATTGTACCCTGACTTAGGAATGGGGTCCATTCCAATCGTGGTATTAGAAAACCTAAACATTTGGAGAAATTATAAAAGAGAGTTATCACTGATACACTGCATTCCAATGCCAACAGGTGGTAGACTGCAGACCAATGCCAACCAGGGGAAGACTCGATACAGGTGCCTACATCAATATCCATCTACATATATGGTGAAGACCAAATGTGGGATGATGTGGTGGTATGGTAAAGGGGCCAAATGTATTGATGCACTGTCTTCCACCCACAATGGCATAGCAGGTGTATCTGGTACAAACTGGATGGAATGGTGTGATGAGGCACATTTCTGTCCAGCTGCCCCATGGCAGTGACTTGTGGATTTGCCCTGTGCCTCTGGGTGAACCGGGTATTGCACAATCAGTGCTCAGTTTGGACAGAAGGCTCAAGGACTTATTGTGCATGCAAAAGACAGTAGGTAATTGCTGACCACATGTATATGTTCATTTGTGCAGAAAGAGATATTTCCCAAGGAGCACAAACATATGGAGAAGTTCTCTCAGGTAGTGACAGACATGTTGCTGGTGGTCACCCATTCACATAGCTGGCAGATTCTCCTGACCAACAAATCAGAATGGGCCTTACATGAAACTGTATGGGGAAACCTTGTTATAGATATAAATGCTGTCAGTGGCCATAACAGAGCTGCACTACAGTTGTGTCTTATAGTCAGTGACATGATCTTCTGTGCCCACAACAAGATAACTGCCTTTGCCAGGATATGATGCATCGCATGTGGGTCCACCTACACAGGACATTCTCATAGACATGGAGGAATTCATGGCATCTCTGTCTGGATGGATGGACCACTCCCTCATACCCAGTGGAAGACTGGACATTGTAGAAGACTCTCACCCAACACCATAGATGCATGAAGTTAATGGCCAGTTGGGTATGTCATTACATGTGTATCAAGTAATGCTATATGCCATAGTTATCACCTCGCATATGTTGCATATGGTCATATAGTCCCCACAGGGCTCCATAAGCTGTGACATTCCATAGAGGTTACGTAGGCTTATATTTACAGTTGCTGCAATACTGGGAATCAAGACTGTCAGTAAGTAGCTCAGATGCACTAGGGCATTCTGCCAGCCTTCACATGGATTTGGGCATGCCAGCTGTTGGAGAAGTGTCTGAGCCTGATGATGATTGATGCTGAAATATGGCATAATTAAAGGCAACAATAGCACTAACAGGATTAGGTACTGTGAGGGGAACATTACCTACCACTTCTACTGGCATAGCTCAATTACCTGTGCTACATACCCCTCAATCCAATGTTACCAATGTAAGACAGGAAATGGTTGGCAAATCAGCATATAATGCACCCGCATCATCTATCTCCAGTAATATTGAGTACTGCCAGATCCACTGAGAGAGGGAAACAGCAATAGGTGATGCTGTGCCAGTAGCCAACATGACTGAGCTGAGTGTCTCCATGACCTTTAAATAGTGTAAGTACAAGCTAGCAATCCAAACCCATTATTATGCCCTCACAGGCATGGCAGTGCTATTTGGTGTAGTCTGTGGGCTACAATAGGACATTAGTGAAAGCTTTGCATGTATAGATAGCATTTTGATAATGCACTAGAGAAAGTCTGTATACTTCAGGAGCCTGTCATTTGTCACATGGTAAGAATGAAGTCATTCATGTGGCCTTCCCTAATCTGCCTTCAGTAGGAGAACTCACAATGGGACAGCTACAACATTGTTGTGGTCCATACTTACTATCACTGATGAAAGAGGTAAAGCTTGCTGTGGGCACCACCACAAAGGAGATATGCACAAAGGCTAACACTGGGGGATATCCTATCATTTTGCCTCACAAGGATCCCCCATCCCTTGTGCTAGTGATTGAGTAGGCTAGTGATATTCTTCAGAGAAGATTCCTCCTTGGATGGGGCCATGCAATGTCAGGGCACATGGAGCCTTTCATTGAGATATACACACAGAGCAGCAACATCAGGAGTGACTGTGTCCACCCACATGCACAACAAACAACAACCCCCCATCTTTGAACACATGCCTGGCACAGGAGACTCCCTGACCACACAGTCTCTCAAGATGACCAGGCCCTGATACAGACACACACAAACATCCACATCATTAGGCTCCCTACACAGTACCATTGCCAAAACATTCCACTGTCATGCTCCCTATGATGACAATTGTGCCTCCTCTCAGTGCTTTGTTACTAGGGCATCTTGTGTCTGATGCACTGCATAGCCAGTTCATACACTGTATAACATGGCCTTGTTGTAACATTGAATATACCACTGCTAATATTTGTTGTACATAACCTGGCTCATAGTTATGAATCAGACACTACTGCTTAGTGCCATGGTGTACTGAACCTCTGCCTTGTGCCATCATGCCTATTAGCTGGGTCCTCCAATAGCTCCTCATCAGGCCTTCTTCCTCTGCTCACTCTAATACATCCTCACCTCTGATAGCAATACCCTGTTGTATCTGTCTGAATGCTAGCATGTTGTCCAGCATTGTGTATATGCAAATATATTGCTACATATTTCCTGAGCATTCAGCAGCATAACATCAGAGGCAACCAAGCAGTGGAAGTGGGCCTTTATCACTCAAATACATGTTCAGCAATGGTGTGGGTCGGTGGCAGTGTGGAGCTGTATGAATTCTTTGCTATGGTCTGTGGGTTTCATATGGGTGTCTTGAGCCATGCGTCCAGGGCATATCTGGCTTCACCAATAAGATGACCCTGGAGAAAGTCAGTGTGCACAAATCACTGATGCTTGTTGCATGTGTGGCAAATGCAGGAATTGTGGTCACTGCCTTGGTGGTGCAATGGTACATTGCATATTACATCCTGTGCATTACAGACCACCTGGAAATTAATGGAATGGAATCCCTTATGGTTGTTATACTATTGTCCCTGAGTCCCAAGTGGTGCTTTGATGACAATGTGGGTGGAGTCAATGGTACCAAGTACCCCTGGAAAATGGTCTGTTGCAAATAATGCCCACATGGTATTATTTTCTACTCTGTAGTGTATTGAAATCAAATATACTGTTCCAGTAGCTGCACCATGGCATGAAGAAACTGGTGTTGCACCTGTGAATGAGATACCTCGAATACACTGACTATGTCTATAACTGGTTGCTGAAAAGTCCATATAAAAAGTTTGACAATGCCACACACATTTTTGTGTCCACTCCTTCCATAACCAACATCTATTTTTTCATAAAATTATTGCCAGTCCCCATTTAACATTAAACATGATTTCATATAGCCTTTTATTCCAAATGGTCTACACATGATAAAATGATATTTTATCTTTTTTACTAAAATACTGCTTATTTTTATGTCTATAGTATTCATATATAATCATATCCATATTTAGTTCATTTGCTTCCTTTATATTTTCAGACATTTTCTTCACACAAATTTCCCACAATTTTGCAACCCTTGTACAGTATAAGAAAACATATTCTATAGTTTCTTCTTTATCACAATATATCAAAACTAACACACAATAAAGTTATTATTAAACACATTCTCCATGGTTAAACAAGACTTAATATTCCCTCCTCCCTCGTGGAAGTACTCAATAATTTCCCCCATTCTGAAACAAGGTAAGGACCCCCAAGTATGTGCAACCTATAGACCCATATCATTGTTAAATATCAATTCTAAAATGTTCATGTCTACCCTGGCCAAAAGACTAAAGAATATATTACCCAATCTAATACACTTTGATCAAACTGGCTTTATCTTACATAGAAAAGTATACAACAATATTATTAAGCTACTATCTCTAATAGACTTTGCAAACAAAACCAAGAAACAATTAACTATTAATAATAATCTGAATATCTGGAAACTGATATTATACAAGATTGATACAACTATTCATATGGTGTAGTTCGATGAACATTGAACATAAATTAAGCATATCACCTGTATATAAAATCCTATGAGAAGACTTAATTACTTTTGACCAAACTTTTTTGGAATTACTCCATAAAGATTAATGGTGAACTTTTATCTAACGATAATAAGAAACAGTTATTAAATTCAATAAAAAACACTTCATCATCTTTCTATTGGAGACTATATACCTGGAGCTTTATTCATAGAAGCTTTTACACTCCACAAAGAATTGACCTTATAACCAAGAGTAATGAAAGCAAATGCTGGAGGTGTGGTGATATTCTTGAAGCCAACTGGGTTCATATGTTCATCGAATATAGAACTCTCACACAATACTGGAGTGATTTTAGACATTTTGCAAAAGTCCTGTGGCCTGATAACTGTCAAATTACTACCTCTTTGATATTATTCAATGCCCCTACCCCAAGTGTAATTCCTAGACATCAGTTACCTGTTCTTTGGTTAATTTTAGCTATTGCTCAAAAAATAATTACATTGAACTGGAAAAATAAGCAAGATCTTATGTTTACTGAGTTTATTTCAATAGCAAAATCTGTATGTAAAAAAGAAATGCAAACTATTTATCAGAGATCATCAAATGTAGCCACAAAAGACTAGCTTGCCAAAAATTGGAGAGATTGTTAGATAAATATTGATTACCTTTCTTGGATAAAACAAATGTTTATCATGGATGTTTGTATATAGTGTAAATAGTTATGTTTTATATTGTTTATTTTTAATACTTTACGTCCATGTTTGTTAACAAAATTTAATAAAAATGTTTTTGGAAAAAAAACTCCTTCACTGTTTTTATATGGCATATTTCCCTTTACTGGTAATTTATCAATCACTAATCTTCATAAAAAATCTTGAGATTCTACCTGCTTATTTCACTTTTTGTACTTTTATAGCTTTAACTTTTTCACCCACTAGCTCAGGCCAAGGATTAACATAATAATATTGTATCATGATATTTTATACCACACTTTCCTTTCATTTTCTATTTTATCAAGTTTTTTTTTATTTTTCATGAGTTTTTTTCTTGATAATATCACAATACTTCATTCAAATAGTTGCTTTTCTTTTGAATTTTTTTAACATATCCTGATGCAGTTTATATTTGTACACTTTAGTCAATTTACAACTAACGTTTCATTATCATTTATCCAAAACAAAACTTTAGACAATTTCAAAGAAGCAGCATAAACAATTGGGTTTAATTAATCCTAAACCTCCATCTTCTTTGTTCATGTATAAGCCTACTCTCTTCACTAGATTCAATCTTGAAACCCATATAAAAGAAAAAAAATACTTGTAGCATTTCTTTTTCATAGATTATTGGCAACATATAGACACTAGCTAAATATGCAATCTTTGCTAGTAAAAACAAATTAATCATATATACCTTTTTATTAAACAATAGCTTTTATGCTTTCAAAAAAAAAACAACAAAGCTCCTTTATTTCATCTAGTATCCTATTCCATTGTTCCTCACTTACATTTTTAACTCCAAATCTTATTCCTAACAAAGATTTGTTTCATCAAGAAAGATACTCCTCCTATCTTTACTATATAACCTAGCCCTTTACTTTTTCTTTATTTAAAGTCATGCCTATTATATTTAAACATTGATGCCTATAATATGTAACTTCTTTCAGCCAGACTTTGTTTCTCATAATCAATAAAATATCATCTGTATAAATAATCATGACTGGTATTTGATTCCTTCATTAGTAATATAAGTAGCACTTTATTTGTGGAAATGTACATTTCTGACTAATACATTCATAACTAATGCAAATAATACACTATTCATAGGACATGTCTGAAGTATGCCATTATATGTATCTATTTCTTTGCTTAACCATCCATTCACTGAAATCCTTATTTTATTTTTATTACATGCAGAGCAACATGCTTTTTTATTTTTTTACTAATGATACACTCTTCCATAATTCTCTATAAAAAGTTCATGTATATCTGTACGAAACCTGATATTGGTTTCATGATACACTCTTCCATAATTCTCTATAAAAATTCATGTATATCTGTACGAAACATGATATTGGTTTCATCAGTTCTGTTTGCAATGCCATCCACAATTTCCCTTACTATCAATAATTATTCCTGGCATCCTTTTCTAATTAAACTATATATGCTATCTTCCATAATAGTTTTCATTTTGCTTTCTATTATCCTCTGAATCATTTTAGTAAAAAAAATCTTGTAATATGTATTGTTCAATATTATATGTCTCCAATTTTCAACTGCATTTTTCATCTTCCTTTTTCCATACAAGTTTGGGTATCCTGCTGCATAAACCTTTAAACATAACACCATTTACCCACACATTCAGCTCTTTAAAAAAAGTATTTTCTCTTCCAGTCCATAAAATTCTTACAAAGTGGTATTCTATTCCATGGTGTTTAGTCTCACAGAGGGGTTCCCAGTGGGAGTGGTTCTGCACCAGTGTTCAGCTTTGAGCCCACTGCTGTTCATACTGGTGATGGACTACATTAGCAAACAGGTCAGAGGGGACAGATCAACAAAGCTGCTGTATGCAGATGATGTGGCATTACAGGCAAACCCTGAGCAAGAACATCAGCAAAGAACAGGGTAATGGAATGCAAAACCAAAGGCACATGGGATGAAACAAAGCACATATAAGACAGTGCTATTGGCAGCAAACTGGGAAAATAAGAAGAAGCTGAGAATTGAGATAGAATGGAAGATAGTGGAAGAGGTTAGTAGCTTCAAGTATCTGGGAAGGGGTGGTTGAGGAGAAGGGAAGTCTGAATGAAGAGGTCAAAGCTAGAATCAGAGGGGATGCAGCCAGCTGGCATAGAGTCTCAGGTGTAGTGAATGACAGAAGAATGCCAAAGAAAAACAAGGTGTACAAGTCAGTGGTGTGACCAGTACTATGGTATGGTACAGATATTTGGGCAACAAAGGCTGAGAAGATGAGAAAGCTATAGGTGATGAAAATGAATTGCCTGAAAAGGGCAGTAGGATGCACAATGTGGGACAGATGAAGAAATGATGACATAACAGCAGAGGCCAAAGTAACTCCAGTTGTAGAAAAGATCAAAAGGAACAGATTAAAGTAGTTTAGACACATGCAGAAAAGCAGAAGACAATTTGGTGAAGAAGATTTGGGGCAGACAGGAAGAAGGTAAGAGTAAACAAGGACATCAAGCAAAGAGGTGGACGGATTGTGTGAAAGAAGATCTGTGACAGTCAGGCATGAGTGTCAAAGAAGGTAGGAGTGTGGCATTGAATCAAGAAATGGTGGCAGTTAAGGTGATACCCTGACCCCCATGTAGGAAATGGGAAAAAGGGGTTGATGAGAATGATGATGGTGATGGTATTCTATTCCATCTGATAGTGAAAATGACTAAGTACCTTATCAAATTCATATAAGGAAATTTCATTTTCCAATTACTTATTTTCTTGTCCTGTCAATCTTTTAACTCACCATTCTTTTTTTGTACTTTCTTTCTATCTTGAAACATTTTCTTCATATAATTTATTATGATATTCATAATGTGTTCCTGAAATCTTCTTACCTCTCCTCTATCAGCTTTCATTTTTCTCATTATATTAGAATTCGCTTTAATTATGCTACTCAAATAAGATGATGCCCCTTTTTAACTTGTAAATAATATCTTTGCTTAAATAATATTTCTTTAATTTTCTCTTGATTCTTTTCAGAAATATTCTCTCTCCTATCACATAAAAGTTTCTGTCATTCCGTTTCAAATCCTTTAAAGTATTCATATAGATTGCTTAATAATTTATTTATTTTGCTTTTCTTACAGCTGATTGCCATTCTAAAAGACATTCCTGGGGTTTCAATAAACTCTGTGTATGCTTAGCATGAAGCCTACGCAGAGTTTAACTGTTTGTGTGGTGAGCAGCAGCGATAATTACATATGCATGCCATGTACCACATTTAAACATAAACAAACTTGGTTTCCACATTGTCACCAGCCAGGAAACCATGTAAAGCAACTTGAACACCCACAGACATGTGCACTTGTATACCTACAGGCAAACTAGGTCTGTGGAATTGCGAGGAAAGCCACAATGACTACTAGGGATATTAATAAAGCAACATGTATAGATACAAACAAGAAAGTGTATATAGTGTAGGGTATTGTGGAAACCTGTATCAGGCATACTAAATAACAGTTGTGTAAATGATCAGTAAGACTACATAGACTGCATTATAAATAAATAGGGGAAGTGTGTATATTGAAAAGGGGCACACAGATGAATTGTAGGGGAAGAAGACAGGTGAAACATGGTAATGTACAGCAGATGAGGACATGTAAATTAAAAGAGTTGTAGCATGAACACTAATAACATATCAACATGATACAGTATGGACTGCACAGTTATTGTATATTATGTGACTGTCACACAAGGTGACATATCAATGGAGAAGATTCTTTGTGATATAAACATATTGACATGAACAATGGACAAGACATATATACAATAGGTATATACAATAGGAATTAGGTGCATATTGTGAAGATCTGCAAAATGAGATGCTTGAATATGAATGTAATGTCAGCATAGGTCTCAACCAAGCAGGACACATAATAACAGGCTCATGGACAATAGTAGACAGAAGCATGCACAATCATGGACAATATCAGAATAATACCAACAGTAATCCCATGTCTTTGACATAACATATGTGATTGTGAGTGATCATAGATAGTTCTGCAAGAACACAATTGTACAACTATTATGATTCATCAGCAATCTCTGAGGGGAATCAAGCATACCTTGTTCAAAATGTAACCTCTACCGGAGGTGTTAGAAGGGACACTGCTATGCCTGTATTTGAAATTAAGAGCAATCCTGGCTAGTTGACATGTGTGCATGCCATATATATGTCACAATCCACACTTTCAGAAATATAACCCATGCCATCAATATGAGTGTTGGAACCATAGACCCAGGGGGAAGGGTAGCCCCCACTTTTACAGATGCAAGACCTATCGGAAAAAATTAATGAAGTAGAGTTTTCATGCTAATGTGGATTCATGCACGGAAGTTAAACTAATTAAATTAGCTATTCTTGTTCTCTTATTGCTCTGTGTTACAGGAGTTATGCTGGTGCTGTTCTGTTGGTGCTGCTAGAGCCAGAGTCATGCCAGTAAGGAGAGTTTTGTTCTTTTATTTGCAGGATGCCCCAGTTAGGTATACCTGGTGGTTAGTGTTACTCAGGCTCAAACAACAGCCTGAATTCTCTACCCATACCACCACTTGTGATTCAGGGAGTTGAGTCCATAGCCTTCAACTGTCCAGATTTTCACAGAATATTTGTCTCATACTTTTGGTCTGTTCCTCTTATAATTTGTGGTTTTCTAGCAAATTAGTGAGAACTGAATTCACTAAATAATGATAGCCTTTTAAGTTTCAATCTTCCTATCTTTCAGGAAACACGCAGTAACACAAAACACTTTATTTTAACAACTTTATAAGATTATACAAGCAATAATTAAAATGTTCCCTGGTTTTGGGCCTTTGCTCCTCCTCCCCAAATAAATTTTGTCTATTTGCAGATTTTTTGTGCTGCCAAGTTGAGAGATTTAGTTGAGTGTCAAGTGGATTTTACAAGGAGCGGAGAACTTTAGGGGAAGAGAAGTTTAGGGCTACTTATTCTAAGTTGTTTGCATTGTTAGTAGCACAACAGGTAGGATACTTGCTATTGATGCAGAAGGCTGTGGGTTCTACTCCCGCAATATGCAGATAGATCGCTGATACTGTACTGAGTTGTACTTTAAAGGGAGTGGATGCTGAAGTCCTGTAAATGTCCTCCTTTGGAGGAGTTACCTAGTAATTATGTTTCTGTTATCAGTTTGCCATCCATTCCCCATTGCAAAATTACTAGCTTATCATTTTTTTAATGTAGCATAGGCAATTTATTCTTCAAGGACAACAGGCACTTTATTCATACTTGAAACAATGAAATATAAAGTTGTTTGCTAGCAGCAACCTCTTCATTAGTTACAGATCCCTTTAATGTGGAATTATTTAGATGACTTACTTCTGCAGAGATTTTGCATATTTACTGATATTGGTTGATTGTAATGATAGAAGTTTGAGTGGCTTTTTATGGTTGAAATTTTCTGAAATTAGTAGTTTTGTCATTATTGGTTCATACATTTTGTTTCATTGCTTACTAGAAGACTGTTCCAAACTACAAATTTAAAACACATTCTAACAAGTGGTATTGTATTATACAAGAAATATAATTTAATACAATCAAGTTAATATAATCAGGAAGGTGACTCAAAGAATGCATATATGTATGTATGCTTGTTCACAGGATGCAGGAGATCAAAATAGGGGAAGAGCCCAATCACCAATGGAGTCCCCCAGGGTTCGGTGATGAGACTTTTTCTGTTTGGCATATACATCTCAAAAGTAAAAGGAAATACCAAGGGGCTTTGGCCAACTAATTCTGAGACGACTCCAAGCTAGGAGCAGTTATTGAATCCCCAAACAATAACTGGTGCCAGAATCACGAATTGAAACTAAACTCCAATAAATACATTATCATATCCTTTGGGAAGTCATCTACTCCAGGGAACTGCCAAACTGACAATGCCCCCTGAGAACTGACCAAGTTGTTTGGCATTTGGGAACTTGTGTGTACAGTGATGTAACTTTTAACCAACATGTACCCAGAGTCATAAGAAAAGTCTTTCTATATTGCACAGCTTGTAAACAAATTGATTTTGACTAGATCTAGAAATGTTACAAAGCCCTCATTATGTCATCCATCCAGACCCATGCAGCAATTGGAATACCCACAGAGATACCTTACTAAAAGGATACAAGTCCTAACCAACAGGTCTTGCATGGAGCACCTCAAAGATTTATCACTATACTCATTATCCTACAGAGTGCTTAGAGGTGACATGTCTGGCATACAAGGCATCCTCTGACCTAATACAGGTGGACCTACTGGACATCAACAAGTCAAATGGCATCAGAAATACACAGTCAAGGTATCTAAACTGAATGTTGTGGAGAGATGGATATATATCACAGAGCCTACCCCTGTTCCATAACAGAGTATCCATTCAAGTAAAACAAAGCTCATCACTGTCCATATTCAAATGCAACTTGGATCTCATGATGGGTAATAGAAAATGTACTCCAGGATTGCCCCTCATGCCACTAATGGATAGAAGCAGTTCCTAAATGCTGCATCTATTACATGGTTCCCATCAAGTTATCTATAGTATGATCACATTTATTCTCACTAGGGCTGATATACAATTTTCAGCCATGGGATAGGTAAGACCAATCAGGAAATGTTAATTCATGCACCAAAAGGGAAATTGGCTAAGCTTAAAATGTCCTCCAAGTGAACCTATGTTGTGGTAGTAAATAGTTTTAAAAAAATTACCCTTTTTAGATAACTAAGTGCCCCTGTCACCCTCCAACCCACCAGTCTTCAACAGCTTCTGGTGCCTCTGGCCATCAATGTTGTCTATCAGCTATATACTTACTGTGTCCATCACAGGAACACAGTTCACACATGTACATTGTATAACACATTGAAGGGGTTTCTGCACCATCACACCCTAATGTTTATGCACCGAAAAGAATACTTAAGCATGGCAGATACTATGTGTGGAAGCTCAATATGGCAAAAGTGGTACACTTGAGTAACTTATCCTTGGAAGATGTGTTGGGGGGTGCATGCAAAAGGGTGCATTGTACTCAGTTATTAGTGTGATGAGGGCTGAGAACAGTGTAACTATAATGCCTTTGATGTGGATGTTGCACACAGCCTCAAGAGTTGTGCTACATTCAACAGAGTTGTCACCACTGCTGGCACATGCTGGTGGACATTCTGCATACCATTTACCTTAGTGTGCAGGTCACATAGCATTTGTTCTGCTCATAGGGGTGTGCTGTCTATATTATAGCTATCTTGTGCATTTGCTTTCATAATTGAGCAAATCTCCCAATGATTTTTTCTTCATCTACTGTGTCCCCATGGCTTTGGCAGAAATCCTTTGTGTGTATTGATACTGTATGCATTATGCCAGTGCCACACTTAGATTCAATGATTGTCCACAATTTGCAGTCCTCCACAAAGCTGGTTGGAGAAAGGATGTGTAAGTAGGTTTTGATGTCTGAGACTTAAATAATGGGCAGGAAAGGGCCCAGCACAGATCCCTGTGGTACAGACCTGGCTTCTGGCCCTAGATAGAGCTGACTTCACACACTGCAACATATTTATCTATCACATAGTTGTCTACCTACTTGGTGAAGTAGGTGTTTATGGCCACTTGAGACAGTTTCTCTGTAATACTTGAATATGGATTTGCATCAGATGCCTTGCCCAGGTCAAGTTACACAAGATGATAGTGTTGTCATCATGCATGTCATTGGTAACCTTCTTGAAGACAGTGGACAAAAGTAGCAGACATGATGTATCCTTAACAAATCAAACTTGAGTTCAGTACACAGTTGGGATATTACCTGTGTCCTTTTCGACAAGGTCCATGATGACTCCTTGGCCTACCTCACAGATGTGGAGAGTCAGGATGGATATATAACTCCATGCATCAGGTGATGGTATCCATAGTCAGAAGGCTGCATGCTGTTATACATCCTTCTATGGGAATGTAGGCTGCCTGGAAGCAGTATTTAAGTATGGATCAAACTGTGTCTGGCAGGTCAGGTTTTAAGTCATGCTATAGGAAACCTGTGATATTGTCAGGGTCCATTGATTATGTTTTATTATCTGTAGAGAACACACAGATGAGCTGCCATCCTGAGAATAAAAACTGAGTAATGTTTTCACGTGTGCTTTGGCTGATGGCCATTGGCGACAGGAGGGGTGACGTGTGAGACAAACTGTCAGCTAATGGATTGTCTATTACTTCTGGTTGGGTATGTCTGGTGGCATCCACACACAGATCTGTGCTTAGTTGTTTATTCCTTTTAAAATTTCATATGTATTGGAATAAATGATTTGTTAAAAGACCTCCAAATACAACCTTTGTCATTCATCACACACATTTGCTATGCACACAGTTGTACAACTGTACCAATGTCACATAGTTACATCACTTGCAGAACATATGCCTATATGTGTTCCAATGGCAAGCTGTGTATGAGTGGCCTGATGTCATATCAGGACACATTACAGATCAGTTGTTTGTGGTTCATGCAGAACACTTCCTGACACAAATTTTAATAGTCACACAATGGTGCTGCTGACCACCCCAGTAATCCTTGGGTATAGTAACACAACTGCACTTACAATGAATTCCACAAGGTTGAAATTGCATCAAAACATGTGATACATTTGTTGTGTATATCCTAGCAGAACAACATGTGTATGAGACAAGACTCATGTGACCACGTAATTAATGTGAATTAATATTGATGTCTGTCACAGAACATTTCATGATAGTATGCAGACAAATGCACACCTGTGCCATACTGCAAGTGTGAATATGATGGCAGCAGGTGAACTGTGAAGAAAGTTGATCTGCTGCACTATATGTCCTAATATGTCAAGAATATACATGAAAGTGTATCATACCATGTCAACAGTTCTCAGGAGTCTACAGCTGTCATACAAGGAGAATGTACTGCAATAGCAGCAATGGCTGTCTGTAATTATCTCTCATCACAGAAAGTAAGATCATCTTGTAGCCATACTGCATATCCACACCTTAATATAGCACATGTCAATGACAGCAATATTGTCATGTCAACTATCCATAGGGTCATAGGACATTATTAGGCTAATGGCTAACATCACTTGCCATCCTAGCCATTATTATCCCATGAAAAAAAATCTCTGTATCTATAATATGGAAGACAGTAAGAGTATTGTACATTTGTGTATATTTGCTGGATTGCATTGCAATCTTGCCATTGTCCATATGGGGCATGTGTACCACACCATGACAGAATTAGCAATCAAACATTCAGTGATCTGGAGGTAGCTTGCAGAGGCTGTTATAAGGACCTTGCTTCATGATGTGTATGCATATTTGACATAAAGACATCCTCCAATCCTGTGCAAGAAGGATATGTGCCCAAAGGAAAAAGAAGGAAACTGGATTCATGGTGCTATGTGAAAGGTTCCCTGACTGGTAGTGAAATGAAGAGCAATTCCAAAGATCATACAATGACCATAATGTACCACCAAACACACACACACACACACACACACACACACACACACACACACACACACACACACACACACACACACACACACACACACACACACACACACACACACACACACACACCAGTAGACTGGGCCTAATTTTAATCTTACACCTGTTATCTATAGAGGATGGATGCCATGTAATGTCACAGTAGCAACACCCCATATATCTGGGAATAATATTGTCATGTTGCACTTTATGGAGTATGATAGTATGATTGTCTGTTGAGGAGAACATGTTGGGAGGAGTGTAGGGCATGGATGTAGAGTCACATCCAAGTGTAAAATTGTCTCAAAAGTGATAGGTGTATGTATAGACACGCACGTTGCCTCATGCCAGATTAGAAACCCTATATATGTAGGTAAAGTATCTTGCAAACACAGTAGTTAATGTTACTGCAGCAGCACATGTTTGTCTTTAACTCTGTCAGAGGGCATGTTATACAGGATGACATCATCATTGTATGCTACAATGAGATGTTTGGAATAGGGTTTGACATAGCTATGGACTCACATATTGCTATAAAATTGTCACAATAGTTGTTGCTGGCTGCACTAAGAATAAAACCCATACCTAAGTATTTACAAAGCACAGTACTTAACACAAGCTCCACAGCACAAATCTGGCTTTTACAGTGTCAGACAAAACTTTATAAATGATGACATCAGCAGTGTCTGGTGAGAAGTTTTCAGTAACAGTGTTCCACATGTAAGTGTAACATGGTCTCTTAAATGTCAAAAAGCTGAACAGACATGCACCAGCTGACTGCAGTGACAACAGAACCCATACTTACCTAAGAACACTGACTACAGAAATCAGTGTTTAATTTAAGCACCGCAGTACAAGTCTGACTTGTAGAGTGTTGGTCAACACTTTATAAGTTGATAACATCAGCAGTGTCTTGTGAGAAGAGGATGGCAATAGCAGTGCCCCAAATGTAGGTGTAAACTGGTCTCTTCAATGTCAATCAACTGAACACACACACACACACACACACACACACACACACACACACACACACCAGTTAACTGCAGTGAGAAACACACACACACACACATACACACGCACGCACACACACACACACACACACACACACACACACACACACACACACACACACACACACACACACAAACACACACACACACCAGTTAACTGCAGTGAGAAGAAACCCCCTACCTAACTAAATAAACCAACTAGAGAACTCAGTATTTAATGCAAGTGCCACAGCACAAGCCTGATGTTTACAATGCTGCAGGACAATTTAAAGTGGGTGACATCATCATTGGATGTTTAAAAGAATATGTTGTGAGGCCTGAATTAAATGGATGTATAGGCATGTACAGCTGTCAAAATATTGGTACTCCATGGGATTGTACTGATGACTGAAGGATACACAGTTATGCTCTTCTGACTAGACTGACAGACATACAAGTTGACTGCAGTGAAATTAGAACTCCTAAGTACACCAGCTATAGAACTCACTGCTTAATGCAAGCACCACAGCATAAGTCTGACTTTTACACTGCTGTTGTACAATTTACAGTGAATGACATCAAAATTGAATGTTTGAGAGAAAATCTTGGGAGACCTGTATGAAATGGATGGTCAGTCATGTATGACTGTCAAGATATTAAAGTTCTGCACGTTACCAGATTAATGAGTGTGGAAAGTGTAGCATTTTTTGGTTGTGTTTCCAATGTGTAGGTATACTTTAAGAGACAGCTTTGCAAACTATATGCAAACAGCTGACCACATTACTATTATTATTGGAAAATCTGAATGTGTATTGTCAGTATAAAGATGTACATGGTATATAAGAAAGCATTTGTTTCTTTATTCTGTAGTGTAGTTGATATTTTGAGAACAATTACTGATAAACCAAGTTTCAAATGCATGGCTGCAGGTAACACATGACTAGAGTGTAAATACATGTTCTTTCCTTAAAAAGTACCTTCCCTTTGGCTGTGTTTTCACATGTACTTTCATGGGCTGAAGACTAAATGGGCAGTAAACATAAGTAATACATGTTAATGTGTACTTTCAATAGCACGTTGCTGAGCAGCTGGTTTCCACGATGGCTGGGAAAGTGTTTGTGCATTTATACTGCTTTTACCATTTGTGCATAATTAAGCAACGAGCAAATGCGAGCCTCTTTTTCACTGATAAAATTATGAGAGTTCTATTGGTTTGCTTACCTCCAAGCAAACAGGTTAAGTGGAGAGGGTCAGCAGTCAGCAGCATGGATAGTACTGAGTGTAAGAAACCCATCTGTTGCCTAGCTGACTCTGTGGCAGCAGGTGTATGTGCATTTAGATGTTTATTTGGAGCACAGATGATCTAAGGTTCAAATCCAGCTGAATCTAATACTTTTAAATATGCATGCATAAATTAATGAAATAATCTGTTATTCTACTTTCACTGTCTGTTATCTAAGCACAGTGTTTCAGCAGCATTGTGCAGAGGCAATTGCACCACTGAAAAGTCATTCGCCATCACTCAGCATTGGTGTGTGATGCCAGACTCTGTGCAAACACAGAGGACAAAAAGTGAAGGGCTTCACTGGGTTGTTTTCACTTATGTCTGTGGTGTGTGATTCTATGTTTGGATCAGATGAAAGGTGTTAAAATGAGTTAGATAGGGAAAGTGGTTAAATGGGGAGCAATCAGGGAGAACAAAAGGAAAGCAATATAGGACTGTGCAGCAGGGAGGTAGGAAAGAACCATAGCTATCCATTTCTTCAGCAGTGAAAATGAAAATATGTATACAATATTAGTGGAATCTGGAGTGTTACCTCAACAAAGAGGCATGTTGTATAGCTAAATGGACCAAATCAAGTGTGTCAAGATGACACTTGTGTGAAGTGGAGAGCTATGTATGGGACAATATGCTTTTGTAGGACAGTTGCCCATTTTCTATTTTTTACTTCAGTAAGAGGGGAAGGTTGGGTAAGGGATGTAGGTATTCCTAGGTCAAGTAAGTAGGGTAGGTGAGGAAGTGGATGCAGATAAACAGGACACACAAGAGGATGGAGAGGGATACAACAGATTGGGGGACACCATGATTAGAGATAGGGATGGAAACTTTAGATGCCCATGCCCATTAAACATAGGGACAGTGAGAATCTAGCCCTGGCCCACAGAACTGTTATCACAGTCCCCTTACTTTTCTGGCTGTTGGAGTACTTGATGTATTTTTTTATGTACCATAATAGAGAGCATCCTCTTCATCTGGCAAGGGGGGGAACCAATGATGCTCTGTATGACTCGACATACCAAGCATAGCATCTCCTAGCAGGTGATGAAATCCCCACCTCCACTAATACTCCTGGAAGGTACCATAGAAGCAGCTGTCAGAGTAATCCTGCTTGATGTGGGGGGCTCAGGCAGTGCAGGGGCAACATAGGCAGTACTGCCAGGTTAGGTCCCAGATGAGCTAGGCTTCAGAGCATGTGATGGAGGAGCATGGGGTAGACATAGCCACAGGAGTTGGCCTACCACACATATAAAAATAAAAGTGAGATAAGGGCTGGGGTGGGGGATTAAAAAGAAGTAATTAATACAATCATATGTGACTTACAATAAATTATTATACTATAAAGAATTTATTTCTGCTTTTACATTTAAGTATACATCTTAATGACTACAAACTTTAACTGATGACTGTTCAAAGTAATCCTTATAATATGGATATATTGCACAAATGCTTGGTCAAATAATACAGATTATGTTAACAGCAGAGCATGTATGGCTTTTATGTTGAAATTATTACATAATATTTTGAAATGATTTTGCTATATATTTGTTACTTGTGGTATATGAACCCACAACATCTGACTACAGTATTATAAATTATACCTACAGATGGCTTGTGCTACAGACTGAAGCATGCATGCCTGATTTTACAGTTGCTACTGTAACAGACTATTTCATGCCACAGCTCAAATGGTGTAGTGATACATTGCACTGACTATAGCATACAGGGTCCTGGGTTCGAGACTTGGCATGGCTGATTATTTCCCAGCCCTACTTGAAATGCTACACCTAAAGAAATCCCAATCCCCCTGGGCCACATGCTCCAGAGATCACAACCTCATTACCACAATTAACAGAACATACTGGAGGGACATGCTCATCTCCCAAAGACTGCCCATACCCTCTGGAATAAGCTTCCCATTCATATCAAGTAGAGCACCTCGTTGGTCCTCTTCAAAAGTAATCTTGAAGAGTGGATGCGTAATGGATAGTTCACTCCAGAGATAATTCCAGTTGTTCTATTGGATAGGGACACTGAACTAACATCGGGTGGCATGGTTCCTGAGCAATTGTTTTGGGCAAGGCTTGTAAAGGCTCCAGGGCCATTAGCCTAGTACACACATATGAACCTATAAAAGAGCAATACTTTATATAAAATAACAGTTATGTTTTGCCACATACATACCCCTTGCTTCCCTCAGTCTTTCTAAACAGTCAGCATGGGTTTCCCTATTTACCTTTTGTCTCCTGGGTTAGCTGTGGAATAAAAAGAAGTGAACAAGAGAAGAGCATTATGCATACAAGTCTTACCTATATGCAGTTGTCTCTCTAGTTTAAATTCTCTTTTTTTTATTTTTTATTTATTTATTTAACATTTGTTAACCGGGAAAGTCCAACTTGGAATGAAGCCAGTTTTCAGCAGAGGCCCAGGGAGAGAGGCTCCAGATGCATGTCTTTGTAATGTGGGAGGAAACCAGAACATCTGGAGAAAACCCACACAAATGCAGGGAGGACATGCAGACTCTGGACAGAAGGAACCCCAGCTGAGAATCGAACTGGAGAACCTCTTGCTGTGAGGCTACAATGCTACTTACACAACTGCAGGATGTCAACATTCCTAAACTCAGCCAGACACTGGTTGAGTATATCCTGCTTGTGCCTTTTGAGATCATTAATCTGTCTGCTCTGTTCTCCTGTGTGTGGAATGCAAGTCACACTAGAGACAGCCTTGGCCAGACGATTTTATGCCTCAAACTTGTACTGGGAGCTGGTATAGTCCAACTGCAAAAGCCTTTGGCTGTGGTACTTTACAATGAGTCCAATAAAGATTCTGGACATCTCAACACCCCAACTTTGAGCCCTAAATTTGGCACCTACCCTTCTATCTCCAGGCATGTCCAATCCTGGAAAATAGCAATAGTTAACGCTTTCTCAACAATTCATGTTATCACATTTACTACTAGTGTGCAAACCTGAACAACCACATCAACTGAGTTTGTGAGATGTTAAGAGCTGAGCAACAGCGCCAAACAGAGATGCAAGCAGTTCATGAGCTAAGAAGGGTAATGTGACAATTGGCATTGGTTTTTGGTTTGGATGCTGCTGTACCTGTTAGTTGATTTAACTTTACAGACATGTATTGTGGGTATAAATTATATGACCTAACATATTTTTTGTGTGGCTTTATACACTGATAAAATTCATTTGTACAATGTGAGATTCAAACCTATGCAACATAGACAAAACATTTTTTTCTACATGGGTGATTTTTCATCCTTATGAAAAACAGCCAGCACCATTCTTCAACTTTTCAAATATACATTCTCAATAAACATATATAACAAGGATGTTTCTCCTCATATACATAAGACCCCCCCTTTTTTAAATACCTGAAATAGAACAATACATTAAGTTAACTATCATGCACATTCCACTATAAACAGTATAAAGGAAACTGCCAGAAAACAATAAGGATGGTCCCTCACACAATCTGCATACCACTAATAAGTTTTTAAAATACAATCATGGCAATGATAATCATAGCCCATCCAAAATTACAAATTTTTATACACTGTTGATAATAACCAAACCAGTTATTACCTGATGCTTAAATAAAATTCTGTTTGTACTCATGTGTTAAGGATTTAGAAACACCAAAATAACAAATGCAATAATGTCCAAACATTTTGAACAGCTGAAGAATGGTGCTGGCTGTTTTTCATTTGGTTTAGTTGACAGTTTAGCCATTGCACCTTTCCGTACTTGCATGGAACTGTGTTTGCATTTAATTTTTTATCCTTGCCACAGATGAAGTGCTATTCAGAAATGCTCATTAATTATATATAACAAGGTCTGGCTTATAAATTCATGTGTGTATGATTATCATTGATGTCTGAAGTCCATCCAAGGCCAGAAAAGACAAACATAATTACAGAATCATAACAGTCAGTATGCCTCCAGTCACACATATAATTCATATGAGCCCCAGTGCTTTATTTTTTATAAAAGTGAGAGGACAAGCTTTACTCTAGCACTCTAATTGTGTAATTGGACAACCATAATTGTACTGATACCCACAAATGCAATATATCATTGTTATCCTGTGTATGCTTAATGAACATGCTATAGATATTCATTTCTATGTATAAGTAATTTTCTACTGTTAATTTTTATATAAAGTAAAATGGAACATCAGTATGAAAACTTTGGGCTTAGCTGGATTAGAACCCAGGCATACCTATACTATAAACAACTTACAACTGTTGCTCTGGCAACAGTTGTATATTTTCACATTTATTACTTTGTATGTGTGCTAATCACCACACAACACCGCTTAGCATGTTTGGACGGTGGCAAACCATACAGAATGCAATGTATCCATTTTGAAATTGTCTACTGTCTGCTTTCTGTCTTCAGGTGTTCTAGACCTGCAGCTGCTTTGGAAGATTACTAACTGTCGTGCAAGTGCTACTTAGTGGGTCTGTGTGATGTTAAGAAAAAAATGCAACAATGTATCCATTTTTAAATTTACTTCTGTCTGCAGGCATTCTGTCTGCTTCTTGTGTGGGCCATTAGGCCAGGTTTGTGCAAGGTTAAGCAATATGCAAACGTGACAGGCAAAGCTGACCCTGTTTTATCCATGTCAGTAATGTTTAGGTTTCAACCTTAAAGCACAAATGTGGGACTTGAACCATGATCTATAGATAGCATGTACTATGTGGTTCATCATGTTTAGCAGGTGTGCTACACACACATATGATTCTCAAGTACAGTTTATGTAATCTTTACCATAGAACTACATTCAATGAAATGTCTCTGATTTATCCATTTCACTGTGTTTGAACTAAGCCATACACTGTGCAAATAGTAATAGTAAAAAAAAAACAACATTACAAAATAAATTTTTGTATGCATTATTAAACATTTTTACACTAGGCCAGATTTGAATTGTAGCAGCAATGAACCTACAAAACATATAAAAGTGTTTTATTCCTCTTTGCTACAGAAACAGCTTTGCAGCAGGAATGTAAACCATACCTCTCAACCATACTGAATTCTTCAGTATTTACCTGTTTTGTGGGCAAAGTAATGGGGTGACATGAATTTCTGAGTGGCCCCTTCAATTCTCTATTGTTTTTTTTATTTACAATATATCTAATACATAAAAAACAAAAGAATGGACTGCTAATTTGTGTATCCTTTTTAAATTGCACTATTTTATTTTTTCTGTGACATTTTCCTTTAATAATTGTATTAGTGTTTCTGTGGAGAAAGGAGTCTGCTGCAGTTATGCAAGGCAGCCATGCTTATAGATTTGTGCCCGCCATTTATGTTGTTCTTTAAGGTCGCTTTTTTCTCTGTCTTGCACACACTGTAGCAGTAGCATGTTCTGTGATGCTTGTAATATCATGAGTAGTAGTTTTCTTTAGTTTTTAATAACATATATGTAAATAAATGTAGTTAATGGGTGGTGATTTAAGTAACATATTAGAAATTTCTGGATATGAGCAGGTTTACTTCTGCAAGCAGATGAAAAACCTGGTATAAATGCAACTTCTAGCCTTAAATCAATACTAAAAAGCCAACAAATGTATCTGCATAAATTATAGATTTTACCTTTTTTATATGTATGCTATGCTATAAGCTGTTTTTAGTGCTTTAAGATTCGTTACTTGCATTTGAATAATTAATTGACTTTGAATGTGAATTGGGACTGTGTCACATGGGTTTTAGTTTGACCAGTATTAACTGAGTTATGTTTTTCAGATACTCATACACTGAAAAAGAGCTTTTAGCTGAAAGCTTTGTGCTCTTTTACTGTGTTTTATGGAATAAATCATTGGATTTGCTAGTGTTTCCAGCTTTGGAGTTATTTTGGTCTCTGGATTGCTTTGATTCTTCAGTAGCAGTTCACCTTAGTGTTGGTCATATTTTGTTGTTTCCTGATATGGATCCACAACAGCATGCAATTGATATTGGTGCTGCTGTTTCAGCGATGACAAGTATGTCCCAGGAAGAGCTTCCAGGTTAGCTTACATATGTCAGTTTTTAACAGTTTCTTGTATAGTAAAATATTGAAAGTAATGGTTAAGTTGCATTAGTTTTTTTTTTTTTTTTTTGTGGGGGGGGGACCTATTTATAAACTGATAGTTAACAACACATTCTGGTTCATTACACATAGGCTTAAGGTGGACGTGTCAGACAAATTCCAATTTAAAGTATTGTTGATGGATATGTAAAGACAATACATTTTTCATGCTGTGTTATTGTTATTGTGATGATGGTGTCCTTGGATTTTGCTTAATTTCTTCCAGAACCATCCTCCCTAGCAAGTGTGGACTCATCTGCACATGTTAAGCCAAATTTTTTATGTCAGTACTCATGAGCATTTGACAGAAATATTTAATTTATCTGTATGTGTGAGGTTGGTTTCAGGACTGTGTGTGTGCACTGCTGTATCATCTGTGATAGTAGCACCACTGTTAGTTTGTTAGCATATATTAAAATGTAGCAGTGTAGATTTTAATTTATTTCCTGTCTTTGTTGCTAATTATCACAGATTATCCTGACAGTGGAAGTGGTAGGACTTTTACCACCTGATGTCAGAGGATCAGCAGACTCTGATGATGACGGTGGCCAAACACAAGTACAGTGGGTGATGTGGAGGTTGAATCTGAAACTCTGGCTGACATTCAGCCATCCACTGAATTTCCATCAGACACAGCCAGTAGGCCTACACAAACTTATTCCAGTGAACCCTCAGATATCGGATAGGTGGAGGGTGAGACATTTGATCAAGGTAGTGTGGTTACTGCAGCTTCAGTGCCCATTGTCTTTGGCTGTAGCCAAAGTGTGAATGAGGTGCCACACTGGAAGGTTGTTAGCAGTGCCCAGAAGAGGCCTGCTGTCCACCTTCAACCTAATTCTGGTATGTCTTTCTGTGCCACTCGACATGTGTTTAGGGCCATCATAGAGGCACAGACATGTTTCAATAGGACCTTTGAGAAAATGCTTAGGGTTGTAGATGTGGTGCAGGCTGACATGCATAAGTGCCTCTACCATGTTGCCGATTCCATGGATTGGATTATTGACATGTTGGAACGGAGGTGTCTATGATGAAATATCTGCTGGGAAGGGGACGTCATGCATGTGGACATAGGTCAACCATATTATCTGATGTTAGTTGATGTGGCCATGCCCAAACATCATCCTGTAGTGGCACTACTTCCACTGCTCAATTAGTGGTTGATGTGTCCACACCCAGATGTGGTTGGCAATAGGTTTGTGGTTCTGGGCATATTTATAGGGACAGCTTGTCCAGCAGACATCACCATGTTCAAGTAGCAACAGTACATCTTACCATGGGTATGGATGGGCCAGTGCAACTTCTGGCAGAGCCAGTTCCCACAGTCGAGGATGCCGATGATGAACTGTCACTTCTACCATGCATGGTTTAGACCTGCACGCCATACCAAGACGTAGAGCTAGCACAGAGTCTGGCTCTTTTTTTGTAGACACTCATCCACCAATTTCCCCTGGCGAGCCCATTCAGACACACACACATAACAGTTACATGAGTCAGTTGTGAGGCTTACAGCTCATTCTGTCTCAGTGGCCATTTAATACTTTATCAAAGTGCCTGTTTCTCTTTCTTACTCACACACACTCACTACCTTTTGTGTCACTTTAGGCCTCCTGCCTCCCACACAATACTCTGTTCAAATGATGATTGTGCCATATCCTTATTTTCTATATTGTTGATTCAGGGATACATGAAGCTTTTGTCTGATGCTTATGTTCCATAGCTGGCTTAGTGCTTAGTTCACCTGTGTTTATGATGCTGCTTTGCAAATTGTACTGCTTTTTGTACAGGTTTTTATAGTGTATACATCACTGCCAACCTCTTATACAAACAAACTAGACCAGGCCATGAATAAGGCCCAACAATGGAGAAAGTTTTTAAAAATTGTGGTCTTACAAACTTAGACAGTTGATAGAATAACAATTTTGCTTTACTATTTTTATGTTTTTTACTGTGGGATATGAAGTCTGGAACCAAGATGTGTGTCATTATTTTCTAACTTCACTCTTTAATGATTTGCCACTATAAAAGTATGAGGTCAAACTGTGAACATTCTGTGAAAATCTGCACATTTGAGAGGTATGAATATGTGAACCTTTGATGCATGTGGCTTATTAATTGATAGAGGACACGTGTATTTGCATAAGTCACTACTGTCACATCTCAATGTAATTGCTGTAAAAATCACACATCTTATACTTACGTACATTACCAAGTAACAATATGCAAGAAAATACCATTCATTTGTATTCTTATACATTTATTTTTCTATTCCAGGTTAAACACTTACCTTGGAAATCTAGTAATTGCAAGAGTTTTAGTTCATGGCCCTGTCTGATACTGGCAGTACATAGACATTACATAGATAAGTAAAGATTTTAAGCATTGCCTGGTACCAGTGTTACTATGTGTATATGCATAGGATGAAGATTTTAGTCCCTTAGGTGGTGAGCATGTGTGCTATCCACTGACTCTTGAGCAGTACGAGGGCATAGTGTACGAGCCTATGTCTTCCTACACCCACAGTGGCAGCTGGATCCCCATGTGATGATAGGATGTACTACCAGCCATGCTAGGGAGAAGTAGGGCAGTGGATGCAAAACCTGTGCCAGCACAGCTAGCTTGAATTCTATAAATCAGCTATTTCCAACCTGGGGTATGCATACACCCAGGGGTACTCACTTGGTCATTTAGGGGTACGTAGGAAAAAAAATAATAATGGCAGTAAAGGGTTTTTTTAAATATTAAAAAAAAATATCCCACACATGCAGGAAGTCTGTCCTATGATAGTCAAAGTGCCTAACATATTTAACAGCTATTCCTGAAGGTTATGTATCTGTGCTGTGCGCCTGTGGTGCATGTGAGAACTCTATGTGAAAGTTCCTACCATATTTAGGAGGGTTTACACATCTTACAGGAAAAGAAGAAACAACAACAACAAATGTTTCTGGACGGTGGTGAGTTGCCCTTTTTAAAGAAGTTATAACTGCTCTTTCTAAGTAATTAAATTAGAACAATGAGTTGCACACTTCTTTAACAGTCTCAGTGTAAGAATTAGATGAGCCAGCGAAACCAATGCAGCCTTCATCTGGTACCATTTTCAAACAAGCTCTGGCTTCATGGTTGGCGCAGGCTCATTGGGCATTGTAGTCCACGAGCGTAATGCTTGTTGATAAGGTAAAGGATATGGTATTGTAAGTTTTTGTGATTTTGTGGATTTTGAGAAGTTATGATTATCATGCATGAGTAAATAGGCAATTTAAATCATAGTTGCATTTTAGCTTCATATTTCAGACTAGTAACATGCTCAGCTGAATTTAGCATCTTTATTTTTTTTCCAGATGTAAGTGCCCAAAAGCTACTGCTTCCAAGAGAACCATTATCCTCTTGCATTAAGGCTCCAAAACAAAGCCAAACAAATTCGTAACACTGCCAACAGAGCATGGACTGGACACATTTACATATTTTTATTAACAACACACTCAAGGAAAACAGACCTAAATTCCAAAATTATTTTAATCATACAGTGATGCTCTGTACAGTACTGATACATCGAGATCAGTATGTTTCCTGTTCCATTAAACTATGTCATGCTCCTTGGCAAGTTAGTTATTGAGACCTGCCATATTAATGTAATTGTGCAATGTGTGTTCCTCAATGTCCCAACAGAAGTTCATTGTTTACATACAATGACTCCATGACATTGTAGTCTGTAGAAGTTGTATCAGTAAATGACCCTGAGCTGTGCATTAGTTAACTCTCTCATTTTCAGCAGTTGCTGGGCCTTCATTTTCTGCCTTACTTTTCTGCAGTGTCATACTTGCCAGTTCAGTGTCACTGTTTGTTCATTAGTGGCTGAATGTTGTCATAATGAAGTTTAATTTAGGTCCAACTGGGCAGCAAGTGACTCCTTTTCAGTTGAGGCTAGGGTATAAAATCTCCAGAATAGGAAAAAAAAATAATAACAAAAAGGGAATAATTTGTGCAAAGTGATGCAGACATATGGGTGCATGGTAAGAGTAAAGCGTTAAATTAGTTTAGCAGCACTAGAAAAATTGTGATAGTTGAAGATAATTAGAAAAAAAACATATAAATAATATGGTTATTAAAAAGGAAAGATAAGAAATAAGAGGTAAATATGAAGACCAATATAGATGTAAACAGGGAAGGAAATGACAATTGTAGAGATTAAGGAGGGGAAAAGAAAATGGAGGTAGGGAAAGGAAGAAAAAGGAATATGAGAGAGAGACAGCGAGTGGAGTAGAGTAAGGCAAAATAAGGGTGCTATGTCATTATGGTGTGGGTATGTTAGCAGTTATTAAAAAGATACTTCTACCAGCCAGATGGGACAACTAATAATACTGGAATGATAAGATGGAAAGGATGGAATGTTACATACTCATAAGGCTATCCAGGAATAGCAGAACAGGAGCAAAGCCTTGTATCTTTTCCAGAACTCTTCCATCTTACTTGAGCTCATAATCACCATTAGTGGTATTTGATTAAAGCCATAAATGTCAGAGGTTGATCAAATTGTATGCAAGTCTTGTCTACGTACATTCTAATCTATGTTTCTTATTTTGTTGTTGACCCTCTCTGTTAAAAACACACACACACACACACACACACACACACACACACACACACACACACACACTCACACAACCATATGTGTATGGTTCACTCAGATTTCTATTATTTTTTCTAATCATCATAAGCTTTCTATGTTTAACAAGAGAACAACTATTTCCTATTTGGGAAGATGATAGGTATGAACTGTTGATTGGTAATGTGCTTCTAGTCTGGGATCTACAGACCAAGATTCCTTTTATTGCATCATATGCTGATGTAATTTTTGCTGCAGGTGTGGCTGTTAATTTTAATAAGTGTCTTGTCAAATAGCACTTTGGTTAGAGTTCAATTGTAAAGTATTTCTTTGAAGTAAATGCACTTCCTATTTTTCTGTTTTGAATGTGCAGTGTTGCCTGTTATAAAATTCAGAAAAGCAAACAAATTTGCAAATAGTATGGGTAGCATTTATATAAACATTTATGTAAACAGTATCAGTACATGGACTGAGACCTGCTAGATGTACAAGTTAGTTTTATAAGTAGAGGTGTCAAAGATCAAATTGCCAACATCCAGTAGAATAGAATGAAACACTGAAATATAATGTTGTTTGTTAGCAGCAACCTTTTCATTAGTTACAGATCTCTTTAATGTGGAATTATTCAGATGACTTTTACTTCTGCAGAGATTGTGCATGTTGACTGCCACTGGTAGATTGTAATGACAAAAGCATGAGTGGCCTTTTATGCTTGAAGTGTTCTAGACTGGACAGTTTTGTCATTATTGGTTCATGTGTTTTGTTTTATTGCTTACTTTACTGGAAAAATATTCAAACCTATAAATTTAAAACACTGTCTAACAAATGGTGCTGTATTACACAAGGGACTGCAATTTAATTATTATATTATAATTTAATACAATCAGGAAGGTGAATCAAAAAACCTTTGCATGGTCCTAAAAATGTGTACAAGGGGCCTACGATTTGAAAACAGCCCAAAGTTAAACGTAATCCACCAATGACCAGATGCTTTTTCTTTGAATGTGGGTTTCAGTGTTGTTTCAGTGAATGTGAGTTTCAAAGGTAGAGAAGTTTTAATGCTAAATCCGTTTTCATTGTGAGACTATATTGCTTTGTTTAGCAAATGCCTATCAGCGTTTGTGCTATAAAATTTGAAATAAAAGTTTTAAATTAAATCCAAATATCTGTAATCATTGCAGAAGTAAAGCAGAAAACCCTATGGACACTGAGAGTTTTAAACAGAGAAATAGCCAAGTAATGGGACACTGGAATGGCTACATTGGGGGTGGGGGGGGTGCAAAACTACATGGGAAAATAATGGGGGTACAATCTAGGGAAATGGAATGCCAAGGGATATGCAAGTCGAAAAAGGTTGGGAACCACTGCTATAAATAATTATATGTCATTTGTATATCAAGTTGATTTGTACAGAAGTTTGTGCTGAAAAAGTATTTGTGAGATTTGCTTGTGTTAACTGTATTAAATAAACACTGCACCCCACTGAAATGAAGAGAAATGTACATGTATTTTCATATCTGAATCAAATGTAAATATTTTAATAGAGGACACTGGCAAAGCAATGGTTAACCACCTGGCTTATTTTGAGAAAAATAAGGGAACTCTAAATGAACTGTTAAATCTTTGAATGTCACCTCACAGTGCTGAGTAGGCCCGGATATAGTAGGTCTGTTAGCAGTCATTATCTGTTAGCTTTTGTAAAGAAGGGAGGAAGTGCTTAAATGTTTCTGGCTCCTAAGCATTGCCATAAAAGTTCTAAATGTGTATTGTAGCAGCCTGCTAAAGTCCTGTCTCAAACTTCAAAAGGAGATATTGTGGGAACCTAGAGTCAGTTGCCCAGATGAGGTGACTCTGCAAGTCATCTTGGATATTATATTTTACAGGGAGTAATCACAGAGGATAGAGTGTTCTGTTTTCTGAGCCTGACTAGAAAAACTGCTCACGTATTTTATCTTGCCTTTCTCAAGTAAGTATTAAGGTGCAGTAAATTCTTCTAGATTCAGTCAGAAATATAGTGAAGCTTAGTTAAGAGATTGTTTCTCTTTAGATGTATGAGACTGTCTTCAATATATCTTTCAATATTTTCTATGATTTGACCTCTGTGGTTTACTGTGAATATATATTCAGTATTTTCATGTTCTTTTATTATTCATTATTAAATAAATTAAAAAAAATTATTGTGGCTGGTCCTTAGTATCTAACCTTGTAGAGTGCTTATATTTCTTTAGTTCCACTGCGTGGGCCACTCCAGAAGGCCTAACGGTCTTGGTGAACTACTACAATTTGTATTAGTATTAATATTGCACAGTGTAATTAGACACCTTTTGTTAAGGGCCTTAGAGTAGCTGACTGTGAAGTGTCTGGTGGCAGTGATAACTACCTTATATTCTGGGTAAAATGGGGCAGAGCAGGTAAATCTGTGCCAGCCTTTCCCAGGGGTGTGTCAGCTACTTGGGGCAGGGACCCAAAGGACTTAGCACTGGATTTACAGATAACAAATGGTGCTGTATTACACAAGGGACTGCAATTTAATTATTGGGGCAGGGAGACTTGGATTGGACACTCTGCTTAGCACCTAACCCTACCAATGGGTCTTATTGGGGATCGGGAGGGAGACAGATATAGAGACAGCCAGACCCCAGACTGAGTGTGTTCCTTGTTTGCTCTTAAGGGAAATTGTACTTGATGCAGAGAGGTCTGTATCGGCAAATACTGAGTGTATCCATTTGTATTAAAAGTGCATGTCCATCTGCAATATCAGTGGTAAGGATTCAGGCTTCTTGACTATAGGCCCAGCATAGGGATGACACGAAATGGTGCCCGTCACATATTGGTAGCTGTGGTCAGTGTCAAATTTTTGTTGGTTTGCAGTGGAGGGATCATCACAGGCTCACATATTGTTGAGCAGTGGTGTGGGTATTGAATTCCTGTAGCCTGTGAGCAGTGTCACTAAAGAAAGGTGTACTTTCAGCAGCCACACTGTAGACATTCAGAGTTTCATATCATAAAAGTTTGATTTATTTACTTTTTGTTAGCTTAGTAAGTCAGGGAGATCAGGCAAGGACGTGAGCAGAGGATTATGCAAGCTGACAAGGAATCAGTTGGCTGAGATGTGCCAAGCCAAAGGACTGGGGCATGTCAACCTGACGAGAAGGGAAATGACTGCAGCCTTAACCACAGCTGCAGCAAAGACCAACAACCAGGAGGATAACTAATTTGGTGATGGGAGTTTAAAGCTGGTAGAAACAGGACAGTTCAACTTTTCCTCAGAGGACTTAAAAATCCATCTGGAGTTAAAGGGACTTGAACTGGAAGTGAAAGAGTTGAAGTAATAATCAGCAGAGCAAATGTGGCATTTGGAGGCTGACCAAAATGCGAGGCAGAGAACATGAAAAGGAAATACTGACTCTTCGCCAGGGTCATAGAGGTAATAGGGAAGGAAGTAACCATACCCCAGAAGCAATAATTTCAGTAAATGTCTTCCTCAGTACCAAGAAGGTGATAATTTTGATAGTTTTATTCATCTATTATTTGAAAGCGTATACAAACAGTATAATGTTGACTGAGGGCTCTGGGTACAGTTCCTCACCCCCTTACTCCATGGTAAAGCTGTAACTGCCATGCCATTTCTAAATTGTCTGATACTGATTGTTTAGATTATGCTAAAGTTAAGTACTGTTTATTACAATGTTTTAAGTTAACACCTGAGGCGTACAGAAAAAAAGTTTTGTGAGCATAGATGTAAGGCAGATGAAAGTCTGTGTGATTATATTGCTGAACAAAGCACTTATTTTCATAGGTGGGTGAATGGGTGCCATGTCACCACTTTTCAAGGGCTTGCAGACATTTTGGTGAGGGAACAAGCCCTTAGCAATTTGCCTGAGGACATGGGAATCTGGTTGGCAAACAGGGAATGCAGCTCTGCAGATGAGTTGATGAAAAAAGGAGACCTGTACCTGGCAATCAGGGCATCCAACAGAGAAAGGGATACCCAGTGCTGCACAAGCATATAAGGGAGCCCATGGTGGGTAGCGTAACCTCCCCCAACAGAGTCTGGAAGTAACAGGGGAAGCCACTAGTTCAGGAACATAGCCAGGATCAAGGGTTAAATGTTTTAAATGTAACCGGTGAGGCCACATAGCATATAGATGTTCACAGAGGCAACATGGTGACCAAAAGGTGGGGGAGCCAGAGAGTGGGAAAAACAAAAAAGGGTACTAAACTACAAGCAAAATTTATATCCAGTCTTGATAGATGGAAAACAGGCTACTGCCAAGAGAGACACAGCCTCTGATATATCCATTGTGAAGTCTGCAGTGGTTAAAGAAGAGCAGTACCTGCTTTGGCAGTCCACTCCAGTCAGAGCTTAAGGAGGGATCCCATTCTAAATGCCTTTTAGGCATGGTTCACCTTGATTGGGAGGTTGGAAAAGGAAGCAAGCAAATGGTCATGTTTGAGGATATTTCTGCAGATGTCTTGATAGGGAATGCTTTTGGTAATGCAGTACCTTGTGTGCATGCAGTGACATGCAGTCTGGCTTGGAGATAGGCCTGTGGGCCAGGTAGCCTAGGGGAGACCCAGACAGACCTCACATCTGAAGCCAGGACTGGTGATGTGGCTACTTCAGGGAGGGAGCTACCTTGTATTAGTGAGACTGAAGGTGAGCCACAACTGCTGATAGGTACTGATGTTCCCTTGGGCAGAGGTGAGTAGTAATCACCCAGGCTATCAGTGAGGCACTGCTGTCAGAGGATACCAGACCTCCTGTGGAAGTGGAGCTGGGAAGGGTTACAAAGAGACAGTTGAGACAGGCTCAGACCCTATATTACAAGACTTGAGGGAGGTAGCTAGGGATGCACCTGATTCTCAAGGGAAAGAGGAATCTGTTTACTGGAATAAAAGGTTACTGTATATGGAGTGGACCCCTGAGTGAAGGCTAGAAGGTGAGGTAATACAGCAGTTGGTAGTGACCAGAGCCTACCGACTGGTACTTCTAGCCATAGCCCATGACATTCCTTTTGCAGGTCAAATGAGTATAAAGCATACCAAGAGACATATTATGCAGAACTTTCATTGGCCTGGGATTTCCTTGGCTGTAACCGGGTACTGCAGGACCTGTGAGCAGTGCCAAAAAATAGGCAAGGCAGAAGACAAGGTCAATGCCACTACCTGTGGTAGAGGAGCCATTTAAGAGGGTAGCTATGGATATTATGAGGCTTCTAATTACCCCACATTTCACAGGGAAGAAGTATGTCCTGGTGGTAGAAGATTATGCTACTAGATACCCTGAGGCAGTGCCTCTGTCCTCCATTGAGGCAGAGAACGTGGCAAATGCTTTGGTAGAGGTTTTCAGCAGGGTAGGTTTCCCAAGAGAAATACTATCTGACAGAGGTGCCAATTTCATATCAGACCTATTGGCTTGTCTGTGGGAGCACTGTGAGGTGAAGCACCTAATGACCACCCCCTACCACCCCAGACTAATTTTTGTGTGGAAAGGTTAAACTCTACATTAAAAACCATGTTAAAGGCATTATTTACAGACCAGTTTAAGAGGGAGTGGGACAAATATTTGCCCCATCTATTGTTTGCTTACACAGTGGTGCCCCAGGAATCCACAGGTTTATCACCCTTTGAGTTGCTGTATGGGCATAGGGTGAGGGGACCTCTAGATTTGATTTGTGATAAGTGGGAGGGTGAGTGTGAATCCCACAAGGAGTCTGTTGTAGCAGTTACACTTCAGAAGATCGAACGGCTGAAATATCGTAGGCCATATGGTTGAGACCATATGATTTATATTTCAGAAGATCGATCTTCTGAAATTGTAACAAATATAAAAAAAAAAACAGTTAAAGAAGACAGTGGGGACCACCCACATCACACCTGGCCCCATACTTAAATATACCAACTCCAAGATTGTGCTATACTGTCAATACTGTGCAGAATGGGAGATTTTCCTATTCCTTGCTGTAGCGCGATCTCAGAGTTGGTATATTTAAGGAGGGGGGTATGGATCACAGGGGGGGGGCTTGCCCCCCTGCATTACTGTCTTCTTTACCTGTTTTTTTTTTCATTATTGTTACAATTTCAGAAGATCAATCTTGTGAAATATCAATCATATAGTCTCGACCATATGGTCTTTGATACTTTAGCCGTTCGATCTCCTGAAGTGTAACCATTGCAGCATATGTCCTAAACCTCAGGACAAGGCCTAGGGAGCTCATGGGCTTGGCCCAGGAGAACTTGACAGGGGACACAAGCAGAAAAAGGTCTTGTATGACAGGAATGCTTGAGCCAGAGAGTATGCTGTGGACAGCAGATGATGGTTCTCATTCCTGTCAGACACAATAAACTGCAGGCAGCTTGGGAGGGACCCTTCAAGGTGGTAAGGAAGGTCAATGATGTTAACTACATGGGAGAACTTCTAGGCAAGAGGCAGGGGCACAAATTGCACCATGTTAACATGATGAAGCCTTATCATGAAAGGGAGACCCTTATGCTGAATATTTGCAGTAGGAGGCAGGAGGAGTCTCGGGGGGGGGGGTCTATTGCAACAGGGAGACAACCACCATAATCTCAAGTTACTGTAGTGGAGCCTAGGGTTGCAGGCATATGATATGATGGGGTCAGCAATGCAAAGGCAGATAGAATCTCAAGACAGGGAATGGGGTACCATATTCCTAGATAGGCTTATTTCTCTCAAGTCAGGTTTCTCAACGGTCACTTGAAAAACTAACTTGAGTCTTCAAAGGGGGGGGGGGGTGTTGATAGGAGGTACTGCCAGCCATTCCAGAGAGAAGTAGGGCAGTGGATATAAGACTTATGCTAGCACAGCTAGCTGGAATTTTATAAATAATTATATATCATTTTTATATCAGACAATATCTAGAGGTCCCCTCACCTTATGCCCATACAGCAACTCAAAGGGTGAAAAAAACCCACCAACAAGTATCTCAGAAACTAGCAGTGCTACTCATAATAAGAAGTTTTGCCTTCTAATTTGTCCTACTTTTAAGTATTACAGGTGGATTTTATGCTCATATCTTTAATGTTCTCAGAGCTACTGAAGTAATGCTAAAAGTGATTTATTAATATTATCTGAGTGGCGAATTTCTGTTTGTCTCTACGATACAGCATACTGTTATTGCTATTAATGAAAAAGGCTTGCTTCCTCTAGAAGCAAAAGATCCTAAATGTATTGCTGATAGTAGCATTGTGTACCTGTTTTATCTAGCTCTAAATTAGCTCTCTCTATGTCCCTACCAGGTATATCCCCTCTATGGTGTGCTGCAATTTAAAGAACTGCACCCAGAAAATAAACTGGAAACTACTCTACCTGCCCTCATATTGAAAACATAAAAGGTTAATATTAAGTGTATGTTTTACTTGTTTCAAGTATTTTAAGTCAAATGGGTCCTCAGCACTAGTGTGATAGATCCAGGATTCCCATTTACTAAAATGCTATAGTTAACCAATGCAGTAACTACCTATCAATAACCTTGTAAAAATGCTAGCTGCAGTATAAAATTGAGGAAAAATCATATCTAGAAGGCTAAGACTTGTATTAAGAATTATAGCCAGTAAAAAACTAAAATGTTTAAGCTAAGCAGTACCTCTCTAACTTTTACAAAAAGGTTACCTTGCGGCCTGGTTTCAGCCCCGCTCCCTGCCCCATAATCCCACCTGCCCCAGTAGTGCCAAATTTCAACCTCTAAGAACTCCATCCCTCCTTCTACATCCAGTCAAAGACATCCTCGTAGACTATATCTCCGCCCCTTACTTACTGGTAATTACATATTACCCCCACACTAAGTTCACCTCCTTCTTCAAGCGCTATCCAGGCACTGTGTTATCATCCTATATGCTGTTATTACCATCACTATTAGCCCTGCTACTCATTCCATATCTTTCTACCTATTATGAAGACTGGCCCTACCTAGGTTTTCATCACATGTTATACCAAACCAATCCCTCTCTCACATCTAATAAGACAGACCAAGTTATATCCCTCCACAATCCCCACCTATCCGATACCATACACTACCAACCCATCAGACCTAGGACTATCAGGTATAAAAACAAACATTATATCAAACATATATATAAAGCCCTCAACTTTATTTCCACCTTAAGCCACAGACTAGCTATGGATGGTGACATCCACCCAAATCTTGGCCCATCCTCCTCACCTGACATTAGCTCCAAGTATGTCACCCTTCCTCACCTCTCACTATCATTCCATATCTTTCTACCTATTATGAAGACTGGCCCTACCTAGGTTTTCATCACATGTTATACCAAACCAATCCCTCTCTCACATCTAATAAGACAGACCAAGTTATATCCCTCCACAATCCCCACCTATCCGATACCATACACTACCAACCCATCAGACCTAGGACTATCAGGTCTAAAAACAAACATTATATCAAACATATATATAAAGCCCTCAACTTTATTTCCACCTTAAGCCACAGACTAGCTATGGATGGTGACATCCACCCAAATCTTGGCCCATCCTCCTCACCTGACATTAGCTCCAAGTATGTCACCCTTCCTCACCTCTCACTATCTACAAGGCCCCTTAACTCTCTCCTAGCCTGCTATCTAAATATTAGGAGTATAAACAATAAGATCCACAACCTCCATGCCCTATTAGCAACTTATTCCCTAGATCTGTTATGTCTAACAGAAACCTGGCTAAAACCAGGTACCAAAGATACTGAGGTAATTCCACCAGGTTATGACATTCATAGAGTTGATGGTAAAACTAAAAAAGGTGGTGGTGTAGCCATTCTCTGTAAAAAACACACTAGAGGTAATATTAACCCCCCAAACCCCCCCTTACTGAGCAATGCTGAAATCCTAATCACTAAATTACAACTCAACAAAAATAAAAGTATTAACATTGCATGTATTTACATCCTCCCAGGCAACAACAGTAATACCCTTGAAGACTGTCTCCACTGGTTATCCTGCACTCACCCCCAAGAAACTATAGTGTTAGGTGACTTTAATAGTGATTGGAATTCCTGCACCTCTGAATCTCCGTCAACCCTTATAAACCTACACAGATTCACCCAGCTTATATCCACTCCTACCAGGATAGGCAAACCCTATAACAAAGATAGTATAATTGATTGGGTTCTTATCAACAATCACCTGGACTGGTACAATGCAGGTACACTCCCGGAGGATATGAGTGATCATTTACTCACATATATCATCAAGCATATGTTAGGCAATCCCCATCCTACTACCATTAGAAATATTAGAAATAATAAAAACTTTAACGTCAGTAGCTTTCAGAATGAACTTAAAGCCCACAATTGGTCTGTTCTAAAGCAGCTTCCACTTGATGATGTAGTAGTCTACTTCATTTCCATATTCCTCAAAATTCTACATTCCCATGCGCCTGTACAGTCCATCAGAACCAAAACTAAAATTGCACCCTGGCTCTCTCAAGAGACCAAATCCAAAATCATATCTAGAAATAAAGAGTGGGACAAATGGCGTATCTCTAAAGACCCACAAACCCACCAGAGATTCCAGCAACTAAGAAATGAAACAAAAAAAAATCTATCTTAGTAGATAAAAAAAACTTCTTCCTCAATCTCCAACAAAAACATCAAAACAAACACTAACAGTTCTGGGCTGGAATCAAAAAACTCCTGCATCCAGGACAGACAACAACTCCCACCCCAACAACCTGCAATCAACAATGCCCTGAGGACATTGCAAATATGTTTAATAGTTTCTTCACAGAAACCATTCAATCCCTGGCTAACCAATTCAACCAATTGACACCCACCTCCCCTAGCCGAATTAACACCACAGCTACCTTGGCTTCCTCCTTTACCTTCCAACCTGTTTCCACATCATCTATCAGATCTCTACTTTAAAAAACTAAAACCCACCACCCTAGCAACTGATCTTCTTTCTGCAGAGTATCTGCAAAAAGCAGCAGATGCCATTGCTTACCCCATCTCCATTATCATAAACCGTACCTTGTCTGAAGCCACCATCCCCACCATTTGCAAAATATCCCACATTATTCCTCTTCACAAAGGAGAAAGCTCACTAGAGCTATCTAACTTTAGACCCATAGCAATACTGTCACCACTAGCCAAAGTCATAGAAAAATGTGCCCATGGACAACTCATGTCCCATCTCACTCAGAACAATATACTAGTTAAGTCACAGCATGGCTTCAGGCCAAATCATAGTACCGCCTCAGCCCTCCTATCCTTTTCTAATACCATTAATCACAACCGAAACAATAATAAACTTATGTCAGCCCTCTTCTTAGACCTCTCTAAGGCCTTTGATATGGTGACCCACCATCTTCTCATAGATACTCTAAAAACACTATCACTTAATGACTACACACTAAAATGGTTTCAGTCATATCTGTGCAACAGACAGCAAGCTGTACTATGGCAGGATAAACTTTCATCACGTTTACCTGTCACTCTAGGTGTTCCCCAGGGCTCTATCCTTGGTCCGCTTCTTTTCTCAATCTTTATAAATGACTTGCCCACCGTCACTCCCCAGGCTAAATGCATACAATATGCAGATGACTCAACCATAATATGTTCAGCCACCTCCCCGACAGAGCTCATGGCAACCACCCAACATATGTTTAATATAGTAGAAAATTGGTTCTTAGGTCATCAACTCATTTTAAATCCTAACAAAACCAAGTTGCTCATATTCTCACCCACCTGTAAGACCCCCTCCCATCTCTTCTCTGTTAAATCTTCCAATGACACAATGATATCACTAGATGCCCATACTAAGCTTTTAGGGGTCACTATTGATAACTCCCTTAAATTTGACACCCATTTCAATCAAACTATTAAAACTGTCAACAAAAACTTGGGTCCCTCTATAAGGTCAGATGTTTCCTTACCCCACATGCTGGATCTACTATTGCTCACACATATCAACAGTTGATCCTTCTCTATGCCTCCCCTCTACTCAATAACTTAAACAAATCCACTCTAAGCAAACTTGCCATCTGCTTTAATCAAATTGCTAAATTTACCACAGGTATGGCCTACAAGATCCATCACTGCTTTAACTTGAAGCACCTGGAGTGGCTACAGTGGACTAGCCTACTTCACTATAACCAGCTCATAATAGCCCATAAAATTTTTCACCACCCTGATAAAACGCCTGCTCTCAAAAGCATCATCAACCCCTACAGTAACTTGTTATCACTTTGATCCTCCAATAAACTATTAGTCCAAACATCTAAATCCAATAATGCTGCTGGAGAATCACTATTCTCTAACTATGTTGGAAAAATCTGGAACTCTCTGCCTTCTGTTCTCACTCTAGAACCATCTCTTTCACAATTCAAAAAAAATCTTAAACTATATCTCAAATCACATTGGCAATGTTCCTATTCCAAACCAGATTAGTCCTTTCTCCACTCTCTGAAGGGTTTATATCTTTCTAATGTATGAATGTTAAACCTATGCAGAATGCATACGAAACAGACCTATTTCTGCTGTCTTAACCATTGCTTCCTTGTTTTTATGTATGTATATTTCATAGTAACATACCTATTTTTTACTAAACCTTTGTATTGTCACTGTCTATCTGATACTGTGTTTTAGCTGCTTGCATAAGAAACAGACCTATTTCTGCTGTCTTAACTATTGCTTCCCTATTTAAATGTATGTACATTACATTGTAACATACCTATTTTTACTGAACCTTTGTATTGTAACTGTCTAAATTTCTTATAATGTGTTTATCTGCTCGTTACTAACCTGGAGCTTTTCTCCCCAGGCCTCTGCTGAAAATGGACATGTATCCAGTTGAACTCTCCCAGTTAACAAATGTAAAATATCATAAATAAATAAATAAATAAATAATTTGTGCAGATGCTTGTGCTGAGAATAATTTGTGCAGATGCTTGTGCTGAGAGTGTATTTCTGAGTTTTGTTTGTGTTAATTGTGTTAAAATGTACTAACAGTGCACCCTGCTGAAATGAAGAGAAATGTACATGTATTATGGTATCTGAATCAAATGTATATCTTTTAATAGAAGACACTGGCAAAGCAACTGTTAACCAGCTAGCTTATTTTAAGAAAAATAAGGGAAATCTAAATGAGCTATTAAATCATTGAATGGTACCCCACAGTGCTGAATAGGCACAGAGATGGCAGGTCTGGAAGCAACCATTATCTGTTAGCTTTTGTAAAGAAGGAGGGAAGTGTTGTAAATGTTTCTGGCTCCTATGCTTTGTCATAAAAGTTCTAAATGTGTATTGTAGCAATCTGCTAAAGTCCTGGCTCAAACTTCAAAAAAAGATATTGTGGGAATCTAGAGTCAGGTGACCAGATGAAGTCATTCTGCATGTCATCTTTGGTATTATATTTTACAGGGAGTAATCTTAGAGGATAGAGTATTCTATTTTTGGAGCCTGACTAGAAAGCCTGCTCATGTATTTTATCTTGCATTGGCCAAGTAATTTATTAGGGAACAGTACATTTTTCTAGATTCAGTCAAGAATGTAGTGAAGCTTAGTGTAGAGATTGATTTCTTTATTGTATGAGTTTGTCCATCAACGTTGTTGACAGTATTTTCTGTGATTTGAGCTCTGTGGTTTACTGTGAATATATATTCATCATTTTAATGGTCTTCTATTATTTATTATTAAATATATTTAAAACATTTTATTGTGACTGGTCCTTAGTATCTAACCTTGGAGAATGCTTATATTTATTTGATGACACTGTATGGGCCTCTCCAGAAGTTCTAGCCATCGTGGTGAACTACTACAATTTGTATTAGTATTAATATAGCATAGTGTAGTTGGACACTCTTTGTTAATGTCCTTAGAGTAGCTGACTTTGAAATGTCTGGTGGGAGTGATAACTACCTTATACTCTGGGCAGAAGGGGGCACAGCAGGTAAATATGTGCCAGCCTTTCCCAGGTGTATGTGTGTGTGAAAATTAATTTCTCAGCATGTGTGTGTGTGTGTGTGTGTGTGTGTGTGTGTGTGTGTGTGTGTGTGTGTGTGTGTGTGTGTGTGTGTGTGTGTGTGTCATCTACTTAGGGTAGGGACACGAAGTATTGGATTTACAGAGATGGTGCTGGAGGACTTGGTTTGAACGCTCAGCTAAGGACCTAACCCTACAGCTGTACCAGTGGGGAGACTTATTGGGCATCTGGAGGGAGGCAGATATAGAGAAATCCAGACCCCTGGATGATTTTGTTCCCTGTGTGCTCTTAAGGGAAATTGTACTTGATGCAGAGAGGTCTGCATCTGGAAATATTGAGTGCATCCATTTGTATTCCAAGTGCACGTCCTCTTCAGTGTCAGTGGTGAGGATTCAGGCTCCTTGATTACTGGCCCAGCATGGGGACAACACATGGTGGCGCCCATCACATATTGGTAGCAGTGGTTGGTGTCAGACTCCCTCTGACTCCTCACCTGCATGTGGCTGTGGTGACCTTGCCAGAGGTGGTGGGATGTGTGGTGTTCCTGTTGAAGCTGTTTTTTCAGGATAATGTTGTGAAGCATGAAACTGAGGGTGAATATTTCAGCACATGTACAGGGATTGTATTGCAGGGCTCCTCCAGATGCATTTAGGCACCATAACAGTGACTTCATCAGCCTAAACATGCACTTTCTGATACATCTTGTTGAGTGTGTGCCTTATTATAACATTCTTCAGTGTGTGTGTGTGTGTGTGTGTGTGTGTGTGTGTGTGTGTGTGTGTGTGTGTGTGTGTGTGTGTGTGTGTGTGCGTTTTGTGCACGCGTATGTGTGTGGATTTCTGATGGACATCATCAGCCAAGGTTCCAGTGCATAACCTGCATCCCCCAGTAAATTAACCTATGGGATATTACTCCTAGTAAACATTTCATACAACTGAGAGTTGTGCCAGATATTTTAGTCATGGTAAATGTGTGGGTTGCCAGCACACACATTCAGGATAATGCCCTTAGCATTTAGACGTGACCTGGCAGTTAATGGAGTGGAAGTCCTTTGTATTTATGTACACCCTTCCCTAGTCCCCAGGTGGTGCCTTGATTTTTATATGTTTACAGTCTATGGCACCCAGGACTTCAGGGAAGTGTACTACAGGGTACAACTTCTGCACAGTTCTGTCTCTGTCCTCAGGTGTACAGGGAAATTATCTGCACCCACTGGCAGGTTGTAGCATAACATTCTGTCATTGAAGGAGAATGTAGCTACTGATTCTTGTGACACCCCCAGCATGTCCCCTGTTAGTCTCTGGAAGGTTTCTGTAGCAAAAAGTGTTAAACATACATTAGTCTCTACTGGGATCTGTTCCCATCAGTTTACCCTTGCTCACAGTTGAGGATAACAGAGATTGCAGAGTTCCTGTAGTGTGTCTGTATTCACCCTGTAGTGCCCTGCAGTCCCCACCGTATGTAGATTGTAAAAATTTAAATGGGGTCTAAACACCCTTCTCCTTCTTGGCCATGGTCAGTTAACAGCAGCAGCTTGACTTGGGCCTGCTACACATATACACGAATAAGAGCAACAGCAGCCCCTAACATTCTTCCTGTGTAGACTAGCTTTCATGTCTGTATTCCAATAGGTTTTGGAATTCACAGGGAAAAGCAGCACTGAGTCTACATGGTTGATTTATAGCATGTTGAATAGCGCTTCCATCTTGGATTGGTTCTGCTATATGCTGTAATTAGTAAGCCGCGATGTTTATCATGTCTGTGCAGCTCTACATGGTGTGTAGAGGCACTTACTGAATACAAAACGGTTCCCTATCATGTGTACGTTGCTGTGCATTGGGCACACAGTTTTAGGGGACAGTCTAGGTTTTAGTGAATCTGAACCTTAGTCTTGATTAGGAGATAATTGTTGTGCGAGTGGAAATTCCTAGGAGAGAAAGTGTTTGATGTTGTTTTGTAGTGATGGGCAGATGTCAGGTTTGTGTGTTATTTTGTGGGGAGTAAGCAGTTGGGAGTATGTAATGTAATTAAGTACACGCTTCAGCACTAGGCAGTGATGTAAACAGTGCAAACTTGGCTATTTTATTGTGGAAAACTCTAGTTTATTTTTTAAGGTGTAGTGAAGGTTATGATGGCTGCTGCAAAGAGAAGTGAAGGGAGAAGATAGGATTTTGCTAAAGAATTCCTAGCACAGTCAGTAAGAAATGGTTTGTTTCTGTAGAGGAAGCCCACATTTTGGTGAGTTTTCTTGATGGTGTGATTGATGTTTTGATCATATTTTAAGTTATCATCAATTAAAACACCAATAACCTTTTTGTTGCAAACTGTTTCAACTGAGGTATTATTTGCTAGTATGATGTTAAAGAATTGGTTCCTTGCTGACAGAGATTTGGTTAAAACAGTATTATTTTTTTTCAGCATTTAAACATAGTTGGTAGTCATCTAGCCAGGTCTCAAATGTAGAAAAGGAGTCCTGGGTCATCTTCTGCAGTAGTGATTGACTTATTGCAGACATAGGAATATGACATTGTCTGTGTATTGTAACTATGGAGGCTTCTTTGGTAACGTTGTGAATATTATTTTTGAATATGTTAAATAGTAAAAGGCCTAGAATAGATGTCTGAAGTACACCGTGGAGACAGACAGAAAGGGGGATAGATCTCATTTCCATTTTACAGTCTGGAATCTGTTTGTGAGATAGCTGTGGAACCAGCCAAAGGATGAATGGGAGAGTCCTAGTGGGAATAATACATGGACCATGCATTGGTGCGAAACTGCTTCAAATGCTTTTGGCATGTCTAATAAGAGGGAGGATGCTAGGTTGCCAGTGTTTCTGTTAGAGTTTATGATTTCACTAAAACTGAGCAGAGTGGTAGAGGTGCTGTGGTGAAGTTCCAAACCTTGTTCAGTGTTGGAGAGGAATACGTTTTTGCAAAGATGGGAAAGGAGTTGGGAATCAATGCACTTTTCTAATATTTTGGAGAGTGGAGGTAGAACGGCTATAGCTTGGTAACTGGAAAGGTTGTGGATATTCCTCCTTTATGTAGCGATATGATCTGATTTTTTTCTAGATGGCAGGAACATAGCTTTCTGTAATTGACTGGTTTATGAGTATAGATACAGAGTATGCTATAGAATCTACAGTGATTCTGAAATGTTCTAGTGGCAGATTGTCAGCAACTGGTGTGGAATGTTATAATTAAAGAGCTTTTGTTTATAGAAGTTGGAGACAGAAAGGATTATGGTGGTGATGGTACTGTTTAGGATAAAAAGGTGGGTGGTGATTTGCTGTTAAGCAGAGAGAGGACAGAGTGTATGAAATGTATATTGAATTAAGTAGCTATAGAGACTAAGTTATTGCTGGTAGTTGGTAAAGGAGTCATAGTTTGCCTAGCTGTAATAGTCCTCTGATTGCATTCCTGAAAAGCTTAGGGTTCTGTTGGTCGTAGTCTTGGAGCATGGAAAAGTATTTAGTTTTGTCTGAATCTGATTTTTTGTTTATAAAGATTGCTGAGCTGTCTAGATATTGCCATTATTGTGGTGTTTTTGTCAGTAGACTATGCCTTCCAGGTGTTATCTCTTTTTGGCAAGAGTCACCTGATTTCTCTCGTGAGCCATGAGGATTGGGCTGGATTTGATTCATTTTTATCTGATGGGTTCTAGTTCATTTAGTATGTTAAGGAATGTGTTGTTAAAGTGAGTTACTGCATCATCTAGTGGTAAGAATTTTAGAATATCCGAGTTGTATTTGTTGATGTAGCTTATGAAGGTGTCATTACTGAATGAACAGAGTATACACACCATACCTCCCGACCATACTGAATTACTTGTTTTTTACCAAGTTTTGGGGGTCTAAATAATAGGGTGCCACGATTCCCGAGTGGCACCCCTTAATTGCCAATTTCCCGGTGCTTTTATTTTAAATTTTATTTTATTTTCTTGCTTTTGAGCTGATTTCATCACATGTGCAATGATGTCAGCTCCGTGAAACAGAAACAGCCTGTCAGAAGTGAGGTGAAAGGCATTTCTGGCTGCTGAAAGGTTCCAAATCCTTAGCAGGCATAACTGCAATGCAAGGCTGGATAACAGCTGCCATTTTCTGCAGCAGATGTATGCGTGGCTAGATATGCTGCTGCCTACGGCAGAATGAGCTGCTGTTTTTATTCGTTAGAAGGAAGGGGATGTGTGGGAGAAGCAGAACTAGGTAGAGAGCTGTTGTTTTCATATTATGCTGTCAGAGAGCTGCTGTGTCGTTTTCATATTATGCTGTCAGAGAGCTGCTGTGTTGTTTTCAGTTCAGTTTGGGTACCCTTAAATGTCCAAGCTTCACTTACGTTTGGGTGTATAGTTGTAATGTTGGTTACAACAGTTATTTTCAGTTTCAAGCTTGTGGAAACTTTCAGCTTGTCCAATACCTTTGCTGCATGCAATAACCTTTAAAATTAAGTAGGAATAAACTGGGTGATTTCCATATAGCCTGATATTGCTACGAATAACATTTCATGCATTGCTGAATAAATTGGGTTATTTCCACATAGCCTGATATTGCTAGGAATAGCATTTCATGCATTGCTAATGCAGATTCAAAAAAGTTAAACTGCCAAAATGAGTTATAACTTCTATTAATTAACAAGAGGTTAATTGCAGATTTTAATTTTCTGTTTGATGTATACCTTTGCACAAAATGGAGATACGCAGAAAAGGAGCATAGTACAGAAACTAAAATAAAAGTTACATATGCCCACAATTCTACCAAATTTCATGATTGCTAAAATTTCTGAAACAAGATCTGGGATATTTCAAGCTTTTACGTTGGTGCGTAATAGCAAAACTTAATGACTCCTTTATAGATTCAAGTAAGAATTTACCCATGGATAGTGGCAAAACAGACTGGTGAATGTCAATAATGCTGGACCGTACTATGTCCTTAATGCAAATAATAAATGTTATGATAGTAGTATCATTTTACTCACCAACTGGCAGTCTGTTAAAGACCTCCACAGTGATAGCAAGACAATAATTCAGTAATAGTGGCAATTTGGGTAAATTTCAGCAGTATCATATCTTGTATTTAACTGAATACTAATGATTTACATGTTTTGTAAAATCTGTTCTCTTAATAATGTAAGGCTGACATTCCTTTAAGAATTAGATAATGAATAGATATACTGTTGATCGCGGATAATTGTTGCATCAGAAAGTAAGTGCAGATAAAATCATATCCACTTCCTTTTGAAACTAGTCTAACAATCTGCTTTCTTTGCCATTTGGAAGAGTGTTATTTCCAGGTGTAATCGCGGATACCTCAGACTTCCTATGAGAAAACAGCCAGATCCACAGTGGGATTTTTGTATGGATATTTAGCCCTGCTGTCCTCCACTTAGTCAAACATGTTGGGCTTTCTGGAAGCTGGTAACTTAGAGGTAAGTGCAATATGCATGAGTTTAATTCTTTTGTTAACTTGAGTGAGTTAAATGGTCTCTTAGACCTTATCCTTCTCACTACTGTAAGATATATTTTTTTATATATTTCTTATTTAGCCAACCTTGGATTACACTTCCAGTTTCTGGCCCTTACACTTTTCACTTCATATGCTTTTTCTCTTTACACCTTAAGTTCCCTTTTTACCTGTGTCCCCTCTTCCCCTGCCATGCCCCCCCCCCACATATATATATATATATATATATATATATATATATATATATATATATATATATATATATATATATATACACATACATACATTTATATATAAATATACACACACACACACACACACACACATATATATATATATATATATATATATATATATATATATATATATATATATATATATATATATATATATATATAACACACACACACACACAGACACACACACACACACACAGTCACACACATATTTGTGTGTGTGTGTGTGTGTGTGTGTGTGTGTCTGTGTATGTATATATATATATATATATATATATATATATATATTTGTGCTATAAAATGTAAAAATAAAATCCAAATAATCATTGTAGAGGTGAAGCAGTATGCACATTAGTTTATGGTAAATGGGGCAAAATAACCAGGTAACTGGACATTGGAATGGCTGCAGGGGGACTCTGGTGCCATATTTTGGTTGCCTGTTCTTCAGTTTGCATTTGGAAGTTGTTATACCACAATTCCATTGGCGTGGGTGGGATTATGTAATTATGCATGCAAATTCTATGTTAATCAGAGCACAGATTTGTACCCATTTTTCATGGGCCTTGTCCAGTTTTTTGATGTTTCCAGGTTAAGAGGTATGGTACACATAGTATTATATTTTTATATTCATGATTATATTGTCTTATGGCAAAGGTCAGTAGATGCCAGCAGTGTTAATTTTGTTAGGAGTGGTGGTGAGGGTCCAGCCTAATGTAGACACCCTATTACTACATTTGAGTAGCAGTAGTGATAATTTAGGTAAACTCAAAGAGACTGATGGAGAGTGAGGGAAAGTCACAGCTGATAAGTAGGTAGTCTATATTAATGTTACTTATGTCGATGGTTTCCCTGTTGATATTATGAGAGAGCTAATGCAGGACTTCGTCTAGTAATGGGATCCTGTTTCTAGGAGGGATATAGATGGCAGTGATACATATGCTCCTGCATTTAGTGATTTGCAGGAGAGAGATAATTATTTCAGCAGTGAGAAAGTTGGGGTGGGTGAGGGGGTAGGAAGTGATTTCAAGGTGTTTTTGTGCATCATAGCCACACCACCAGATTTCTAATGATGATGCAGTCTAGCATAGAATATTCAGATCTTTAGTTCCTGGTTGCCAGGTTTATGTGGCTATTAGTATGTCAGTGATATATGAGGCTATATAGACATATAACCGTTGTAGTTTATTGCATGTGTTCCTAAGATTTAAGTTTGCCAATAGTAGACTATTACCTTGGTTGAGTGGAAAATGAGTACTAGGGGTAGCTGAGGTAACAGAGTTGTAAGTGTGTAGTGACAGTCCAGGATTAGGATGTACATCACCATCAACAGCAAGCTTAGATGAGAGGTGTTTGTAGTGAAATAACTTATATTTAGTTTTCACCTTTAAATTATCCATCTGTAGTGTGGGTTCTTCTTTGGTGTATTTATAAATAAAGAACGTATGGGATGTGATAGATTATAGGCTGGGTGCTATAGCAGGCTGATGGGGATGATTTAGAATTATGGTGTAATGTTCTTGAGGTGTCAGTGAGGTTGGGTAACACTGGAGTGTGATAGGTGACAGTGAGGTTGGATAACATTGCAGTGTGATAGGTGACAGTGAGGTAGGGTAACACTGGAGTGTGATGGGTGACAGTGAGGTTGGGTAACACTGGAGTGTGATGGGTGACAGTGAGGTTGGGTAACATTGGAGTGTGATCAGTGACAGTGAGGGTGGGTAACATTAGACTGTGATAGGTGACAGTGAGGTTGGATAACATTGCAGTGTGATAGGTGTCAGTGAGGTAGGGTAACACTGGAATGTGATGGGTGACAGTGAGGTTGGGTAACATTGGAGTGTGATCGGTCAAAGTGAGGGTGGGTAACATTAGACTGTGATAGGTGACAGTGAGGTTGGATATCATTGGAGTGTGATAGGTGACAGTGAGGTTGGGTAACAATGGAGTGTGATAAGATGTGCCCATGATCAGGACTAGATAGTAGAAGTAGAGACAGTAAGTGAAAAAGCATAATGTAATTATAGCAGAAAAATGTTGACTGGCCAGAAGAATAATTTAAGACATTGCTGTTTAAACTGAAGTGGGTGCCATGCCTCTCAACTGTACAGATTTTCACAGAATGTCCAGAATTTTGCCTTATATTTTTGGTCCATTGCTCATAAAATTGTGGTTTTCTGGCAAATTAGTAGGAAATCATTAAAGAGTGAAGTTGAAAAACAATGACAGACATTTGAGTTTCAAACATCATACCATTCAGAAAATCCATGCTAATGTAAAACCTGGGTGCAGGGAATAGCAGGGGAAGAAGAAAAAGTAGAGCAAGGAGGGAAGGACCAAAGGAAGGTGCTGTGATGTAATATAGCAATGTATAAGAGGGAAGAGAAAATAGGGTGGCTGTAAAGTGTATGACTGATTGTAGGTATACAGTGGGTGGACCTAGGGAAGTATAAATGTAGTTGTAGCGGGAGTGTGTGGGAACTCAGGATAGGGTAGGAGAGTGAAGTAGACTGAGCTAGCCAAGGGCAAATGGAGTGGGTTCCAGACCCTTTGGGGCCAGTACATGATCCAAAACAATCAATAGATTTGGCACTGCTACAGTCTACACATGATAACTAAGTGTGTTTACTAGGTAAATGCAAAAGTAAATCTTAGACTATGTAGTATGAAAAGTAGTAGGTTAAAACATTAAGGGTAGAAAGACATAATAGTAATACAGAAGTAGTTATCAGTGAAACTTCAGGGCATGGAAAAGGGAAATAAAGCAACACAGAACTGCCTGTACAGGCACAGCAGTAGCTGGAAAGAGCAGTTAAAAAATGTAGGCAGCCAGCAAGAGGAGGCTGTAGATCACCAATTGGAGTGGAAAAGGGAGGGGAAAATTTAAGGAGCAGTGCAGGAATTGGCTGATAAGATGGAAATTCTGCAGAATTAAATATATATATGACATTTAATTAGAGTGGGAAGGGGAGGGGAAAATTTAAGGAGCAGTGCAGGAATTGGCTGATAAGATGGAAATTCTGCAGAATGAAATATATATGAAATTTAATGAAGCTGTTCATCTAGTTAAGATAGATAAGGTGTTACTGAATGTTTTGGCATTTGATGACAGGCAACAGATGGTAAAAAAAGGAAGCTTGAAAGGGACATGACTGATTTTAAAAGAGACCATATTTTTGTATGGCCTTGAGTGTCCAAATGGACAATTAATATATCTAATGACAAAACACCTACAATAGTTGTTGATCAGCCGCAGGGATCAGCTCTTCAACCACATGTTGATGAAACTCATGCTTTGGAGGTGGAAGAGCATATAACATCTATTGTGCCTTCTAATAACCTTCTTTCTAATGCTGTGCATATGTCTACAGATGAGTAAATTAATTTATTGTTCAATGGGGCCAGACCCAAGGACATCAACACTGCGATATCCTTAGATGCTGTTTTTTCAAATCTTCCTGCCCCTTTTAGGCTGCCACAGCCATTGGGCAGGGGGTGGAGTTCCAATCAAGGATGGAAGAGGTGGAAGCCATCACTAGAGAGCGAGCATGTTATGGAGGAATCGGGTCGCAAAATGATTCCACGCTAGTCTACAACTTATCCTCTTCTGTTTTAACACCAGTACAAATAAGTTTGCTAGATAAAGGGCTGAACTTTGTGCTCTCTCGATCAGTGCATGTAGAAGATGTGATACTAGACATTAAACTTTTTGCTAGGAACATTTCTCTGAAATTAGCATTTGGTGAGCAATGAACAGTTTCAAATATTTGAAACGCTCTAGTTTATTTGTCCCACAGCTGCCATCCACACTTGACACTTTCATGAGGACTGTTGAAAAAGAACTGTTTGAGTTAAACTTTAGTAAGAATAATTTTTATAATGCTACTAGGGATGAATTTTTTGCTTTACAACAGTTACGAATGAATGATATATTGGCTATACATCCAGCTGATAAGGGGCAATCTATTGTAGTTTTGGATGCTGACTGCTATGATGCTAGTATGTTTGAAATACTCAGTGATGTCGACTTATGAATGTATTACACAGGTTACGTTAAATAATATTATCAGGAGTATAATTGACTATTTATGGATGAAGTGATTGATAAGCAACTATATGATTTTATGCTTGTGTTTGAACCACTTGTACCAATTGTTCATGGACTGCCGAAGGTGCATAAATCACTTTTAAACCCACCCCTTCACCCCATAGTATCGAGCAGGGGATGGGCTACTGAATTTATATCAGTTTACATTGAGAATCAACTTAAGAAACCATTAGATAAGGCAACAGCAGTCTTAAAAGACATGGAGTGCTTCTTAAGTACTTTAGGTGACTTCACGAGAATGCATGGTATATTCTCAGATAGAACCATTTTGGCGACCATGGATATTCAAATGCTTTTCACTATTATACCCCATGATATGGGGATTGCATCTCTTAAGAGGTTTTTGCATGCCAATACAGACTATTCTCGTGCACATATTGAATGTTTGGGCACATTAATGGAAATTGATTTATGTAATAATGTTTTTTTTATTTAATGACACTATGTATAAGCAAAAGATAGGGGTATCGATGGGGAATCCATGTGGTAACAGTTATGCCAACCTTATGTTGGTGGACTGGGAGCGTAATATAGTCCTATCCAATCATGAATATTCAGTACAGCTTTTATACTATAAGAGATTTGTAGATGACATTTTTATTTTATGGCTGGGCGCAATATGTGATCTGCTGAATTTTGTGCAATATCTTGAATCCAACAGTCAGTGTTTCAGGTTCGTATTGAATTATTCATGAGCCTCTATAGAGTTCTTAGATACTAAGATAACATTAGCCAATGGTGTCATTTCTAGCTCTCTTTTCAGGAAATCATGTAGAAAAAATCCATTGTTACAGCACAGAAGCATGCATTCAAATCATATTTTTAACAATATTGCTAAAGGTCAATATTTGAGAATGTTGAGATTGCACACAGAATATAATGAATACATGGAAGCCATATGTAAATTGGAAGGAGATTTACTTAACAGGGGTTATAAAAAAAGATGTCCTGGATAAAACCTTAACAGAGGTTAATGCTATGCATGCTGATAAAGGCAGGCAGTATTTTAATCGGTCATATACTTACATTAAGTCTAACAGGACTGATTGTCTGAATAATAGACTTGGGCTACCACTGACTTATGGTAACAATATCCACCAAATATGTGATATAGTGAATAAATATTGGCCAATTTTACTTACCGATGAAAGGATTAAGGGTATTGTAGGTGACAGGCCTAGTTTTACATTTAAGAATAATTTATCATTGAGAAGGCAATTGTAGTATAGATCCACTAACATTTCTACTGTTGTCTCTGCTCAAACTGGTACTTTTTCCTGCAGACTTTGTAAAGCCTGTAATTTTATTTCAAATGAGACTAATTTTAAGCACCCAATTATAGATTATTTCTTTAAACCAAGATTTTATACGGACTGTAAGTCCAAAGAAATTGCACCTCATTTTATGTAGATAAGACTGAGGATGCTAAAGGAACACATATTACAACATCAAGATGATATTAGATGTTTGAATGTGCTTAATGCACTGCCTAAACATATTTCCATGCAACGTGGACAGAGTTTTGAATTCTTGGTATTACAGGTAATACCCATGAACAAGAGGGGAGGGCAATTTTAATAATAGGCTGGAGATTGCAGAGACCAAATGGATTATCAGGTTGCAGTCAGACAAACTGCCTGGTATTAACATTGCTGTACCTTTAATGCCTGTATTAAAAAAATGCAGCTTACATCAATAATTAATGAAAGGTTTTTATTGGATGGTATTTAAATGTTTTCATTATATAAATTGTTTTTGAAGTTTTATGTTGATGGATCTGATGAAGCACAACCTTGTGTGAAAGCACTTATCCTGTATGTTCTGAATAATTTTTTTTTATGCTGACAGTTTTGGTGGATGCCTGGTTCGTATATTTTTGTGCATTCGTTTTTATCCTACTGCAAATGAGACTAATCTGAAATACGAGTTTTAGTCCCATGGTTTCTGTTGAAGACCCCCACTTTGTGCAGAGGGATAACAAATTCAAACCTCCATTCATTTAACATGAAGCCTGTCTGGAAGCTATGCTTAAGTAGAGATTCTGTACGACCTGACAGTTCATGTTTCATGTTATTCAGGAGGAATCTTGGGATATTATCAAGGCACATTGAAATAGTGTTATTGGCCTTAGAGAGTGCATTGAGGACCTGCTACCTTGTGATAATTGGTGGAGAAATGGAGGAGGGGTAATTTCCTGATGGGTGACTGGGGGTGATAGGGAGGTAAAATTGGAGATAAATTTGTTGGCTAACAGATTTGCTATGTCCTCAGGTTCTCTACAAATTGTTCCACTGATCATTAGATCAGCACATTGAGGCCATTGGCTTTAAGGTTGTGAACATAACTGAAGAAAGCCTTAAGGTTGTCATTAGCTTAAGAGGTTATTTTTATCTGAAACATTTGGCTTTAGTGGAGTTGATTAGTCCCCCTGAGCTGCTTATTCAGATTGATTAAGGATTAAAAATATTATAGTCTGTGGGCCACAGTAAAAAGTGATTAAGTGTAGTTCTTACCCAGCTTGGAGGCACACTCACATTACCAGATGAAACTTGACTAGACCATTTCCTGAAGAACTTATCTCTAACATATTTTAGAATACCATGCAGAAGAAAATGCAGATTTATACAGTTCATATAAATGATAATGCAGTCACCATACTGATTTGACTTGAGACTTGATTAATTTCTTCTAAAATTCCAAGACTTTCAGCATAATAAGATGGAATTTCTTTATTTTAATAGTCTTTCTTTGCCTATAGTGGATGCAGAGGAATCTCTTTCTAACTGATCTCTGCTAGGAATCACCTGTTCTGTGAAACAACTGACACTATGTCCGATTTAGATGATACCATTTAAACATTAAGTAAACTAGTGCTTTGCTTGTTAAGCACATCAGTGCCAACTCCCTTATTTAAATACTTTTACAAAAATATATAATTTTAAAATAATAATTAAAAAAATGTTGTCTAATTTCAAATAAACATATGCATTGTTTATTAGAAAGCAGAAATTTCATGAGATGGAATCTACAACTCTGTAAAAGCAGCAAAACCTCCAACATTTATAACCACAGGGCTTGTGCCAGCTTAGCAATCTATAATACAAAATGGTAGGCCATATACTACCCTCTGAATTTTGTTTTCAGCAGAATACCACATTATCTCTGGCATGGGTATATAAAGTACACTTAAGCATAAACGGCAGCAGTGGGATTCTGATCCTTAGTCCCCACTTTTGTTAAGAGAGTATCTGCCTTGTTATCATTGATGAAGCAATGGTGATTGTTATCTTACCCATCCAGAAGAAAAGCAAACGATCACCGATTGCCTCACTCCCCTGTGGTGTGCCCAGTAAAGCAGTAGATAATGCTAGCATTTTCCTTCTCTTATTTACCCTTAGCTGTCCCTAGCCCTTGCACATCCCTCCACATGATCAACAGACTGTACTTTGTATACTAATAAGGTGCATAAATATTCCATTTAAGACTCACTATTTTGTAGCATTATGTTAAGAGGTAAGTTCAGCACACTGCACTACCCCACACTGCAATGTTGTCTTATGTTGAACTTTGCCACTCATCACCCGGTAACCTTTCCAAATAAAGGTTTTATCACTGTTTTTCTGTCTATACATTTCTGCTTCTTAGTCTCTGTGCCTTGCTGATATCCACCATCAAGATGGATGTGGACTGGCATTCTGTATTTTAGATTGTCCCTAGTCACCCTGCATAATAATTCAGTGGTCAGTTGTTACTCAACACTCTAACAAATATGTTGTATGGTCACCATGGACTTCTCCCTATCCACTTCATTATCAAGGTCCTACTTCTGAGTAAATGGTCAGTTGTCATTAAACACTATAAGAAGTGCATACTTTATAATATGGCCCAATACCTGGCCATTGTTATATCATGTTGCTGCCTTAAGGAGGGAGTCCTTTAACATTCAAGACTATCAAAAGTTAATCCTCTAGACTCTCATGGTCCCTGCCCAATAATTGTTATAACAAGCCAAGAATTCCATATGTAACCTTTGTAGTGAACCATCCACATCAATAAATTACTTGCTGAGGAAGTCAAGACATCAGCAAGAAACACAGTTGTTGAATTTCTTTTAAATTAAAATGTAATCTCCACTGAAGCCTGACTTACTAAAAAACACCAACATAAGACTGATATCAGGAAGATCAAATCTAAATATGCATTAAAACTAGCAGTGGAAGACAATGATAAGTATAAAAATGTACTTAATTGCAATAGACGATTGAGAAATAACATCCAGCAACATTCTGAACTAATACTAAATGGTATTATTCAAGCTGACCCTAAAGATACACATAACTTACTTGCAGACAAACTGAGTGCAAACATTACCCCAGAAGCAGTCACTGAAATTCATTCTCCCTCCTTAAGGTCATCAGAGAATAGGTCCTGGATCTACTAAGAAAAACTAAAAATGTATCTTCTCTAGACCCAGACAATTTACCTGGATATCTAATAAACAGTGCCATACATGCCTTGTTTGAATTAACCTCTTCTTTCATTGTTTAATATAAATCTAGCTATAGGGTTTGTCTTTCAGGTATGACAAAACAGCTATTTTAATGCCCTTCACAAAGGGGGCCTTACCACAAAACCTGGGAGTTTTAGACTCATCAGCATAACTTGCCTAATTTTCAAGGACATGAAATATATTATCACTGACTTCATAAACTATGATATTCAAAGCCTCATAAAACTAGACCCACAACAGTTGGCTTTTGTCAGGGGTAGGTCAAGTGTACTTAATTTAGCACATTTCTCTGAAAAGGTATTCGAGGCAGGAGACAGAGGACATTCAGTCCCTACAGCATATTTAGATCTAGTTAAGGCCTTTGTCACTATACCCTATGCTGGTACTGAATAAAAGCTAAAATCTCAAGATAGAGTCTTATGTGGTTTGCAAATTGGGTAAAAGATGGAATCCATATAATTAAGGTAGCAGATGCCCCTTCAAGAAAGTAACTAGCAGAATACCTCAAAGTCAGGAGAATACCACAAATCTCAATGCTGGGACCCCTCCTTTTTGGCATATACTTGTCTGAACGTGGTTCTATAAACATAGGTCTATGGCTATTGTTGATGACTATTATTGTTCACTCACCTCCAATCACTATAACCAGAACAAATTCTTACAAATTAATCAAGCACAGAGGACCTAAACTGAATGCAAAAAAAAAAAAAAAGTGCAATATCGCTAATCTAAAGCTTAAGTGTATCTAATATCCCACTCCAATTGGACACAGTAGTCTAGGATCTTAACACCTGGGTTGACCAGTCCAACTCCATTGATTACCATGTATCAAAAGTAATCAGGAAATCCTTCTATCTAGCTTAACCAATTTCAAAAAGTATTTTATCCAGGTCAAAAAAGTTATATCCTTTCTGTAATCATGTCTTACAGAGTGCAATGTTCATTATGATGTCTGACAAGGCCTGCAGCTGTTTTTTATGACACCAATACAAAAGCCCCTGGGCATGGCTGAGATATAATGCAACAACTCACTGTCACAAACCCACAATATCATTGAGCATGTGTTTGGATTACTGAAGATTCACTTTCACTGCCAACATTTCCTTTATTACAAGCTGCACGTTGCCCAGGGAGCTATATCAAGATGTGCAGTTCTGAATAACATGATGGCATGCAGACAGCCAGAGCAGGAGATTGTCATCAGAGGGTTAGAAAGACTAGAGCCTGATGTCCGAGGAGGTGTCAGAGGAGATGCCATGTGATGGAGGAACTGACTTCAGAGGATGACCATGTGAGGCAAAGGTGCGTATAATATGCTGAAACACTGGCAAATAGGTGACACTTAGTTCCAAGTATTGGCCAGATTAGACACAATAAAGAATAAAACTGATGCATGCAATATTAAACAGGTAGGAAAGGGCACAGTGACGGGGATTGGCAATGAGCTTACTGGTGGAAGGTAGGGGACTAAGGATATGAAGGGGGGAGTACTACAGCTTTGTGATTGGTTAAAGCTGAGCGTACTGTTCAAGGAGGGCTTGATGCTTCTGAGAGGGGGGTAAATTTGAAGATGAAGTGGGTACTTGCTCATTATGGGTTACAGGGGGCACAGCTCACACAAATGTGGCTGCACTGTGTATATATGTGGCTTTGACAGGTATTATGGGATATCAGGTAGAAAAGACATAGACCAAAAATGTCTTCAAGCATGATTGTGTCCCTGCTAAAGAATGGCATGAGAAACAACACTCACCAACAAGGATGAAAGTAAACTCTGAGCTTGTGACAGCTTGGCATGTCATATTCTTGACTGTCTTGCAGGCTATGTCTACACTAAAAGATACACTGTGCTGTACCAAGCTCACCACGAATGAGTGACAAGGAGGAGGAGGTAGCAGAACATGACACTGACCGACATGTCCTATGGGGTGCACCTATAATGGAGGAAGGTAATAAATGCCATGGAATTAGTGACAGCTCTGGTGCACTAAAGAAGACTGACCCATCCAGACAGTGGAGGCACCCAGGTGCCTGTTCGACATACCAGTCAGCTGGGTCAGGCCCTTACATATGTCTTCATACAGTACACCTAGCATTTCTGCCATATAGATCATGGCAACTGCCTGTGCCTGAATGACTGCCCTGTACATTAACTGTTAATGGCCATTGTGACATCCAGTTTGGCCAATTAGTAGGAGCCATGGCACTGATGGCCACTAGCCTCCAGCTCCTGACTACTGTCCTGATATGTTATGCAAGGCATCACTGATCATTGCTGGTGTGTGTGTGTGTGTGTGTGTGTGTGTGTGTGTGTGTGTGTGTGTGTGTGTGTAGGCAGCAATAATTTTTATTAGCACAGACTGCCTGAAGGGTATGAAGTCTGAAACTTAAATGCCTGTCATTATTTTCTGACTTCAATCCTCAATGATTTGCTACTGATTTTCCAGAAAAAACACACTTTTATGAGAGACAGACCAAGAATACAAGGCAAACATCTGGACAGTTGAGAGGTTTGTTTCTACCAGGTATCAGGGTCCTTTCAGTTTTCCCATTCAGAGATAACTGGACATCTTCCATGGTAGTGCAGAAGGTCTGCAATGAGTACATCTGTCCATGGCATTCCTGTCCCTTGAAATGCTTTTGGAACTTTGTACAGACATGCAGAATGATATCACTGACTCTGCAAAGGACCTGCTGGACTGATCTGTTTTGAACACCACCTGCTTTAACATCCACAGCTAACTCATATCACTCATTTTCCCTTAAGCCCCACTAATCTTGTCTATGCTGAAAATTAGTCATCTATGTTCACAGAGAAATATAGTAGCATATCATTCTCTGTCTGTAAATTTTTTTTCAAGGCACTTTCTCTTTTTTAGGGTCATGTATGATACCTGGAAATGTGGAAATACACCTATGGTCAGTGAGTGGGTGCAAAATATGTGCAGTACCATTTGTACCATTCACACATACCCATGTGGCAGCAGTGACCATATAAGTTGCCATGCTGACCATTTCACAGTGTCACAGTCCACTTCTCCATGGAAGACTAGAAGCCAGTACCCTTCCGTCAGTCTACACTGAACTGTGCCCATCACGCCATAGCCATTGTGTGGCCCGCATACTTATCCATTCCTTGTATTGGTTATCCAGAGTGGCAACTGCATTGGATACATGGATGTAGCACATACATTACAACACATTCCTGTTTGTGTGAGCTGCCTATCATGGAAACAGTCCACCTCATCCATCCACTCAGCCATACATCTGATGGATTACTGTGCCTACACTTGTGAATGCCATCTCACATTTATAATTTTAGCCCTCCATGTTCCTCCAATCCTTGTGTCAACAAGTTGCTGTAGAACAACCCTTCTCTAACAAAAAAAAAAAATTACAATCTCCAGTCACCCTCCCTACCAGCTACTGGCCTATGTATCTTTAAAACTGCAAATGCAAAACACTTATATACTCTGTATACTAATGTAATTATTTATTACAGAGACCCACCACAACTACTTCTGTGTTCTTCATCACCTTACCAGCAACTTGTTGTTGACTGACCCCCACTGAAACTAGCTGCTGACTGGGGTACCCTTACTACAGCAGATGTAGAACAGCTCTTTCATCTGAAGACCAATAGATTTATTTTGTACAGGATTCATTTGTTATATTATAGAAGATTAGGCAGTGTTTGGCAATGGCTATTCTATCATGCTACTTTTGTGTTTATATCATGGCAGTTATACTAATGAGGTAATTTAGGGTAAATATCTCTGAATCGTGCATTTAGTGCAGTGCATACCAGTCCTAGACTGTGTAATGAGACTCGTAACTCCTGTGAGCATTCATTAAAGGTTACAAAGCAATCTGGCTGTGTGTTTGCAGGTCTATGATTTTAATAGAGCCACTGGCTTCTTGACAGCTGCCTCACAGCCTCTAGAAGTGCTATGCCACCACTATACCATGACTGATGATACAGTGGCAGGCTATTGGACACCAAAGTGATATAGAAAGGTCTAATGCCTTGTATGTTCAGTGCACCTGTTCCCCCCACCAACAGATAAGTCTGTTGCTGTTGCTCAGCTCTGTAGTTGCATTTGGCTGTATAGTGCTGCCATACTACATGCTGATGCACATCATGTGATATCCACAATGTGCAACATCATGAATCTGCTACTGTTTGCCTCCTGTCATCAACCTGTCAAGTAGCCATGTATTCTGAAGGGGTTGAGAGTTGAAGTGCTTTTGTGGTGCAGGAAGGAGATAAAAATATTTCTCTACCTCCTGCAATGGCATCACCATAAGCACATTCTTTGGAACTCTTATGAGGGCCCTCAGTATAGGGTGGGTGCTTGGCACTTCCTAGCAAGTACAGCCATGGGATCACCTGGTTTGGTGTGTAGTGCTGACATCATTAGAATAACCCTAAGAGGGCTATCATGACTTTCTCTGTCAATAGAAAGAGACTGTTATACAATAAGTATGAAAACCTGGTCAGTTCTTATATATGGGTTGGCATTCTGGTTCAGTCATATGCAGCTTTTGATGTTCATGGAAACTTTTGTATCTTTTTTTTGTTTTTCAGTACCTGAGGAGATCACAGATAATAGGCTGATTTGTCAGAGGAGATAAGCACAACTGTACAAGTGTCAGGACACAGACATGTAATTGATGTTATAGCTTCACATCTGTAGTTCACCTGCTTCTCCGCCCATGTTTGCAGTGCTTCTAGTTACACTCACCATTGATTACAGCATTGCTTCACTTTATGTGTCACATACCTTTGAAATGCAAGTTGCACTGCTCTAATGTCCATGCTACCACCAGAGATTCCCAAAAGTGTCATGCCAGGGCTGACAATGTGTGTGCCACAGTCATTGTGGGAGCCATTGTCTGCTTTGGGCATGTCTATATGACATCATTCAGTACCATCTTTCTGTCTGTCCACTGTGCTGTCAGGGCATACTTCCCTTATCAGCCTGCCATGCCTTACTCTTACAGTGGCCATTCCATTGCCCCACCTGTGTTAGTTACATCTGGCATGTCATGGGCATGCGGACTGTTGGGTAATGTTTCATAGTGGCTGTTATAAGTCATGGTATGGCTTTAGCTTTCCCATGTGTATTCCTTTTGAAATTCTGTGGTGAGGTAATATAGTATAGTTTTCCTGGTTCTATGCAGGCCAACATTTGGTGCTAAGCTTTTCCAGCCTGAGCACTACGTGTTCAGCAGTCTAGTTCAAACCAGATTTAATGCCCCCTTGTTACACTCTTTGGGCTGTGCCAGTATCCTGCTTGGGGGAAGGGGTACTGGTTAGGTGGCATGTAGACTTTCCCCTTATGGTGTGCATACATCTGTAGTACATGCTTAACTACTTTTTCCTCCTCCAGGGGTCTGTACTGCCAGCCAGTGTAACAAACATTGCTAATAATTGCTTTTGCTTTTGTTTTTCTGTTTGTCAGTGTTTTTTTTCTTCTTTTTCTTTACATATATTTGTCATTTGTTGTTTGGTTTCTCTTTATTTAAATTAGTACTTTATGCAGCATCATCCACAGCAGTGGATATGAGGTGCTTACGAGAACACAAGATTGTGCACCTGCCTTGCCATCACTTGCTGGTTCCCCAGCAGTCTTCAGGCCCACCTCTGTGCATGGCGGAGTAGGCCACCCAGGTGGGGGGTGGTTAATCTGAAGAGCTCCCTGATTCCCTCTAGTGCTCTCTCTCTGGTGGGATGGCATGTAAGATTCCCCCTCTGTGGGTAGCACTGGGGTACCCATAATGCCACCTAGCAGAAATGGAAGGCCAAGTGATGGCCATTGTAGACCAGTGGATGGACACCTGCATTTCTATTCTGAAGTGCATCCTACTGTGACTGGTAGAATCACACAGCTGCCTGGCCATGACCTATGGGCCAGCTGTGGCTCGGCCCTGCCACAATTGGGTGGTCGCAGTGTTGGCAGATTTAGGTTTGGTGTGGCACTGTGTAACATAGCAAGGCAGACATCTGTCACCCCATCCTATCCCCCATTATGATGTTCCCTATCCTCATGTTTCATTTTCCTCATGTCCTCCTGTGTGCTTCTCTGCTTGCTCTTCTCCCTTTTTACCTCTCCTATACACCAATGTCCTTACCATTTATCCTAAAAGCATAGTGGGAATGTTGCTGTGTAATCACTATCTGGGCTCTCAGCCGTGCTTTTAGCAGTGTGTTGCTGCATGTGTAAATGTATATAATTGTGAATATACTACATGCATGCTACCTGGCCCATATGGTTGCATGATCCACTATGGCACTTTGATGGTCATTGTGTGACATTCTGTAACTTTGATCGTGAATTAACTATTATCTCAGGCTCTATCACAAGCAGGCCACATTGTGCTAGTTTAGTAGCAATATTTTTCCCTTACACACCCATGTAAATAATTTTTTTCTGAATCTCAGTCATTAACTCTAAGGATATGCCCTATTACATTTTTCTTGCTTCAAAACATCATCAGTCCCTCACATAACTCCACTGCAAGTGATCATCCCTTCCTCAAGAAAAATATATTAACTTTATCAAACCAGTCACTCCTTCATTATATTTCATCCATCTTTTTGGTTGTACATGGATTTTTTTCCATTTCTTTCTCTAAAAAAACTCTACCTTGGTATGCTTATTTTAGTTTCCTTTCATAACAAAACCTTCCCCTATTCTGATTTTCTTTTTTCACCCAAAGTCTTACATATTTCTTTTTTTTTTTTGGCATGCTTTTCTGACCCTGCTTCACACTCCTGCAGACCATTTGGCATGCTCAAATTATTGTACCCATTGTATTCCATAAAGGAAAAGTGAAGGTTGTAGCAATACCATTCCCTAGACAGCAGTCAGGGGATTCATTATTTTCATTTAAGGACTAACCTTAGCCTTGGGGCCTGATATGTGCACCTACCAAAACAGGGCTAGTTAGTCATTTCTGGGAGTGCAAACATGCTCATTGCTGGGCCATACCTTGCATACTACACACCCTTTCTCCAGTAGGTGTCAGTGTTGCATCCGACTAGATCACCTTCCTCCCATTCAGATGGAAAAGCTGGCCTTGCCCAATTCAGCACAGCCCTCCCTGCTGGTTCCTGCAGCACCTGTGTTGGTAGCTGATTTTGGGTTATCTGGTCACATTCAAGGCTATAAGGTCTGTGACACAGAGCTGACTTACCTAGCCAATTTTCCACTTAAGCACAGCTTTCTTATTACATCACTGGAATTTTGTCTATGCATCTGCTCTAAGCTAATAAGCATTATAAACGTGTGTTTTTACCACTCCAATAGAAACATACTTTTATTTACAGAAATGCATTTTACAAATCTTCAAACAAATATAAATTAATTCTACTCTATTGATTTCAACATAAGAGGAAAATAACCATCTTTCTTGTTCTTGCTGCAGTCTTTTTTCAGCAAAGTAGTTTCTTTCCATTGCATATATTCTCAGCTTCTTGTACTTGCATACACTCTGTTAATGAGATGTAGGTAGCTAATTGAAATACACCTTTATTTTTCCTGCATTTAGCAGGCAGCTATTTCAAGCAGACAAAAATAATTTTATTTTGTAATGAAAACATCTAGAAAACCTCGGTATTTATTACTTTTCTATGAACGTAATGTTTTCCACTTTTTTCTTTTTTACTTTTCTGTATTTTGTCTCATTTAGCAGTCAACTATTTATATTGACAGGTTATTTCACCCCATCCCAAGTTGATTGAGCAGCTACTCCCATCAGAAAACCTTATCTATATACCTATCTATCTGCCTCTCTATCTATCTACCTATCTCTCTCTCTATCTATCTATCTATATATATATATATATATATATATATATATATATATATATATATATATATCTAGATAGCTGTCTATCTATCTATCTATCTATCTATCTATCTATCTATCTATCTATCTATCTATCTACTCTATATCTCTATCTCTCTATCTCTCCATCTCTACATCTATGTCATATACTTCTCTCGCTCATACCTTACCAAAGTGATGCATTTTTCCTCTCTCTTACTCTTATAATAGTCTGGCTCATTGAACTGAAGTAGACAACTTTCTCCAACAGCACAGGGTGATTCATCCTCTGCTTCTCTCACTCGTACATAACTTGACTGACTGCATGAAGTAGGCAGCTATTCCCAACAAGCCTAATAAATTATTTATGTATATTCACATATTTTCTCCCTTCATATGCACAGCATGAAGGATTCTGCACAAGTATGAAGTCATTCCCATAAAACAGACTTATTTAATTATCATTATATTTTCTGCTTCCCACAACCATACTTTGTTTTTTTTTTTCAGTTTAATTATAATGTTATTTCCAGGAATTCAAATTAATTACTTATTATTTATATCCATATATTCTCTATTGTGCCTTCTGCGGAAGGCTGGGTGCCCAGCTGGCAGCTCAGCACCGTAAAATTCCACTGCCAATCATGAGCGGACAGATGATCCGCTGTGGCAACCCCTAACCGGGAAAAGCCGAAAGAAGAAGAAAAAGATATTCTCTATCTTCCTTAAACTTACTTCCCCAAATTAGACATAGAAATTGCCATTGTTGGGCATTTACTTTGATCTCTACAAGTTATTTATTATCACACAAATGTCAAGTTATTTTTGTTTGCTTGTTTGAGCAGTGACCCCCCCTGAGATTGTTATCCATGTAATTATGTACAGTTCTGATACCTACCACTATCTCATCTATTTCATTATCTTTCTACCCTGCAGCAGTTTTATTCATGTTGCCCCTATCAGGCAAAATAAATGACCTTCCTCTTGACCTGTCTGCCTCACACACATAAGTAACTCTTTATCAATTTTTTTTTAAAGCTAGTAATTTAGAAGCTGATTTTAAACTGCCTTAGCAACTGGCTCTTACATAGACCTACTGCTTTCATGGATATCCTTCCAGTTATCCATGGAAATAATAACGGCTCTTTATTATGACTTATTATGCATTGGTACTACTACCACCACACATCCCCTCCAGTACAGCTCTTTTGATTGTGTACCTTTAACTCCCAGTGGGTTTTGGAATTATTAATGCAAATATGAACAGGCAATATTTGACACCTAGAGGTGCAGTAGGAGGTAACTGCAGAAATGCGTGGAGACGTCACTCGGCTGTAATGAGTATCACTTTCTACATTAAAGTTTATACATAATTTGACATCCTTCCTTTGAATAAATAAAGCACACTAGTGTAACCTTTCTCTTTCTCTGCTGATGTACCTCATTATACCCATTGCTTTAGATAGTATCTCAACAAACTTCTCACAGTTCATATCAGGCTTTGATATCCCAAGAGTAAAGACAAATACAAAATAACTTCACAGAATAAATCAACTTTCAACTATATAATCTGCGATAAAAGCCTTCTGCTTCTCACTGGGCACATCCATACAGACTATGGCCCAACATTCCCATTAACTGTTACTACAAGTTAACTATTTATACCTGACTAATCCCTTACAGCTTTCATTAAGACTTCATCAGAACATCTTGTTACAATCCATCACTTTCTCTTTTAAAAGAGAGTCATGTGACATAAAATCAGCTGATACCCGGTGAATGCCCTTTAAAGTTTTTTAAAGGTACAAGGTTTAAATGTAAAAAAAATGTAGTTAACTTAAATACATTAAAAGAAATTACTCATACATCCAATAAAAATAATATAACCTAAAAAACTATAAGATAAAAGCACCTAACTGCATTTTTATTTTCATTTTAGCTATTAACAACTATTATTTCTTACATCCTGGGACTTGCTACTGCTGGGAATACTTTATTTTCAGTTTACCTGTTTAAAGCCAGTGTGGGTAATGTATGGTCGTTTGGTATTTCACAACAAAGCGATACATTAGGAGAATGTCGCCAGTATATGGAAGGAAAGAGCTGTCAAGAATGGAACCAGAAGATGGAAGTAGCTGGTGCCTTGGTATGTCAAACGGCTTTGATACTGTCCATCACACTTCACTCATTAACAGTCGTATTATCCTAGATGTGAAGACATGTACACTAATCTGGTATAGACAAAGTTAATGGCCATAGGGCCATTACCATAGAGACTGTATTATTATGTAATAGAATCCATAAACCCAGCATTATTTTGCTATTCTTACATACATTATACACAGCATAAGATATGGACTTCCGTATTACATAATACATGAATTATATATACAATATTGTACTTCATCCATTAACCAATGGGGACAATGAGCTAAATCCTGGCTTTTGAAAACTAAAAAACCTCCCCATCAACTAAAACCCCTAAAGTCATCATCATAAAAACCTCTACATTGCTTTCTAAACTACCAAAGTATTTCTAACAAGCCTGACTTGTTAGAGACATAGATATTTCATTCCCAATGCAACATAGTCTAACTTGTGGAGGCATGACTAAATGACGATGCCATCTGGTCCTCTTCCCTTAGAACTCTTATTAAGTCTACCAAAATAACTGCCTTTGCCTAATATAATGAGGAGGAAGACCTGTGCTACTTACCATTAAAGGTCTAATTGCTGACAGCATTCCATTGTGCACTACTCTTGACCTTTCTGACACACACACTGTGTTACTGCAAAAGCAACCTTAGGTGGTAAAACAAATATGTATGTATGGCCTGCCTCATACTACCTTCAGAATCCATCTCCATCTTCAAGTCTGCTTTAGACAACCTTCTACGATGGATCCCTAAACATGAGCTCATCCTGCTGAGCAACTTTTATTTGCACTTGTTTAGTCCTCTTAGCTCCAAGTTAGAACTCAGTTAAAACTTACCAGTCTCTCCCACCTAATCATGGTACCAATTTATTCTAACCCCCACTAGCTAAATATTTCCTCAAATACCTCCTCAAAGACATACTACTCATTAATTACCCCACAGATGCCTGTATTAGACCATAATTTCTTAGTTTGCTGCTAGTCCTTCAAAAACTCAGATCTCTGTACTACTAATAACCTGAAGACAATTTCTTACTCAAAATGAAGCCTCGCCTATACCCTGTCTTCAAAGCATTGACTGACTTATTTAGTCCTCAATTAAAAATATACTTCTCAAGTTCTTTCATTCTCTGCCAGTTCTTATCCAAAATATCATTTACTTTACCAAAACAAATGAGTATGAGGCAATCCTTATCCATAACTCGCTTCCAACCTGAAACAGTGACTGTGACAAAGAGACAAAACCTGGCCTATATGGAAAGTCATACTAAACTTTCAGTTTAGTGCTCTCTGCATAACTCTCATATATTAGACTGGATTGGCCATAAAAACCTGCCAAATATACCTACTGTAGGACCCAACAAAAAATTAGTGACCCAAATTAAAATAAAAAAGTAGGCCAAAATAAAGTTTACAAACAAAATACTGTACATTAGTCTATCAGTAACATCCTTTTCTTGCTCAGAGCAGTTAAAACACATCATAACTAGGCCCACTCTATCACACAGATAATTCCCAACCCTTAGACCAGTATGTTGTTCTCTTAACTTTCTTATAATCAATTTACCTTTAAGCTTCTGTTAATTCTGTGTACAAACTCCTTCCTAAAATGTCTAGTAAATCTGCCATTCTTCTCTTCCTGTCTATTACAGCTAACTGTATTTCTATCTCACTTACTTACATTTTCAGTCTTACATTATCTACCCATAATCTTTACCTTTATATAATCCAATCATTCACTTCCTTCAAGATAGTGATATACTTTCACTAAGCAATATGGCTTTTGACCTAGATTTAACACTTTTAGTCCTATTCCAGATTACCAGGATGATTTTTTTTCCACCAGTGAACAAGGGCTTGTGTACTAGTACAGTTTTCATAGATTTAAAAAAAAAATCTTTGACTCTGAAAATCACCAACTTCTTATTATTCAAATGATTTATCATAAAATTATCACCTAACTTCTATTGTTGGTTTGTTTATTTTTTCTGCAGCAGTCATTTCCTAGTGGAATATAATAATCCCCCCCCTCATTCTCCTCTTTTCCTTGTGACATACCACCAAGGCAACATTCTTAGACAATTCCTTTCTCCATCATTATTAACACCCTCCCCTCAGAACTTCAGCACACTGGGATGATACTTTAACAAATGTTCTTCTCCTCTACCTACAGGAAGATTTTCAGAATATTTCTTCTTGGTTCATTAACTTCAATCTAACATTTAAGGTCTCTAAAACGAAACCCCTGCTTTTTGGCAAACCACAAAGGCAAGCTTAAACACCACTCCTAATCACTTTTGACCCCCATGGCACACTAGTTGATCATATCATATTCTATAAATGGCCTGCCTGACATTTATTGAGCACATTACCTCTGCCTCTACATTAGTTCTTACACAACTCAAACTTTCCTACAGACAAACCCATCTACTCTCAAATATTGATGGATGCTGCTAGCCAAAATAATATCCCCAAGTTCCAATATTTCATCAAGACCCAAAATCTCTTATCAAGTAACCCCCTCTTCATCAATGTCCATGCTACACTTCTTTTCATTACCACTGTGTATAAACTTCTCTTCATAAGTGCCTGACTAGCTCCTGCTCCATTTTTACATTAATAGTAACACATATTCTTTAAGAAGCAGTGACCAAAATTATATTCTTCTGCAGTTTCAACAACTTACGTTATGTGCGACCTAAAGGACATTCATTAAACTAGCTCTTATAGTCTAGCATTTCTAACTCTAATCACTCACAATTTCCCAAACCTATCTGCATTTAAAAACTCCCATTTGGTTCAAAGGCTTTACCAAACTCCTTCAGCAGCTGCTCCCTCTCTGTTCTCGTAGTGCAATATAAATACACTCTAATACACATATATTTGCTCGGTAAATACTGATACAACTCAGAAATTTTATGTGCATAGAATTATGATTTCCTTTCCTCTATGTATGCATTTGTCGTCCTCTATTTCAAATGTGATTGGATGAATTGTTTGAATTTAAATGTTTTTTTAATGGCAGACTGTTACTCTGATGAAGTCTTTTTGTTTGTAAGAGGGAAAGGCTTAGTCCGTGGTTTTATTCCACTAAAATTTGTTGAAGTGCATTGAAATTTGTTTTGAAGTGCCTATTCCACTTTTTGTTTCTTATCTTTTTTATACATTTCAGCAATATTTTGCTAGAGTTGTTGGTTTAACAATAAGACATTTACTTTAATTTCAGATATTTCATAGTTTTAATACAGGTGTGGCAAATTAAATTTTGCTTAAATAATGCATGTGTCTATTACACATAAGAAAACATTATAGTTGATGCTCAGTCTATATAAATATTGTTTTAATAAAACATAGTTCCTTCTCTGAGGTAAGTGTTCTGTTGCACTTTAGACCAAAAGTAAAAATAAAATGTACAGGTTTGTGGAGAGATAGAGCCTTGCCTGTGACCCAATGAGATTCAGGTTTGATTACCAAACCCTGAGTGCTGCAGAGCGATGGAAAAAAGTAGCATTTTTACAAGCTTATCATCTCATCTATCTTAGGGAAGGCCATGGTTTACTGCCAAGGGCTAGAATTTCTTGGTGGAAACCTATGATGCTAACCCACAAGCTTGTTAGTATGTAGTGCACATTGAGAATTTGGTGGGACTGTGCGAAGGAAATACCAGATACCTCTCCACAGTTGCCTGGGTAAAATCAGCTGCGACATCTTGATCTAACCTCTGTATACTTCTTCCTACGGCTTGCAATAAGGGTTTCCTTTGTAGAGATCTTATTCTGAAGGGCTAGGTTGGACAGATGTCAGGAGGGTAGAAAGAGGGTCTTTGGGATATTACTAATAACAGAAAACAGCAGCAGGAACCAACAAATAAATACATAATGTAGATAACTATCAAAACAGGTAGGATTCAACAATCTTAAAATTATATTTCATTGCTTTTGACATTTCCAAAAGCCATCAGTAAAAATCATTGCATCTCTCATTGTTTCAATAAAGTGTTTAACTTCTAAGTTCCATTTGTTCTGAGACGCAAGATCCTTGGAGTCAGTTTACATGAAAAACACAGATAATTTGTGAATCCCATCACTTTCCATCAGCAATGAGATGTCAGGTTTTGCAGCTGGGTTTTCAGTAACTGAATGTTCAGTGAGTGTGTGTCATTGAATCACAGTATAACTTCAGATGTGCTGCAGCAAAGGGTCAGCTCTTGTCTTTTGTGATTAGTATGGGAGGTTCAATACTAAATAAAAGAATTAGGTTTTAGCAAGCCAGAACAGGAGGAAAGTAAGACTGGAAGACAAGTTTATAGGGAGTCAGAAGATGGATCGACATGAGTAAAAAGATACATAAAGTACAGGACAAGTGAAAAGTTATTTGTGAGAAGTTACTGTTAGATGGTCTGAATAATACGCAGAAGTAAAATGCAATGAGACAACACCCTGCATCCAGCAACATGAGATACATGATCTATCATGCCCAGTAATATAGTCATAAAAACATAAAAGGTATAGCAACTATGGATACTGGACCTTTAAATTAGTCTACTGAGCTTCCAGACCTTATCAGATGCAGTGACTTAGATATGTTGGAAAATATCAGTGTGGAAATGCCGCCGACTGCAACAACAAAAAAAGATTAGAAGAAAGGAAATAGGACTACTTGACAGTAGATGTAGCGGAAAATGAGAAACAAAAGCAAGTGAGAGGAAACCGATCGAGGATGTTACATTTTATGGTGCCCAGTGAAGGGCATTTTACAGAAACACGAGATTTTGTAGGACAAGTTATACCTATAAATAGTTCAACTGATTAAATGTCACCTTATTGTGAAAATAAAGGCTTGCCATTATAGAATTTGGTATTTCTACTCTTTCAAGATAATAATAGCGTGTTTCAGATAAATAATTATATTCTTCCACAATACAGGGAAGTTAGAAAATATTCCATTTTGTAAAGTGCCATTTTACATTCTCCTTTTATTATTAGTTTCAGCAAAAGTGTTCAGTTATGGACTGTTCTTTGACACTTGGGATAGGTGATAACTTTAAGCCTGCTACACTTTAAAGACCAGAGAAGTGAATAGGAAGCATCTGTAGAAAGTGCAAGAAGGAAACTAGTAATTACATTTCATAGTAACACACAAAATTCCTTAAAAGTACTCAGCCCTGTGTGAAACAGATGGACCTTTAAGAAATGGAAAGCTTTTGCCTGTGTATAGCTATGCTGTTTCAACAACATGTAGACAGCAATCTTTAGTCTTAGCCCTGACCCACAATGACTGCATCTCATCTTTAGAAATTGTAATTATATGCATGTATTGCTAGACCTATGTCATCAGCTGTAACCTTACAAGCACAAAACGACAACACTGCTGATAACATGACAGATACTCACTTTCAGACACAATATGCGTATAAACTGAAGAGGCATGACAGCTTCTTGTGACTCATGCGACTTTTAAGGTAAAGATGTTTCAAGATGCCCAGCATGAAGCAGTCAGACCCTGCTGTTCACCTTATTAACTGTTTCTTATTTTCTATTTGCCTGTGTCAGACATATTTCACAAAAAAGCACAGAAAAATGTTCACATGTGAGAGGCAGCGCATTACTGCTAAATGTATGGTGTCAATCCTGTTAGCTGTGTCTACAGACACGAACAGTGCAATATCAGAATTTGTCAGCATAGTAAATAGTGCCCCTACTTGTCTTTTCATTTCATATCAGTAGTTGTGGTTGGGTACATCAGCTAGAACTTGCTCAGCATTAAACCTCATTTATAAACACTTTAGTTTATGTACAGCTATTCAGAGTGTATAACTATGTATTTCAGAGCTGAATAATATGATAGCTGGCATATGAATATTTACAGTATGTTACAACCTGCTTTGTTAAAACATTTTAGGGTGAATTTAATTTGTATGTATTGTTGCATTGGTCATTCCAGAACTACTGTCATTATTAATAACCCAGCACATAACAAACACATGACTTTAGTTAGGATGCAGGAAGATGGCATGAGGCAGTAATGAATGGCCAGTGAGATGGATTCAGAAAACTTTCCACATCATGCTAAGCAAACTTGTGCAATGAGTGGCCATTTACAGGGTGTGTGCAATTTAGAAGAATTAGCTGCATGATGTGGGCAGCCCAAGTAGCTTGGTCAGTCGCATTGTATACTAATTACTGTATAATGAAGCGCCATGTATGATAATGAAGCAAAACAAAATCATAGAGAAATTCAACAATGTATAATTGCTGCCCCCTTTATATTTGAACTCAGCTAAATACTCATGTTCAGACTGAGTAATTTGCAAAGTAATGTCAGGAATTGCACAAATATAGTAAACGTGTATCTTCAAGAGGCTCTTATTGCTACTCTCATGTGCAAAGATACACCGCCCCGGGGCAGGGTCATCTGACTGTGCTTAACATTTCATGGACTTATTGACAGGGACATTGTACACAGATGCCATGTTGATAGGGACAGTAGTCAGAAACAAGAGGACATGTCAGCCTTAATTCCATCCCATGGGTGTTGTGGAGTATCTATCCAAATGGATACTAAGGTAAGTGTGGCTTTATGTAAATTAGTAACAGGGACCATTCACTGACCAACTGGGGACACAGTGGAGTGTCTCAGCCATCTGCCTAGAAAATGGTCAGTTTCTTCAGCATATGGGGGAGCATATGTGATTCCACATACCCCAGAAGAAAGGGGAAACAGCATGCAGGATGTCTTTAATATAGTCAGTTTTTCTGTAGTACTGGGGGGGGGGGCATAGACTGTACCCACATTGAGATAAAGACCTCACCTGGTGAACTGGAGTAAATGCATGACTGGTGAACAGCAAAGACTATCATTACATCAACTGGCAAATGGTCAGTAATGCACAGGATATCATTTACAGTGTGTATGTAGCAACCCAGGAAATTATCACAACTCTCACACATATTAACAGTTTGTGGGGGTGATTTCCCACAGGATCATCTTGTTGGTGATGCTGCATATGATCTTGAAACCTGGTTCATGACACCCATAAGAAATCCACAAAATCTAAGACACCATGGGTCCAACCTTTCACAGTCACAAACAAGAAACATTATTGAATGTGTGTTTTTGTAATAAGATATACTGACGCCATGTCAGGTTGATGATGATAATGATGATTATGATGCTTGGGTTGATAAAGGCATACTTTTCCACTCTAAACAGATCTGGTCATGCCTTGCAGGATGACCCTTCCACATGTGCAAAAGTAGTGTCTGTGCATGAAATGTTACACAATATTATGTTTAGCAAGCAGTCATGGCAGAGTAGACACTTGCAGGGACACTGATTCCCAGCACAACATGCAACAGAGGCTGAGAAAAATGAGGAGTCAGAAGAGGAGCCAGTAGCAGGAGATGACTATGGTAGACAAGAGTCTGGCACCATATGCCATTGCAATAGCAAACAGTTGCTGCACATAGTTTTACAACATAATATACAAGAGTTTAGCAGATACACTATGGTAAAAATGAGGCATGCAAAACCAACACAAGTAGTGCCTACCCATGCAAGAACTAGCTATACTGTGCATCAGACACAGGCAACCCAAGTAACAATGTACCACGAGCAGGGCAGGCCACAGTTATCATCATCTGCATGGGTGGCGAAGGGAATACAGGAGTGCATGTCTTTCAGTAGGAAATGTATAATTGTGATTGCTAAGGAGTAAGTAAAATGTGATCTTATGTGGCATGTCAGTACTGGGGGGCTAGGCTTTAACGTTGAGAAGAGCTTGTGTCATTGGGATGTGTGGTGTGCTGGGGGCTGATAAGTGTGAGTGTGAGTCAGGAAGGACTCAGCATCAACACTGTGTACAGAGCATGCATGGCAAATGGTTCAGTATCCCACGCATGCGCCTGCTCATTAGCTAGATGCTGCTGTGCTTTTTGACTTTGATATTGAGAAGACCTCTCCAGGGAATAGACACCTCCACAATAGATGCTTCTGTGGAAGTGATAGCAAGATGGGAGCAGGATCTCAGTTGTTCATTGCTACATTGGCTAACATCTGTGGATGTAGTGGTTGGTCAGCTCCATGGATGGGCCCTCATCCCTAGAAGGTGAGCAAGAGGAGACTTTGCATGTTCCTGTATGTGACTGACACATATGGGACATGCAGTCTCAAAGGTCATCTCACAAACATAGGGTCAGCCTCACTCCATCTGCCATGGCTGTGATGATAATGACCTGTACCTCTGTGATTACCCTGAGCATATGTTGGGTTGTGGTCACTGATGAACCAAACTCAGGGAAAACAGTAACCATGTCACCAGTAAGCACCATTACCGACCACTCCTGTGTGGATCTCTCTGCCCATAAGTGCTAGGGGCAGTTTCAGACATCTGTCTCCTGGGGGTCAGCAGACTAACCTGATCAATAAAGTCCATATAAACCTGTTCTCACTGTGATAGCTGGGTAGCCTGGACATGGACATCTGCAATCATACAGTCTGCATTCATGGTCTGTGTTGGGGATGCAGTGGTCACTGATTCTGTCAGCTTATATTCACCATCATCATCAAAGGCTGCAGTTCCTCAACATCAGACATGGCCAGTTCTATGATGGTGCTGCTGGATAAAGAATTACCTGTGAACACACGAAAGCAAAAAAAAAGTAATACAGTGTATGTATGACCCAGCACCACAGCTATACATGCAACTAATAGTTTTACAACTATAAATGTGATAAAATCTAATACCCTGTGGTCATACCTTATGCAGATAGATGTGGCTCTTGAATTCCTAGTGTGCCAGCTTTAATTAAGTTTAATAGTGACTAATGGGTACTGATACATTGAAATAGGGCTATGTACCTGAGACATCTACAGGGGGTACTATATGTGACATGTCCAGCTCTGCCCCAATATCCAGCACCACACTATAAAATTCTCTAGAAGTGGTACTCCCTTTGAAAGAGGCTAGGGACTCATCTGTCACCATGAGAGGTGGTACACTTGATGGCAGCCCCACCTGTTGCCATACAGTCCCATGTTATGACTTTTCCTCTTTGGGCAGCAGGCCTGGACCATATCATAGCCTTGTGATGCACCATTTTGTTACCATGGTCCTGCCGACCAGCCTCATTAACACTATTGATGATCTCAGCCCAGGCATGGTCACAGTAGTTTCTAATTCAAGTACTTCATCCAAAAATATGGACAAGTATATTCTGGCTATGTATGTCACACAGTGTGGTTTCCCAAGTGATTGTCACATCATTTCTAAGAAATGGAAATCCATCTTCAGCAATGAAGCACTTGGGAAAGTAGTAGACATTTCAGCACAATCAGTTACCAAAAACTATTTTAGCTTGAAAAAATCTTTAATAGGACCATCTGTACTGATATGCATTATGGTCAGGCCAGAGCTGATCATGGTCAAATGGTAATGGATCAGGCCCCCAAACAACAGTGCCCCCTGGCAGCACCCCCCACAGCCATTCCAGTGTCTTATTACTTGGGTATTTCTCCCGTGTTACCATAAACACTGTTCAAACCTGTCAGTGTACATACTATTTTCTTCCTTACAATGATTACAGATATTTGGATTTAATTTAAAACTTTTATTTCAAATTTTATAGCACAAACACTGAGAGACATTTGCTAAACACACAATACAGTCTCACAATAAAAATGGACTTAGCATGAATAGTAAACTTCTCAACCCTTGAAACATATTCATTGAGATGGCATTGAAACCTGCATTCAGAGAAAATGCATTTGGCCCATGGCAGCTTCAGTTTCCCTTTGGGCTTTTAAACCATAGGCTCCTTGTACACATTTTTAGGACCATGCAGGCATTCATGTGTTCTTTGATTCACTCTCCTGCTTGTATTAAATTATATTCTTTACATAATACAGTGCCACTTGTCAGAGTGTATTTTAAATTTGTAGATTTGAACAATTTTCAAGTAGGCAATGAAAAAAAAAGTATGAACCAGTAATGACAAGACTATCCATTTCAGAACTTTTCAACCATAAGAGCCCACGAAAACTTCTGTCATTGCAATTCACCAATAGCAGTCAATATGCAATATCTGCAGAAGTAAAACTCTTCTGAACAATTCTACATTAAAGAGATCTGTAACTAATGACGAGGTTGCTACTAGCAAATAACTTTACATTTCAGTGTTTCATCTACAAATTCAGTGCCTGCTGCCCTTAAAGAATAAATTGCCCATGTTACATTAAAAATAAAAAGGTGGTAAACTGGTAATACTGCAATATGGAATGGCTGGCAAACTGACAGCAAGTTCATAGTTGCGAGGCACCTCATTCAAAGGATGACACCTTTGAAAGTACAACACCCCTATCACCCCCTAAAGTAGGCAGCAGTCACAACAATCCATCTAGACAGTGGGGTAGAATCTACAACCAGTTTGCCAGAGTCAAGTATGCCACCTGTTGTATTATTAAAACAGCTTTTGAATTCTTCAGCACAAAGACTGATTACCATTTGCTAAACAAGACAGTGCACATTGAAAATAGAATTAGCACGAACAACATAAACTTCTCTTCCCCTGAAAATGCACTGAATTTCACAAATTCTTGTGCAGTCTAGTAGGTGGTGTAGCGGATTCAGGCTCTTAACACCTATAATCATGGTCCAGAGTTTGAGCATAAGTAAGTTAACTGACTAACCTATCATCCTTAATTAGGGCATTTTTACACACACCCCTGTCAACTGTCCAGATTTTTTCCACATATTTTTGGATTGCCCCCTCATATTTTTGGATTGCTCTTCATAACATTTGTGGTTTTCTGGCAAATTGCCAAGAATTGAAGTCACTAAATAATGACATTTACTTCAGGTTCACATTTAACATCCTTCAGAAAATGCATGCAAGCACAGATCCTGTTATTTGAGCAACTTTCCTAAGTTTATAAAAGTAAAATTTAAAATCGGTGCCTTTTTTGGACACTTGTACCCCCAATTATTTTAGTCTTTTTCCAGATTTCTTCTGCTATGTTGTTGAGAGGTATGACTCACACACACACACACACACACACACACACACACACGCGCATACACACAATCACACACATGCGCACATAGAGCAAAGTATTAGCGGAAAATCAGCAGCAAGTTGCAGAATCAACTACCAAATGAACAGCAGCAACAAAAAGACAAATCTAGAATTCAATGGAACAGCAGCCAAGGCAAGTCTACAATGGAATGGCTGCAGCAATTCCAAGCAGAATGTTTGTATTACATCCATGCGGAATAAGCAAGAATGTGCATCAGTGTTTGCATGTGTTTGTCGTACTAAAGACACATGCACACACTCGCATATATGCAGAGTGCATGCATCTTCTTAAAGAAGAAGATGCTGTATCAAAGAAATATTTTATTATTATTTTTTTAATTGTTTAATTAAAAAGTAAATGTGGCAACTCTCCCGCCATCTCTTACCCCAAGCCAGCAGGTCCTAGACCACTACCTAGGTTGCCTCCTGCTAGATCATGCTCTGGGTAAGGCCAAAGGAATATTTACATGGGTAGCATGTTCACATTGTCATTATATTTATGATTGACCACCCATCTTTTTACAACTGATTGACTGATCATTGGCATTTAATGGTCATTTTACTTGTAAGAATAGTTTTGTGGTTTATGTTCCTTTATGTTCGAGATGTGTTACAGTTTATGTCAGAAAAAGCAATAAGAAAACTGGAACAGCATGAGCACAAATGTTCTATCAGGTTCAAAGGCAAGCATAATGCTGTATTTAAGCATAGCATTAATTGCTTACATCTCTAAAAATGAACTTTTTAGTATTTTGAAGAAAGCCACTTTAGGACTAAGCGGAGGCATAATTTAAATTATGTTGGAATACAAGGACCAAGCCTGGCAATTATTTTTAAATGATTTGTACCATGAAATGGGCTTTATATTTTTAGCTCAGATGAAGTCTTCTTACATTGACAAGATGACAGCACTGAACATATTACTAAAACCTAACAAACAGGATATCAATGTTTTCTTTTTGTAGATTTTTCCTTCTACATCTCTTAGCTGCATTTTTTTCTTATTCTTTTTTTCTGTTTTGTATGCAAAATGCACAACTTAGAGTCCTAACTTTGGCATGGCAAAAGAAGTGAAAGTCCTGGGAGGTTGTTAGGGTATGCAATTTGGAATTGTCGGCGTTGCATTAATGCATTACTGGCATTAATTTATGATGCAATGAGGATATTGCACATTTCTGAATGAATGCTTAATACTGTATTTGCAGTAACAGGTCAGGTGCTGACACACTTAGTGTGATGTAACTGTAGCAAGACTGTTACAGTTAGGAGGGGCCAGTCTGGCTAGCTACAGTTCTGCCCCAACTACAGTTGTACTATTGTCAGTATTTGCATTCCCGTATTTGCATATGCTGTGATTCACATGTTTATGATTCATTAAGTGGTATAAGCACTTGGGCTTCAGGCCAGTTATTTTACATTAAGAAGGTTCATGGTCTGCACTCTTGTGGGAGGAGAGGCTGGACTCTGCCCTACTGAGCTGGGAATTTCTGGTTAAAGGCTTATAGTGCCTGCATATATGAACTGTTTCTTACTGAAATTGGTACACCTTGTTTGCTGTATCATAGACTAGATCCAGGCCTGCTGAATCTAGCTTTATTTGTATGCTTGTTGTTTGTTTGCCTCTTATTTCCCTGAAACGCTAATTCCACCTAAAAAGCGGCTTTTCAGCACTTCTGTGGATCCATAGTGATACCTGCATTGCTTACTGTACTTATTTCCTTGTTTCACTTGAAAGAAAGTTACTGTTTGTCGTTTTTGCATTTAAGTTACCTGTAACACATTGCATTTAAGTTACCTGGCACTTGCTCACTAAAGCAATTATATAAGTCAGCACTAAAATATTAAAAGCACTACACCCTCACAAACTCCCCTTGAGTACTTTGTTCAACATTGGCCCTTTTTTCAATTATAAAGGAATTCCCAATACTATTCTAGCATGTCCAAAGGTCAGCTGTCAATCTCCTCTCCGGTCCAGCTGGTGAATCTGGGAATCTTGAGGCAATGTTACAATTGCCTCATGTACACAGACAACCCTCTCCTCCTCCCAACAAATTCCAACACATGTGAGAGATGCAACCATATAGCCATACTGGAGGCTAAGCTCTCTCAACTCAGTACTGGCGAAACCAGTCAGGAAGAGAAGGAAACCACACTCACTACAATTCCAGTCTCACATAGACCTACCACGACAGCAAACCAAACACATAAACACACAAAAACATACTCGGAGGCTCTAAATAAAAATCTGCCTAAGCAGCAGAGACCTCCAAAGCAGACACCCAAGCAACCGCTACCCCAAAACAAAACACATGCAACACATAGCTCACAAAGCCAGTGTGCCGAACAGTCACAGCCCTTAAGGCTAAACAACACACCCGATACACTTGTAATAGGTGACTCTATCATCAGGCACACTGACGTCCTGCTCACCAGGCTGAACAAGGAGAATGTCATGGTGAGCTGCCTGCCGGGCGCTAGGATCCGCCACATAACACAAGCACTCAGGTCACTCCAAGGCAAGTACAAATGTGACTCAGTCATTTTCCATGCTGGTGTGAATGACCTGAGATGTACCTCCCTGGACTACATGAAAAGAGACATAGAGGAGCACTCTGAGCATGTAGCCCAGGCTGGTATGACCCTGACCTTAAGTAGCATCTTACCCTCACCAAGAATGATGCCACAATATGAAGACAAGATGATCAATTTCAACAATTGGCTTAAGTACTGGTGTCATTCAAAGGGGATCCAATGCCCGTCAGCCTGGGATGACATGCTCGACAAGCCACAATGCTTTGCTAGGGACGGCTTGCACCTGTCACCCCTGGGCTTTCGGATATTGGCAAAGGCTCTTGCTACCCCCATAGTGCCTTTTTTAGGCAAGGCTCAAAAGACAAACCCACCTCCATAGGTATCACAAGGGATAAGAAACTAAGAGTAATGCTACTCAATGCCAGAAGTCTAAACCTCAAGATGCACGCACTCAAAACTCTCCTTAGCATGGAGAACATCGATATCTGTGCAGTAACAGAAACCTGGTTCAAGGCTCCCGAAAGCACCTCAGCACTACCAGGTTATACCTCATACCATGCTTTTCGGCCCCAAAACTTAGACTAAACCACAAAAGGAGGGAGAGTATCAATATTCATCAAAGATACCCACACCTCCAGGTTGGTGGCACAGCACAAAGCATCAGAGACTATCCATGTGCAACTAACAGTGGGTAAAACTGCCTTCCAGTTTATAGCCTGCTACAGACCACCCTCCCAAACCCAGGAACCCCACTCGGCCTTCCTGAGAACACTGGAAAATATGAAGGTCTCTCCAAACACCATTATATTGGGCGACTTCAACTACCCAAACATAGACTGGGAGCATTACTCTAGCTCCAACACCCTAGCCAAAAGGTTCCTAGAATTTATAAACTCAAATGCTATGGAACAACTTGTTACCACTCCCACAAGAGGGGAAAACATACTGGACCTGATCATCACCAACATGGGGACTCTATGCTCCAGACCAGAAGTGTATCCCTCACTGGTAAGATCAGACCATAAACTAATCTCACTGGATATTCACATCCCGACTCCACCCCCTGCCCTGAAAACCACAGTGAAAAACTTCTCTAAAGCAAATTTCACACTCCTCAAAACCAAGGTGGAATCCTTCAAAGCCCCCAGGCCTGTGGAAAATATGGCCCCGACCGCAGAATCCTTTATAAACGCATTCTATGAACACCTTCAGGAATGCATGGATCATGCAATCCCAAATAAAACCAAGACCCAATCCTCCAAAGGCAGACGTCCTGTCTGGTGGACCCCAGCCATAAACAAACTATACAATAGAAGGAGAAAGCTACTACATGATAGAGCAAAATCCCAAAAGGGGAAGGCATCTCTGATCAGTATTAGCAAAAAACTACGGGCACTCATAAAATCATCTAAGGCCAGCTTCGAGAGAAAAATTGCACAGGACACTAAGGATAATCACAAGGCTTTCTTTAGTCATGCTAGGAACCTGGGCGGGAATTCCCAGATATGCTCAGAATTAGTCCAAAATGACAAAAAATACACCGAACCCACAGACATTGCCAACATCCTAGCTGACAGGTTCAGCACAAACTTCTCCACCCCCTCCCCACCAAAAGGGCAAATATCTATCCCAGCAGAGTGCTGCCCCCCTGACATCTCAGATGCTCAGGTAAGAGCTGCCCTCCCCAAAGCAAAAAACACAGCATCAATGGGACTAGACGGTGCGTCCTACATGAACTCCAAGAAGAGCTAAACCCAAACATAAAACTACTGTTCATTCTCAGCCTTACTACAGGATTTGTACCCAAAGAGTGGCGTACAGCAACAGTGGTCCCTCTCCACAAAGGTGGTGCCTCAACGGATCCTGGAAACTATCGCCCCATAATCCTGTCTAGCTTGGTCTCCAAAGCTATGGAAAGGATCATCATGGACCTCATAAATATATTGGGGACCTACAGACACTGGATCGTACCCAGTTCAGCTTTGTTAAGGGCAGATCCTGCCTCTTAAGCCTGGTTGATTTCTTTGAAACAGTCACCAAGGCCATTGACGAGGGGATGGTGATCCACACAGCCTACCTGAACCTCGCAAAAGCCTTCGATACAATACCCCACTCAGGCATTATAGATAAGCTCACCAGCTTAAATATAAACCCCTATATCACTAGATGGGTTGCAAACTGGCTCAAGGACAGAACTCACATGGTTAGAATTGCTGGAGCCATGTCAGACTCCAAACCAGTTACAAGTGGCATCCCACAAGGCTCAGTCCTGGGACCTCTCTTGTTCGGTATATATTTCTCGGAGGTACAGGCCAACACGGAAGGACTGTGGCTGACCAAGTTCGCAGATGACTGCAAACTGGGCGCCATAATCGACTCTCCAGCCGACACAAGCATCCTCCAAAAGGGCCTCATAGAAACAGACAACTGGTGCCAGAGCCATGGCCTCAAGCTATATGCCAAAAAGTGTATAGTCATCCCCTTTGGCAAAAACAAAGTGCCCACAAATTACCACATAGGTGGTAATCCATTAAGTACAGAAGAAGTAATTAGGGACCTGGGGACCCAAGTTGATAGCAATCTCTCATTTGACAACCGCATTGCCAAAGTGGTTAGAAAAACATTTTATATAGCCCACCTAATCATGAAGGGATTCACATCTAGATCAGGGGAGGTCATCGTGCCTCTTTACTCATCTCTCATCAGGCCCATAATTGAGTACAATGCCCCTTTTGGGATGTACCTTACCATACACCTGCAGCAACTGGAAAGACCCCAAAAGTACCTCACCAAGAGGATCAAATGGCTCAAACAGATGCCATATGCTGCCCGGTTAAAGAAACTCCAGCTCTACTCAGTGGCATACCACCTGCTCAGAGGCTATCTGTGCCTGATGTATAAAGCCATGTCCAACCCGGAATTAATGGACATGCTGCACCTCAGAAAATCCAAATCCCATTGAGCTACGCACTTGAGAGACTTGAACCTCAGCACTGAAATAAATAGGACATGCTGGAGGGACAGATTCATAACCCAGAGGCTCCCTTCACTCTGGAATAAAATCCCAGTCCAGGTTAGGAAGAGTCCCTCATTGTCTCTCTTCAAGAGGAATCTTGATGAGTGGATGGGAGATCATATGTTTACCCCGGGTATCACTTCTGTGTCACTGTTAGACAGAGGCACAGTATACTAACCTCGAAAAAGGGCATAGCAAAATTAATTTAAAATGGGTGGCGAAAGCCAAACACACTCTAGCTAGGCTTATAAATGCCCTAGGGCAGATAGCCTAGTATGAACCTATGAACCTATTAACATACATGCCGCCCTTCATTCTTATGCGTAGTCTGTACCTGGACTTTTCAAAGTACACAATAGTATATGTTGCTATTCATAGAATTACTGAGATGTATGTAAGTCTTCAAGGGTTGTGGTACTGCATACCTCTCAACTGTTTAGATTTTTGAAAACTGTCCAGGTTTTTGTTTCATATTTTTGCACTGTTCCTCTTAAATTTTTGATTTTCTGGATTTTTGCAGCAAATCATTGAGGACAGAATTAACTAAATAATGACAGGCATTTGAATTTCAGACCTCTTATCTTTCAGCAAATGCATGGTGCACAATACATTTTATTCTAGCAACTTTCTAGGTTTCTAAGAGAAATATTTAAAAATTGTCCCTATTTTTGGGACTTTGTCCACCCATCATTTTTGCATTTTTCAGATTTTTTGTGCTAAAAGATTGAGAGCTATGTATAGCAGCCCTACAGAAGTTCATGCCTGGTTTATGAATATGAGTCCATTTTTATGTCTTATGATTAATGTGGTGTTTTTAAGAAAGACCATTGAAGGAGACTGTCTACATGGTCATGTGATGTGCACAGCTTGCATTCTTTCTTAACATAACTAAATATATTGTTAAAACCAATAAAAGACTATACTATGCTATATCAAAATATTATGGCAGAGATTCATAGAGTTGTACTGCAGTTCATCAGATGCCTTGTGCTGTATGGTGACAATACACTGCTGTACAAAATAAGCGCGAATAACTAAACAGGGACACATTGCCTGAGAAGACAGATAACTGCACTTCAGGAAGATATATAAGCAGGATGGAAATCACTAAAGTGAAATACGATGATGGAATGTGAAGAAAGGGAAGGTAAATCTGGTGTGCTCTCTTGCACAAACTTCAAGAGATAATCCATGATGTGCACAGCTGGTAGTGAAAGCAGCTGCTTGCTGTGGAGAACTGACAGTATGTACAGCAGGGTTCAACATATACCAAATAACTAAAGCCTCCTAACTCATGTCTAGTAGCTGGAAACTTTACTAGTTCCTTGAAAAAGGATGGAAATGGGAATACAGAAAAGGAAAGTAGAAGAGCAAGCAGAGTAAAACACTTCAGGAACAAATAAAAGGAAAACTCTTTGGGCAGGTGGTGGGAGCATACAAACACCCATGTAACCAAACAGAGGTGAATATACAAACATTTAGAGGAGGAGGAGGAGGAGGCATGTGATTCATTCAAACAGACAAAGACAGAGAGAAGAAATTACAGTAATGAGGTAGGATATAGCCAGTGTCCCAGCTGTTGTTTATCACAGAGGGGTGTTAGCAGGTCTAAGGTGATGGTAGCCCTAAGTGTAGGTGGCCAGTTGCATTGGACACACCCATGTCTGGAGGTCCAATGATATGGACCAGTTGGTGCAGTGAGTCTGCAGTCCTCTGCAGAAGGGATTGATGTTCGAGAATCCAGCATATCAATGCCCAGTCAACTACCACCCCAGCCGAGACTGGGCAGGTGATTTGGATAGGCTACTTACTGGTGAGATTCCAAAGCTCCTGGCAAAGTACCTTCACCCTGCAAACCCATACTAGCCACAACCTCATTTGTTTTAAGGACCGGTGGTGGTTAACAGGCCTGCATTTTGAGGTGTCATGATAACCTGCTGAGGGGAGCTACAAATGTAAGGTTGCTGGTAGTTATGATTTGTCACAGCTGGTACATGCAGCTCAACAACTGACAGAAGAGGAGTCAACTAACTCTACTGTGCCATAAGTCACTGCTGCCTTCTGCAGCAGCTGGATATATTCTTTCAAGTTTTGCCTGTTCTGAAAGACAACTAACATGCCCACCATGATATAAAGCTATGAAGGAGATGCACATATCAGCATAAAGCTGCAGCTGCAGAGATTGTGCTCACAGCATGACACATAGTCTACATTAACAGGAGCATGTGTAATAAAGCAGAGACAAGACAGGGTGCAATTAATTTACAGATACACTACCACAGGTATGTGCAGAGGCAGAAACATCTACACTACCACATATATGTGCAGTTCTCCAGAAATCTGCAGTCATATTCACAAGCACACATAGATATAGCCATGCTCCCTGCCCCTCAAAACAGTGCTGGCTCAATATAGCTGTAAACAATAGCACACACAGCAAACAGCCACCCAGAACTAACATGTACATCCTAACAATTGTCAATGGAAATAAATCTTATTAGGAACAGTGCAGTAAAAGGCAGAAAAAGAGTTTTAAATTACAGGACAATAGAGTAGAAATGGTAGATGTTTACAATACCATTTGTGGTATTCATCCCTCACTTCTGCTTCCCACATGTAGAGCTCTTCAACATAGTAACACTACAAGTCATTGCACTGGGGACTGGACAGCTCACCAGTAGAGGAAATGCCAGGATCCCTGGTCACCTAGTCTACCAGGTCATACTAGGGATCCACAGTATGAAAAGGGCCAGCATATGGTCCTTCTAGTCTTGCCCTAAACTGTGGCTGTAGGAGGTACATCATTATTTGCCACACTAGGTAGACACTCTGACAGAGGAATTAAGATTAGAACCTGTCACCACTATATAAAGCAAACTAAAATGGTAGCCTATAATTCAGCCTTTGCCTGGGACTTACTCAGTCATTGTCCACGCTGGTGTCAACGACCTGAGACGTACCTCCTTGGACTACATGAAAAGAGACATCGAGGAGCTCTCTGATTATGTAGCCCAGGCAGGTATGACCCTGACCTTGAGATGTATCCTACCTTCACCTAGAATGATGCCACAATACAGTGATAAGATGATCAGCTTTAATAATTGGCTTAAATTCTGGTGTCATTCAAAGGGGATCCAATGTCTGTCTGCCTGGGATGACATGCTGGACAAGCCACGCTGCTTCACAAGGGATGGCTTGCACCTGTCACCCCTGGGCTTCCGGATATTGGCAAAGGCTCTTGCCACCCCCATAGTGCCTTTTTTAGGCAAGGCTCAAATTCTAAACCTACCACCCTAGAACACCAAAAAGGAAAAAACTAAGAGTAATGCTGCTCAATGCCAGAAGTCTCACTCTCAAGATGCACGCACTCGAGGCCCTTCTCAATATGGAGAACATCGATGTCTGTGCTGTGACAGAAACCTGGTTCAAGGCTCCTGAGAGCACCCCAGCACTAACAGGTTTCACCTGATATCATGCGTTCCGGCCCCAAAATCCGGACAACACCAAGAAAGGAGGGGGGGGTGTCCATATTCATAAAGGACACCCACACCTCAAGGTTGGTGGCAACGCACGATGCATCAGAGACCATCCAGGTGCAATTAACCATAGGCAAGACTGCTCTGCAATTTGTAGCATGTTACAGGCCACCCTCTCAAACTCAGGAACCTCACATGGCCTTCCTGAAAACATTGGAGGGGATAAATGTATCTCCAAACACCATCATACTAGGTGACTTCAACTACCCTAATATAGACTGGGAACACTACTCAAGCCCGAACACTCTAACCCAAAGATTCCTGGAGTTCATAAACTCAAATGCCATGGAACAACTAGTCACCATCCCCACAAGAGGAGAAAACATACTTGATCTCATCATCACGAACATGGGATCAAAATGTTCAACACCGGAAGTATACCCCTCACTGGTGAGATCAGATCATAAACTAATCTCGCTGGAGGTCCTCATCCTGCCCCCACCTGAAACAAAAAGACCACAGTGAAAAACTTCTCAAAAGCCGATTTCACACTTCTAAAAACTAGTGTGGTCTCCTTTAAGGCCCCTGAGCCAGTGGTAAACATTACTCAAACCGCTGAATCACTTACAAATGCCTTCTACCAGCACCTACAGGACTGCATGGATCAGGCAATCCCAAACAAAACTAAGACTCTCTGTACCAAAGGCAAGCGTCCAGTCTGGTGGACCCCAGCCATAAACAAGCTCTACAACAAAAGGAGGAAGCTACTACAAGATAGAGCAAAATCCTTGAAAGGTAAGACACCTTTGATCATTATAAGTAAAAACTAAGAGCTCTCATAAAATCATCCAAGGCAAATTTTGAGAGAAAAATCGCCAAGGACTCTAAAGACAATCATAAGGCCTTCTTTAGCTATGTTAGAAACCTAGGAGGAAACTCCCAGATATGCTCAGAATTAGTTCAAAATGATGTGAAAATTACTGAACCTACACACATTGCTAACATACTGGCTGACAGGTTCAGTGCAAACTTCTCCCCTCCCCAAAAGGAGAGATATCTATTCCAGAGGATTGTAGCCCCCAAACATCTCCAACGCCCAGGTGTGAACTGCCCTCACTAAGGCAAAACACAGCATCCATGGGACCGGATGGTGTCCCCGGCTGTGTGCTTCATGAACTCAACGAGGAATTAAACCCACAGTTAGGACAGCTGTTTAATCTTAGCCTCACCTCAGGATACGTACCCAAGGAGTGGCGCATGGCGACTGTGGTCCCACTTCATAAGGGCTGTGCCTCCACAGACCCTGGAAATTACCGCCCCATTAGCTTGACAAGCCTTATCTGCAAAGCCATGGAGAGGATCATAATGGAACTCATAAATAAAGACATAGGGAACTTGCAGACTTTGGATCCAACCCAGTTTGGCTTTGTCAAAGGCAGATTCTGCCTCTTAAACTTGGTTGACTTTTTCGAGACAGTCACCAAGGCCATTGATGAGGGAAAGGCAGTCCATACAGCCTACCTCGACCTGGCAAAGGCCTTCGACACAATACCCCACTCAGGTATCATCGAAAAACTCATCAGCTTGAATGTAAACCCATACATCACAAGATGGGTTGCAAACTGGCTAAGTGACAGAACCCACAGGGTCAGAGTTGCTGGAGCCATGTCAGACTCAAAGCTTGTCGCAAGTGGTGTCCCACAGGGCTCAGTCCTGGGTCCACTCTTGTTCGGCATCTACTTTTCTGAAGTACAAGCAAACACAGGAGTGTTATGGCTGACAAAGTTTGCAGATGACTGCAAACTGGGCGCCATAGTCAAAAACACATCTGACACAGATATCCTCCAGAAGGGCCTCACAGAAACGGATAACTGGTGCCAGAGCCATGGCCTGAAGTTAAACGCCAAAAAATGCATAGTCATACCCTTCGGGAAAAACAAGGTTACCCCTAGCTACCATATAGGTGGTAATCCACTGAGCACAGAAAAAGTCATCAGGGATCTGGGGACCCAAGTTGACAGTAGCCTTTCGTTTGACACTCATGTTGCTAAAGTAGTTAGGAAAACCTTCTATATCGCCCACCTGATCATGAAGGGATTCACATCTAGATCAAGGGAGGTCATCGTCCCCCTGTACTCATCACTCATTAGACCTATGATTGAGTACAATGCCCCGTTCGGAATGTATCTGACCAGACACCTGCTGCAGCTTGAAAGGCCCCAAAAGTTCCTCACCAAAAGGATAAAGGGTCTCAAAAATATGTCTTATGCTGCCCGACTGAAAGAACTCCAGCTCTATTCAGTCTCATACCGCTTGCTCAGAGGTGACCTGTGCCTGACATATAAGGCCATGTCAAACCCAGATTTGATGAATATGCTTCACCTCTAAAAATCTAGATCCCTCAGAACCACAAGGGCGGGAGACTTAAACCTTGACACGGTTATAAATAGAACGTGCTGGAGGGACAGATTCATCACCCAGAGACTCCCTATGCTGTGGAACAAAATCCCGGTACATGTGAGGCAGAGCACCTCGCTGGCCTTGTTCAAGAGGAATCTTGACCAATGGATGGGAGATCGCAGATATACCCCAGGGATTACTTCAGTGTCATTGCTTGACAGAGGCACAGAAAAATGATAGGCATAGTTTTTATTCAAACTAAAGGGGTGGTGAAAGCCACATAACTATGGGCTAGGCTTATAAATGCCCTTGGGCAGATAGCCTAGTATTTACCTATGAACCTATGAACCTATGAATCAATGCAAGTGCAACTTTGTGCTGCTATGAACCTATGAGTAGGCATACACAATATTCTGGTGAAATTTAGTGCTGTTATGAACCCATGTGTGGCATGCAGGTGAATGTCTCTGCGACTCATTTCACTGATGTGCCTCAGTGAAACATTATTGGACATCATAGGAATCTAGCCTCATCAGGATATGAGCAGTGCAAAGGGCTATATGTTAGCAATATTAACTATGGATATGCCATGTCAGAATCCAAAAAGTAGAGCAAAAAGTAATAGAAGACACATTAGTTGACCAACGTAATGTATATCTAACAGCACAGAGGCAGCAGTTCTATCAGACAGAGCCCAGATGAGGTACACAAGGGTCTTTGTTTTTATGGTATGATATATTTTAGCAGAGCTGTAGTTGATTCTTCTAGTTAATGGGTTTAGAGTTTCATAGTTAAGTACTAGGTTAGCTGCCCTTGCAGCCATTTAAAGCCTTGACAAATTCGGTTGGTGAAGATCAAATCCTGTACCTTTTGTCTGTGAGGTAAATACCTTAACCATTATGCCAACCCCCAACTCCCAACCCCTAATTATGCTCCTAGGTAAGTAGAAGGCGAGTTGCCATTGTGGCCGATTTCAAGCCTAGCCAATTTCCCTTTCAAAGGTGAGAATAAAACTTGTCTATAAGGTAAACACCTTAAGTATTATGCCAAGCACACAAAACAAAGTTGATTTTCATGGTAGCAAGCTGGTTGGTACATTTGTATCATTCAGCTTCCTACAGCCACACCCATGTCCCGAGCATTAAAAAATATATATACTAATTTCAACTGAGTCCTACAATCACTGCCCTCAGTAAAGTAGGGAGGGGCGAAAGGGGCAACTGATCCTGTTGCAAAGTGTTGGGAGGGGGCACGATCAGCTGATCTCAATTGCTCTTTAATGCATACTGGTTTTTAAAAAATAGTATTACATGTGTGTTAAACCTAAGTTCTGTAGCGCTCCATGTGTGGTCTAAACTGTAGCAACTGCTCACTGCATTGTGGTAAGCAGTTTGCTACAGTTTAAAAATAAAAAAGAAGAAATCTTTTTTTTATTAGCTGAGACCTGAGAATGGTAGCTTTCTGTGCAGGGCATAAACTGTACAATACTTGCTACATTTATAGCAAGGAGTTTGCCATACTTTAAAAGATAATTTTCTTTTAAACTAAAACTTAAGCACTGTAGTGCTTTATGCAACGTATAAACCATAGCAATTTCATTGTAACAAGCATTTAAAAAAAATAAAACTTTTCTTTGTTAACTGAAATCTGAGTGGTGTGCTGCCCTTTGTGTTGTATAAGCTATATCAACTCCTTTGCTACACTTTAAAAAGAAAGTTTTTTCTTTTCATTTCTCTCTCTCTCTCTTTTATTTTTATTTATTTATTGTTTTACTTTGGAAGGAAGTTCAGGGCCAAGATGCAGAGAGCAGAAATGGGATCTGATTGGCTGGGCAACAAGGGGGGCACTTTGGGTATCTCACCACCTAATTGGTGTATCAGGAGAGAAAGCAGACATGTTTTGTTTTTTGTTTTTTTTATTGCTCTTCATTTCAAGAGTTGGGGGGGGGGGGGTGAGGCACTTGTCCATGTTACCTGCACAGGATGTTGGCTTAGCCAGCTATGCCTATGCTTCTGATGTCCTCTAACACCTTGGGTGGCTGTCTCCTTCACTTTATCATTGCTGTTCTACTGTATTGTAGCAGTGTCATACAGATTTGAATGTATGCATGGGAACTTTTACAGTACTAAGAAGTATAGTACCCAGACTAGTCAGAACTATGCTTGTCTATAACATGCACTTCTATTTGTGAAGCTGATATGATTGTCTTCATACCACAGTAACCATGGGAAGTCATTTGACAACTTCATGACTTACTCCCCCCCCATATGCAGTCTAATGATGTATGTTATTAGTGTAGTATACATGTGAGTATCTGCCTAGGCAAGGACTGCAGCATTACTGCTTGAATAGACATTCCACTAATAAGGTACACAATACTGGCATATGACATAGGGCAGCAGCTAGGTTCAAAATAGAACCGCCTCCTCCTTGTCTCAAATCCTATCCTACATGTATACCATCATAATGGCAGCTGTTATGTACATCTGCCCTCACATCCTCTGCCAGCACAGTCTATATCCTCTATCCACCTATGCACACATGTCAGCCATCATCCCTGCTGATGTGATGTCCCCTGTCACCTACACACACCTGCAGTCTTCTAAATGTTAACCACTGTAGCTGTAGACATGTCCGAGTGCACCACAACCCACCAAACCTTGGATACCCCTGGTGTTCACCACTGTATATCACAAGCATGTAAACTTCCCTGCCTTCCAAACACTGTGCAAGTCTATCCTCTTGTGTATTGCGAAACCAAGCTACCATGTGTCATTGCTAGCCCAATCTACCCATACATCAGTATCTTGTGACTATGTACTTCTCTTTTCCTCATTGCTCGCATATCATTCAGAGGAAGGATGATAGAGATTAGATGGATTAGACCCTGTGGAAAGAAATGTCCTGCTACAGGCATGGAGAGCCAGTGAGTGACACATGTTGAGGTGAATGGGTACTACTATCAGCTGTGTGCAGCAGGAATTGCACAACACAGCAATACCAATGCTGGAAGCAAGTCAATGGTATGATACAGTTGTCCTCATAGAAGGCATGCAGTATAGAGGCTTAATGGTCTGCAACTGGAGATTCACTCCCATTGCAAGTCTTATGGATGATAAGTATCATACCACTTGAGCTGGACAGTAGTTCTGGAAGTGGTCAACGTTTGTGTGTCTCCTTAGCAGACCTTCCAGGTTAATAGCCATAAAGCATCTGTTATACAGCATCTCTACTCTGATAGACTCTTTGAAGCACACACTGACTACTGCATATGTTCTTTGAGTGTTCAAACTCAGGGGGCTTCCAGAACAGGTATATGTATATATTTTCCTGTATGTGCTCACCTGCCATTTAAATATATAGAACAGAGCCTCACATGCTGTATGGGGATTGACATTACTTAGTTACTTCTTATGCTGTGTATTAGTAGGATAGACTACTGCTACAGAAACAGGTCTGGAGAAGGGACCAGAACCACAGGCTGATTTAAGCACCTGTGGAGAGTCTGACAATAATGCCAGCATTTTAACTGAATCACAGTACCTGTCCTGCATCCATTGCCAGGGGTTACAATATGGCCTCCACCATGCCCACTCTGTAATATGCAGAGTGTGGGAGCTAACTTTCCCTGTTAAGGGCATCACCACTGAAATGGAGAGCACCACAACTTCCCCCTTAAGGCTGCAGAGCAGGACCTCTATACAGACTCAGATTTGTACATACTACTCCCCCATTCAGCAGGTTGTTATGGGTTCCCCACATCATCTGATGTTACAGCCAACCTCAGATATGCCAGCAGCTCATATAACCAGACAGCACATGAACATGGCTATAATCAGGGCACTGTCTGCACCTACATATGGTGACTTGGAGTTGATAGGCATAATACATGGCATCTAGAAGGTGAGACCAGCAGTGCCAATGCCTGTAGGAAACCAAGACATCCAGAAAAATTACCATGTAGATCAAATGCAGACTCTGGTGGCACAAGTAGCCACCATGGTTACCTCCAGGCAGAAAAAAACAAGTGCCATCATTGGTACTTTACCTATAACTTCTGGCTATGGTGGGTCTATATTATAATTGCAAAAGTTTAATAGTTTGAATGCATAAACATCAAACTATTAAACGATCGAACACCTATAAAAATATTTTAGGACCAAAAAAATATAAAAAACTTATGAGTGTAGGTGGGGGGGGGGCAAGCCCCTCTGCATCATGCACTCCCTCCGCTACTTAAATATACCAACTCCGAGATTGCTCTACAGTGCAGGAAAGGGAAATCTTCCCTTTCTGCACCATACTCCGTTAAAGTGCGATCTCGGAGTTGATATATTTAAGTAACTGGTGGTGTGGGGGGTGCAAGGGGGCTTGCCCCCCTGCCTAAACACCCTTTACTTTTTTTTTTTTTTTTTACAGGGTCTACTAGAATTTTAATGGTTTAAAGTTTCGATCACTAAAGTTCGATATTTAGTGATTCAAGCATTAAACCTTCGAGATTCGAATATAGACATGGCTATGGCCAGAGTGTGTATGCCTATACTCAAGGTGGATACTTAAGAAGCTACTGTAGGGAGCTCAGTCTACACCTGTGATTGTGAGATTACGAAAGTGCCCCCCACACATGCTAGTTGTGGACTTCACCAAGAGGCACTGGGGTTAAAGAACATTGTTGGTGATTCTCTTTCAAGTCACATTCCACCAAGATGAACATATCATGCATCAGTCTGCAGTTGAACTTGTAGTCCTGCTGTATCCAGCCATTACAGTTAATATAATGTGTGGGCATGTAGTAGTTTCATAAATTGGTCCATAGAAGAAATCATGTATGATACCAATGTCACATCATGCTGTGACCCCCATCTTCTACCATATTAACCACTAAATCCCAATTCCTTCCACATTGTGTAAAGAGCCATGTGTCCATGTGGACCCAGGCATCTGTGCAAATGCTGGCTGTGACTAATACTACCCTCACTTCCTCCTGTGTGTAAGTTATAAACGGGGATGTCTAAGGCACACTTTGACTCAGCCATGCACTTTCCAGCATACACTTTAAATAACTGTGCATACATCAGTTTGTTTTGTGTGATACTGTAGTGCCACTATCAGAATCAATAGAGGTGGAATCAATGCCATTGCTGCACTGCCATATACTCTTTTTGTTGCTGTCTGGGTTGTGGTGGTCTGTTTCATATGATCAAAAAAACATATGACTGAATCTGAGAAGATCAAATCTTAGAACATTAAACAGGCTTCTCCTCCGGAAGCCGGTATTACAAAAGACAGTGCTTTTGCAGGGCAGCAAATATACTTGCACCCACAATGTGGAGGGCTATCCCCCCCAAATGCCCTGCCTATTATAGATACCATCTCTGTGATCACTCCACATTGGGAAAAAGGCAAACATCAATTTCCAAAACAATGCCAGCTTCCAGAGGAGACGCCAGTTCAAAGTTCTGAGATTCAATCTCCTCGGATTCAATCATATGGTCTTTCAATCATATGAAATAGACCCATGGTGGCTGACTGCTGTCTGCTGGCATTCCGTCATCACTCTCGGTGGATGTTTCCTGGAGAGTGAGACAGAGCCTGCTGTTGTGTATGTTTTGCCTCCTGGGACTGCTGGCTGGGCTGACGGTTTCTTCATTTGCATATCATGCAGCATGCTGTGAAGATCTTATAGACTATAAAAAATGAACACAAGCAACTGGAAAAGGGTTAAAAAAATCAAAGCAAATAAACAATCTCTACACACTGGTCTTATACCACCAAACATCAACTTTTGATGGTAATAGTATTACTGATGTTTCAAGTACTTTAAGCTATATACTGTATTTAAATGTTTTGATCTGATGAAGGACACACTACATTTAATCAAAACATTTATCATTAGTGGTAGCTATTTATTTGCATTAGAAAACACATTCCCATCCTTTTCTTGTGGATTCTCCTTATTCATTATGCTCGCAGTTACCTATGAACATTTCTACAACAGTTCTCTCATTTCCTCATTGATACAGTACACACAAGATTATTAATCTTGGGAGATTTTGATGCTGGAGTTGATAATAAATCACCTTAAAGTGACATAAAACTCTTTCAGATATTATAGAAACTGTTGACATTGATGACATTTTACCTATGTTTTGGTACATAGGAACAGTCACTGGACTTGCTATTCTAACAAGGTCTAGGTAACATGTAGATGAAAAATGTAGCCAGTTTCCTGTCAGGACCAATGCCTGGTCTTTCTCAAGATGAGGTTCCACCAAATATTGCCAGCTGATATTCAGTTCATTGATTGCAGGGACCTGGAAAAACTAACAAGTGTAGCATGAGCCCTTTAACTGATTGGGTCATTTTGGGGACCAGGGCTGTGGTCAAACACTTCAGTTGCAGCCTATAATAGCATTGTAGGTGGAATAGGCCAATCAACATCATGTACACCTGATGTTTACTGTGAGCAATGAGCAGTGGTACTTTGTTTATGTTATATAATATAATATAATGTACTATAACAATACAATACAATACAATATAATATAATACATGCTTGTATTGTCAGGCTCTGGATTGCATTGCATAAGTGGAAATTCCTTAACATTCCAAGAGCAGGCTAAGTTATTTCTTACACTTATTTCACTGAACTGCACTTCTGAAACGCTTATAATTGTGCTATACAGTTGATCTACTATATTTTTGCATTGTTATAAAGCTTTTTTTATTGTTTCACTGCATTTATGTACTGTTTTATACTGTTTTAACATTACTTAACTGTAAACTGCTTTTTTATACTGAGAGTTGTATTTTCTGTTTGTGAGTGCTCTATCCGAGTTTTTCTGTGTATTTTTGTCTGTTACAGTTAAAAGCATTCTCGAGTCTGTTCCTTGATCTGTTTAAAACTTTCATCTAGTGGCTACCACCCTTCCTAGTGTTGTGTGCTCTTATACTTGGGGGCTTTGCAGTTGCCCGCCCATACTGTATATTTGATCTGTGACACTCCTCCCAGTCTAGTGTCATTAGTTCACTCAATCTAATAGAGAACATTTATGAAGGCCAACCACTCAGATTCTTAATGTTGAATTAACTTCTGCTCCAGCTTTCTCCATTTCCACTTTACTGGAAAAAAAATCTAAGCTTGCTTCCCCCCTTTCCTGTGGCAGGTCAGATACGGATTTGTTGTGTCCAGGACTGTTTGTGAGCTCCTAAGCCCTCCCCCCACTTAACTGGGGTTAAACTATTCCTGGCCCCATAAAGTTTGTTCTTCAAAATTTCCCTTGCAACTAGCCAGCTTTTTAGTTTTAGCACTCATTTGTTTCTTTGATCTCAGCACTTGTTCAGAACTCATTGTAAGCACTAAATAAGTTACAAATTACTACAGCACTCAACTTTCCTCACTTGTCTAGAGGAAAACAGTTTTTAGTACTTAATAAATAAGCACCTATTCAGGCATGTCTTAAGGTCAGCTCCCGGTGTATTCTCCTGTCTACCTGATGAATCTGGGCATCTTGGGACAATGCAGAAATTGCCTCATGTACACAGACAACCCTCTCCTCCTACCACCCAACACTACGACCTGTGAGAGATGCAGTTATATAGCCAAACTGGAAGCAAAGCTCTCTTCACCAAAGACTGGCCTAGACAGTCAAGAGGAGAAGGTAAACACTTGCACCGTACCACACTTGTCACATAGTCCCTCAAAACCTACACCACCAAAACACACACACAGAACCACAAAACACGCACCTACATTCGCGGAGGCTCTCAGTACAAATCTGCCCAAACAACAGAGACCTGAAAAGCAGAAATGCAAGCAACCTCCACCCCCCCAACACAGCCCAAATGACACAAAGCCCACATACTCAGTGTGCCACTCAACTACAGCCCATAAGGCATAACGTACCCAACACTCTAGTCATAGGTGACTCTATAGTCAGGCACACTGATGTTCCACTCACCAGGCTAAACAGGGAAAAAGTTACTGTCAGGTGCCTGTCAGGTGCCAGGATCCACCACATAACACTTGCACTCAGGTCACTCCACAACAAGTACAAATATGACTCTGTCATTGTCCGTGTTGATGTGAATGACCTGAGACGTACCTCCCTGGACTACATGAAAAGAGACATGGAGGAGCTCTGCAATCTTGTAGCCCAGGCCGGTATGGCCCTAGCCCTGAGTAGCATCCTGCCATCACCCAGAATGACACCACAGTACAAGGGCAAAATGATTGACTTTAACAATTGGCTAAGCTTCTGGTGTCATTCTAAGGGAATCCAGTATCTGTCTGCCTGGGATGACATGACCGACAGACCACGCTGCTTTGCCAGAGATGGCCTGCACCTGTCGCCCTTGGGATTCCGGATACTGGCAAAGGCTCTTGCCACCTCTATAGTGCCTTTTTTAGGCAAGGTTCAAATGACAAATTCACCACCATAGCAGGTACAAGCAAGCAAAATCTGAGGGTAATGCTACTCAATGATAGAAGTCTAAACCTCAAAATGCACTCACTCAAGGCACTCCTTAAAATGGAGAACATTGACATCTGTGCAGTGACAGAGACCTGGTTCAAAGCTCCAGAGAGCACCCCTGCATTACCAGGCTATAATTCATACCACACCTTTCGGCCACCAAACCCTGACCGAAACAATAAAGGTGGAGGCGTGCCCATATTCATTAAGGATATCCAAACCTCCAAGCTAGTTGATCAGCATAATGCATCTGAGATTCAACTAACTCTGGGCAAAACCGCAATTCAGATTGTAGCTTGCTACAGACCCCCCACCATGCCCCAGGATTCCCACTCCTCTTTTCTTGATACACTGGAAAATATTAAGGTACAACCCAACACTCTAATAATGGGTGATTTCAACTGCCCTACCATTAACTGGGAAAACAACTCATGTGCCAACTCTTTTGCTCAATGTTTTCTGGAAATCATCAATTCCAACACTTTGGATCAACTTATCCACACCCCCATCAGGGGCAGCAATATCCTAGACCTGGTCATCACCAACATGGGTGACCGGTGTTCCACACCAGAAGTCAGCTCCTCGTTGGTCAGATCCGACCACAAGCTAATCACCCTAGACATCCACATCCCGCTCCCGCTCCCACCCCCATTAGGAAAACAACTGTAAAACATTTCTCCAAAGCCAACTTCATGCTTCTTAAGACAGAAGTGGCAAACTTCAAGACACCCATGCAGATGGACAATAGAGGTACGACTGCTAAATCCTACACAAATGCACTTTATAAGCACTTACACGAGTGCATGGATCATGCTATTCCGAACAGAACCAAGATGCTATCCTCCAAAAAAAGGAAGCCAATCTAGTGGTCTTCTGCCATAAACAAACTCTACAACAGAAGAAAGAAACTGTTGCAAAAAAGAGTAAAAGCTCACGATTGGAGGAACTCCCTGGTCAACCTCAGTAAAAAGCTGAGATCCTTCATAAAATCCTCCAAAGCTAGTTATGAAAACAAAATTGCCACTGATTCTAAAGGCAACCACAAAGCATTCTATAGCTATGTCAAAAATCTCAATGACAACACTCAGATCTGCTCTGAGTTACAGCACAATGACACTAAATATACAGAACCAACTGATATTGCCAACATCCTGGCAGATAGGCTCAGTGCTAACTTTATCCCCCTCTCACCCCCTAAAGGGCCAATCTTTATACCGGAAGAATGCAAAGTTCCTGTAATCACGGCTGCACAGGTAAAAACTTCACTATCCAAAGCCAAGAACACAGCATCCAGGGACCTGACAACATCTCAGAATGCCTTCTACATGAACTACAGAATGAACTGGCACCCCACCTAAGTACCATGTTCAATCATAGCCTCACCTCAGACATTGTGCCCATTGAATGGCGAACTGCGACCGTTATCCCACTCCACAAAGGGGGGACCATAACAGACCCCGGGAACTACCGCCCCATTAGCCTGACGAGCCTTGTCTGCAAGGCCATGGGATGTATCATCATGGAACTCATAAACAAAGACATTGGAGATCTCCAAACTCTGGACCCCACACAGTTTGGGTTTGTAAAAGGCAGATCATGTCTCCTAAACCTGATAGACTTCTTTGAAGTAGTCACCAAAGCCATAGATGAGGGTAAGGTGGTTCACACAGCCTATCTAGATATCGCCAATGAGTTCAACACCATCCCCCACTCTGGAAGTATAGATAAACTCACTAAACTAGGTATAAATCCCTATGTCAGAAGATGGGCTGCCAACTGGCTTACTGACAGAACCCACACCGTGAAAATAACAGACTCCAAATCAGACTTCAGACCAGTGACAAGTGGAGTACCACAGGGTTCAGTCCTGGGTCCTCTCCTGTTTGGTATCTACTTCTCTGAAGTACAGGCTAACACAGAAGTACTTTGGCTAACTAAATTTGCAGATGACTGCAATCTAGGAGCCATAATTGAAACAACTAATGATGTGGACATCCTACAAAAGGGCCCCACTGAGACAGATGCCTGGTATCAAAGACATAGTCTCAAGCTCAATGCCAAAAAGTGCATTGTCATCCCCTTTGGTAAAAACTCTGTACCCATGAACTACCACATAGGCGGTAGTCTAGTTAACACTGAAAGTGTGATAAGAGACCTTGGGACACAGGTGGACAGTAGTCTCTCCTTTGATAATCACATCGCCGCAGTGGTCAGGAAATCCTTCTACGTGGCACACCTCATTACAAAAGGTTTCTCATCCAGAGAAAAAGAGGTCATTGTTCCCCTCTACTCACCACTCATTAGACCCATTATAGAGTACAACGCCCATTTTGGTATGTACCTCACAAGACATCTACAACAACTGGAAAGGCCGCAAAAATACCTTACAAAGAGGATTACTGGCCTCAAATAGATGCCTTATGCAGACCGTCTCAAAAAACTCCAGCATTTGCTCTGTCGCATATCGCCTACTCAGAGGCCATCTCTGCCTAACATACAAAGCTATGTCAAACCCAGAGCTGTTGGACATGCTCCACTTAAAGAAATCACAATCCCTCTGAACTACATGCTCTAGGGACCTAAACCTTGTCACCACAATAAACAGAACATGCTAGAGGGATAGATTCCTGTCCCAGCGACTTCCCATACTCTGGAACAGACTACCTATCTTTGTCAAACAGAGCTCCTCATTAACACTATTCAAGAAAAATCTTGGTGATTAGATGGGTAATAGGAAATTCACCCCGGGGATCACTTCTGTTGTTCTGTTTGACAGGGGCACAGGAAAATAATTTTCTTGGGTGGTGAAAGCCAGGGTACCTTTTTGGCTAGAACAGTAGCCTAATACCTACCTATGAACCTATAAACCTATAACAAACATAATGACTTCTACAATTGAGAGATTGCATCACAGGTGGAGAAGAATATCCCTTCTTAAGAACAATCTTAGTCTGAATGTACATTACAGTTTGTACCACATAGAAAACCCAAAACACCATGTAAGAAGGTAGATTTCCTGTAGAATGAGATTTTTTCCTCATTGAATCATTTGGCTATGTTTTCTGTCATTTTTTGTAATGTCTTCATTTGTTAATTTGGTAAGTGAATTAGTGTATTTCACACTCATTTCAGTTATGACCTAAATCACATGGGAAAGATAAAAAAGATTTTATTTTGACAGTATAGGGTAGCCAATCAACAAACATCTATTAAGTAAGTGAGAATAAACTATTGTATCCAGATAAAATCCCAAGCTATGTGGGGGAAAGTAGTGATCAGAGGTCAGGCCTGAACTGCAGACCTTGGAACTGTAAGACAGCAATCTTAAACCCTGAGCTGCTCTGCAGTCTAAGCTATCTGACCATCCAGAAGGCTTTTAAACTCATCAGTAATAGGAAGACACACAATTACAATTGTCTGCAGATAAAATTGCAAAAGATCAGGTGGTCTTCCATCACCCATACAAATATGATCAATTATACATGCATTTACTGTCATTTTTAAAGGCTATGTTTAATAATAAAGTTATGAGGAGTGATTGATATCTCATCATCTCTTCATCCTAGTCAGTAGAGACTCTTCCCTGAAACTTTCAAGTGAAATTGTCCCTTGAGTCTTCAAGTCTACCGATGTGCCACATGTTGAGATCGTTTATAAGGATATGGATAATTTTCAGGAATTTTCAAAGAGCCATTGATTGCTATTGTCCCCAAAAAAAATCACATAATTTAGACAACCCATACAACTTCTGCCCTATGTCAAAAGTGCCTTTCTTGATCTTGGATCCCTATCAGTTTTGGTTCAAGATCTATGCAGAGCAATGACTCTGCCCTCATGAAAACAGAAATGACCTCCTTATGTTGAGGAACTAATGTCTATATTTCATACTAGTCCTTGATATGTTGGAGTCACTTGACACAATGGATTGAAGAGTTCTGACTGAATTCATTTTCTCCCACTGTGTCTTTATTTCCACAGTGTTCTGTGTTTTTCTTTACATCTGCCAGGTCTGTCACTTTGCTCTGTTCTAACTATGCCTCTGATAGTCAGCATGTTTATTTCCTTTTCTGTTTTTAGCAGAATATTAACTATTCTAGAGGCAATGAATTAACATGTTGTATGACACAGGACTTGATCTTGACTCTGCTGGTTTTCAAGGTATATGTATGTCACTGGGAAAGATCATACAAAGTAGAATTAGACATTATTCTATACAGATAACATTCAGGTCTACACATCTTTTTCTCAGTGCCATATTGTCAGCCCAGCTATCTGGAATTTTGTAAATCATTATATGTCATTTGAGAATATTAATATGATTTATATAGAAGTGTGACAGAAAGATATATTGCTAGCCCAGCTATCTGGAATTTTGTAAATAGTTATATGTCATTTGTGAATATCAGCAGGATGCAATTGCTTGTGTTATCACTATACCAGAACTGTATTTCATATTGCATAGACGTGTGTTGAAGAGATATTTTATACACTATTGTAATTGTTTAGATGTATGCATTTTAACAGGAGATGAGCTTACAAAACTTAAGAATAGTTGATATTGAAGTACTTTATTGATGGGCCATAAACAAGATAAGTTATCTTTCAATTTCAGTCAACAAGAGACCGGATGTCTACACTAGGGGACTTTCTGTGCTTGTTTTATGTCTTCTAGCAGTTGCAAACATCTGAAGGCTATGTATTTTCACAGAGAGATGTTAAATGCTATCAGCTTCAGTTGGGGTTTAGCCTGGGAACTGAAGTCAGGTGACAAAAAGTGATATCATGCTGCAAGTATCCCAGCAGTAATATTTGATATTAATTTAAGAACTCTCCGAGAGAATGACAGTGCATTTTATATTTTGTCTTTGACCTAGAAATATCCACTCACCACTTCTGCCTGTTTGTTGTTTTGTAAGTAGGTTTTTAGGGCATAGTAACTCTTTTAGATTCAGATAAGAATATAATAAAGTATAGCTTAGATATTTTCTTAATTTATTTGAGACTGTCCTGCAATGTTGTCTTAAATAATTCCTGTGATTCTGAACTATGATATAACTGATTACTTACTGAGTATTGTCTTGTTATTTTATTATTTAATATTAAATTTATTTACACCTATCTTTGTGGCTGATATTTGTGAAAAATATTTAAGTTCTGAGAGTTTGTGCATATTTATTTGGTGACACTGTGGGCCACTCCTAATAGCCTTGTCTCTCGGTCAAACTACCATTTGGATTAATAGTAACATTACACAGTAGGATTGGACACCCTTTGTTAAAGGCCTTAAAGTAGCTGATAAGGAGCTGGCCAGTGGCAGTGAAAACATTCTTATAGTCTAAGCAGAAGGGGGCATAGCTAGTAAATCTGTACCAGCCTTTCCCAGGGGTGTGTGTTTGTGTATAAATCAAATCTCAAAGTGTGTGTGTGTGTGTGTGTGTCACTACTTCGGCAGGGACACAAAGTGCAGGTTGGACAGAGAGGGTGCTGGTGGTTTTAGCTTAGCCACTCAGCTGAGATCTCCACTCTACAGCTGTGCCATTGGGGAGTATTATTGGGGATATGGAGAAAGAAGGAGAAACTAGCACCAGACTGACTGAGATCTCTGTGCTCTTATGGGAAATTGCATGTTAGTGTATGTGTGTGTGTGTGTGTGTGTGTGTGTGTGTGTGTGTGTGTGTGTGTGTGTGTGTGTGTGTGTGTGTACTTGTCATCCTCCAGTGTGTACATTCACCACTGTCATCACTGGTGAGGATTGAGGCTCCTTGATCACTGGGTCAGTGTAGGGGCATCACACTCAGGACCTGTGTCTGACATTAATACCTTCAACACTGCTTGGATGCTATCTTCCATTGGTTGGATATTAGTCATCCCAAACTCAGCCCAGCAAAGAAGAAGTGATTTGTTCATCGATCTGATCATACATGCATCCTGGGTTCCATTCTTTTTGCCTCATATTTTCAATGGTGAGAAGAGTCTAGAATTGTTGACTAATGTGCAAGATCTGACAAGGCTCTTGGCAACATGCTAGCACTTAAGGTCCAAGGTCCAGATGTCAGCTCTGATCAGGCATCATATAATTACCTCCAGGTAATTGCTTATATCAGGCACCTTGTACTAACAACAGACCTTGCAACAATGATTTGTGCAGATGTGTCCCCCCATTTGACTAATGCGATGCAATTTATCTTGGCCATAGAAAAGGAAACTTTGTCTTACTTCTGTGGGTACAAAACACTTCAGCCATCATTCTGTTTGCCACTCTTTATGTCTCCCAAACTATGCCTATGTTGTGGAACCTTTACTAACTGATGAGGCTAGCTCAAACTTTAAGGGAACAAGGGACTGAATAGTCTTGTTTTTAATCTTTCCAGTTTTGAACTCTCCAATATGGACATTGACATTTTGAACAAAGGACTTTCCTTTATACCTGCACAGGTTAGTCAGCTTAGTGAAGTACTCATTGATTTAAGGATGTTTGTAAGATCTGTTTCGTTGAAATTGTTCTTTAATAAGGATAATGCTTCTGGTTTAAACAAACATGATTCATTCAGCTTTAAAAGAAAGAGCACTTTTACACCCGTGCTACATCCTTTTTTAGAATGCTTCATTAAGGCATGTGAACAAGATTTTTACTCGTATTATTCAGATACTAGACATAAAGCATTGTTTTTTAACACTAGTAAAGAAGAGTGGGCGTCTATACATTCCCTGCTCAATAATGCATGTCTGGTTATTAAACCAGCAGACAAGGGAGGGGGGGTAGTTTTGTTAAATACAGATGATTATATACTATGTATGAATAAGCTGCTTGAAGACACTGATACATACAGATTGATTGATCAAGGCACTGTAGAGAGATTGACATATGAGGTTCACAATGAATTATATGACTTGATGATGTGCAAACAAATAGACCGTGACCTATATCTATTTCTTTTGGTAGAACATCCTTTAGTACCATATATCAAAGGGCTTCCCAAGATTCACAAGGATGTCATTCCACCCCCTTTGCGTCCAATTGTAGTAGGTAATGGATGGGTAACAGAGAATATCTCGATTTATATAGAGAAGAAATTAAGACCTATAGTAGCAGATATACCCACTATACTTAAGGACACATACCAATTATTGAATGATCGTAATGAGTTGGATAGTGTCATTACTGAGTCATGTTTGCTAGTAACGTTAGATGTTAAAAACCTTTTTACTTCGATTCCTAATCTATATGGACAGGAAGCCATTAGGAGTATATTGAATCCCTGTCCAAGGTATAGTAGGAATGAACAAATTCTGTTGAATGCTTTGTTGGAATTGGTATTAACTAAAAATGTCCTTATGTTTAGAGAACAGTCCTATCTACAACAGTGGGAGGTGGCGATGGGCACTCCCTGTGAGAATACCTACGCCAATTTGGTAGTGCACTACTGGGAGACTTCTTCTTTGTTCAATAATGATAACTTTTCAAAGATTCTCCTATATAGAATATTTGTTGATGATGTTTTACTAATTTGGGAAGGTACAGCTGATGAATTGACAGCTTTCATTCAAGAGCTTGAACTCACCACAGAGTTTCTAAGATTTACGATAGAATTCTCATTTACACATGTTAAGTTTTTCGATGTTACGATCAGTAAGGATGGTAAAGGGGGACTAAACACGTCTCTATATAGGAAACCTTGCTGGAGAAACACCATACTCAGATTTGATAGTATGCACCCTAGATTCATTTTTAGAAACATAGTTAAAGGTCAGTTTATTAGGATCAGTAGACTTTGTGATCAGCCAGAGGTCCTTGAGAAAGAATATCAGATGTTAGAGGATCTCCTCCTAGACAGGGGCTATGATGTGGAGAAGGTGCATAGGGTTAAGGCCTCTTTTACATCTGTAGATAAGAGAACTGAGGCTGAACGGGTTCATCTAAGATTCCACAAACGATATTGTAGTGGTTTTGATGCTCATAATATTAGCTTCTACACCAGGTTTATAAGTGATATTAAACATATCACAGGCATTGTTTCTAGGAACTGGCATATCCTGTGTATGGATAATGATATAAGAAATGTAGTAGGTTATGAACCCACTTTTGTATATAGGAATAGCAAAAATTTAAAAAGGATATTGTGTGTTGAGCATTTTAAAAGGTCAACAGACAATATATATAAAACTATGAAGAGATTGGGTACATATCCTTGTGGCAAGTGCACTATGTGCACTTGGATCTCTTGTCAACAGGAGTTTATACATCCTAGTTTAGATTATACATTTGAGCCTAGACATACAGCCAATTGTGAAGATAAGAACATCATATACTTGGCAAATTGTGAACTGTGCCAAGCTTTTTATATTGGCATGACTACTAGACGTTTGAAGGACAGAATATATGATCATATTTATGAAATAAAAAAGTCTGATATCAAGTTTTTCGATGTTACGATCAGTAAGGATGGTAAAGGGGGACTAAACACGTCTCTATATAGGAAACCTTGCTGGAGAAACACCATACTCAGATTTGATAGTATGCACCCTAGATTCATTTTTAGAAACATAGTTAAAGGTCAGTTTATTAGGATCAGTAGACTTTGTGATCAGCCAGAGGTCCTTGAGAAAGAATATCAGATGTTAGAGGATCTCCTCCTAGACAGGGGCTATGATGTGGAGAAGGTGCATAGGGTTAAGGCCTCTTTTACATCTGTAGATAAGAGAACTGAGGCTGAACGGGTTCATCCAAGATTCCACAAACGATATTGTAGTGGTTTTGATGCTCATAATATTAGCTTCTACACCAGGTTTATAAGTGATATTAAACATATCACAGGCATTGTTTCTAGGAACTGGCATATCCTGAGTATGGATAATGATATAAGAAATGTAGTAGGTTATGAACCCACTTTTGTATATAGGAATAGCAAAAATTTAAAAAGGATATTGTGTGTTGAGCATTTTAAGAGGTCAACAGACAATATATATAGAACTATGAAGAGATTGGGTACATATCCTTGTGGCAAGTGCACTATGTGCACTTGGATCTCTTGTCAACAGGAGTTTATACATCCTAGTTTAGATTATACATTTGAGCCTAGACATACAGCCAATTGTGAAGATAAGAACATCATATACTTGGCAAATTGTGAACTGTGCCAAGCTTTTTATATTGGCATGACTACTAGACGTTTGAAGGACAGAATATATGATCATATTTATGAAATAAAAAAGTCTGATATCAAGAATGCTCTGGCTAAGCACATTTTGGAGTTTCCTGGACACACTTTTGGTTTTAAAGTGTTACAGAAAAAATCTCCCAACAAGGGGAAGGGGGTTAATTTTAATGAGTTAGAAAACATAGAGTTAGGATGGATTTTGAGACTGAAGGCACACTATCCCCCAGGACTCAACTCTTATGTTAGTATTAGATCTTCCTTGAAGGCACGAAAGTGGTAATACAGGATGACTAGAGAACTTAACAGTGAGAGTACTCCTTGCTCACACAATGGAGGGGGGTCTGAAGCATTCACGTCCTCAGTGGTTTAGAAATGTTACACCTGGAGGACTTTCGACTGCAATTGCAGAGTAGAGAGAGATGATGATTTCTTCCTGGATGCAAGATCCTTACTGGTGGGATGTGCCACATAGAGGGATTTTCTGATCATAGTGGCAGCATGGTGGTCGTAGGAGAGGTTGCTCTCAAATATAGGATTTGGTTTTTAGGGTGATACATATGCAATATATATATATATATATATATATATATATATATATATATATATATATATATATATATATATATATATATTTTTTTTTTACATTCTGGCATCTTTTTTCATTTTGATATTCTTTTTACTAGTATTTTATATTTTTATGGAAGTGTTTTCAGAGCTCACGTGTCTCCAGGTTGGCATTTGATGCTAGTGAGCTATTTTTTAACATCTCAGGATGATAAAAACACCTAAGTGAGTAGTTTTATACTTTACATTCTATATTTTATATTTCATATGTATACATATACACATTTTTGCTGCACATCTTGTTATCTTGGTATATATTTTTGACAACAGTGTCTTTTATCAGTTTTTGATAACAGTGTTTTTGATAACAGTGTCTTTATCAGTTTGTTTTAAATTATAAGAGCTGTTTCTTGGGATGGATGTGTGATTTGCGTTTTTAATTGTCTGATCAATTGGATGATTGCATACAAAGAGTGTAGGGAGTACACTCCCCTTTTTGTATATAAGGAAGTTTTTCATGTTTGTATATTAGATCTGAAGAAGCGTGCTCTATGTGCATGCGAAAGCGCTCATCTTTTACCAATAAATTGTTGATCTTATCGTGGTGGTCTGCTTCAATTTTATTCTCTTGCTGTCTCCCAAACTATGCCTATGTTGTGGAACCTTTACTAACTGATGAGGCTAGCTCAAACTTTAACTGTTTTGTTTTAAGCAAACATCACACAGTCTGGTCTTGTTTCTCTGAAGGGACTTCAAGTGCCCTATTCCCTGTTAATACCTTTCAGATCATCTAGTGTGGGGCTACTTGTCATTTCCAAGGCTCAAGGAAGACCAAGGATTCTCAAGTATTTGTAGTTGATTTTTAGGAAAACATTACAACTGTTTAGCTATGGGCAAGCACAGATATAGAAAAACAACATGTAAACAAATAATGGATTCTGAAAATGAACTGATATATAAGGTAATAGGATTAGGAATAAATCCCTCATCCACCTCTGCTTTATGCTGGTTAGAGGAACAGCTCCAAAATTCCTAAAGCTGTAATGACAATAACAGATTTTCCTGTTTCAATCACCCCAACAGAAGGAGGTCCATAAAAGTGTTGTGTTGTACACATCCTTTTTAAAATGATAAGACTTCAGAGACTACTTATTGTAATTTTAAGACCCATTATTCCAAGTCCTAGAATTATAAAAAAAGTGAAACTAAAGGAAAATAGCAAAAGTTGACAGTTGTTGTTCCCTTTTATAGCTATTTTTTCACTGGGCAAGTCCCACTACACCCACAGTAATGTTGTCTGTACTTCCACCCCCGCTACTATATCTGCTGACTTTGAGATTGCTATATCTTGAAGAAAACGGAATACTCTTGAGCTATAGCAGTATCATACTTAGTACATGTTAAGTCTCCAATTTTTCATACATTCAGTCTTGCTGTTACCGACTTTCCAGCTAGAAGTCTTAGACATTGAAACTTTTACTGACTTCTTTTTTTAACTTATCTGTTGACCAGATAAGCCAAATGAACACAACTTCCACTTTTCCGAGACAACCCAGGAGTACTGTCTGGTTAAATGATTTTCTTGGAGCACAGTAGGCAAATGCAAGTAAAAAGTTATCAAACCTCATAGCCTGGGCACAGGTAACAACTCATAGCTTTTGTTCTCTGCACTCACTGCCAGACTTCACAATCAGATGAACATGATTTGCCAGCTATATTAATATGAGAAGATAAGGTGTTTTCATTTTACTCACCACACAAAAGAAATATTGGAGAAAGGTCATTTAAGTTCTATAAACTTTGAAGAGCAGACCATCTTAACATATATTGCATCTCAAAGCTAAAATTAAATACTATTGTATTGTTATATCAAGAGAGGTTAGAAGACAGGAAAGCAGAGAAGAGAAACTGGTAACAATACTTTCTTCCTACAAATGAAGTTTGGCAACAAACTAAGTTGTCAGGGGACATTTTCATGGGGGGGTTAGGTTAATATTAGGGGGAGTTAAGTGAGTTGGGGAGGTGAAAGGGTTAAGTGGAGGTAGGGATGGTTGGGAGGAAATTAGATAATGATTGGGAGGGGCTTAAGAGGTTTAGTCTAGTGTAGTTGGGTTAAGCAATCACATTTTGGTGTGAACTTGCTAAGGCAAGCAGAATGACCAAGGCTACCTATGGGCATTGGACTTGGCAGGTAGGCCTAGGTCAGTGGTTGTTGCAGTGAGGAGATATTTGTGGTTGGGTAGGAGATATTTGTGGTTGGGTAGGTAGGGTTGTAGCTGCATGTGTCTGCATCTATTTCAAGCAAAAAAAAAAAGGAAAATGGTAACTGCTGCAGTTTGGGGTTGGGGGCAAGATTGGGTGCAGGTGTGGGGTGCAGTGTTCCATGTCATGGGGCTTGCTGGTTGTTTGATATTTGTTTCAGGTTGTTCAATAGATGCTTTGCATGTTTTGTTTGGGATGTGTTTCCTTCCAATGCTGGATATTATTCGTGGGAGGGGGTTGTGGGGATTGCATACTGATGTGCCTCTCAGCTATAGCCTTCAGAGCTGTTAGAATGCCCAGATTTCTTGCTTGTGGGCTGGTGGGGTGGCCTGAGTGAGTGGCAGGTCGTCAGGACTGGGTGTTTTGTGTTTGCTGGCAGTGTGTCTGTGCTGGTTCCCCCCTGTTCCTTTCCGATGGGAATGGAAGTGAGTGGCTGTTTGGCTACTCTGGTGTTGAGCTTTGTCTGTGATGCAGGGCTCGGATGTGTGCTGTGGGTTTTGTGGGTTGCAGTCATTCTCTGGATTTCCGTTGGTGATCATGTGCTGCCTTGGAGTGCTGCTGTCTATTGTCCATGGTGTGTAGCGGTTTTTGAGATTGTGTTTGGTGGAAGATTTGCTTGGCAACGGGTTCGGCTTCTGTGGACTGCTTGCTCGTTGTGGTTCTGCGGGGTAGGCTCTGATCGAGTGGTGCGTTTTGTTGTTTTCGCACCACAGGGCACTCCCATGTAGTGGTGGCTGGCCAGTCAGGCCCTTTTCGCGGGCTTGAGGGTTTCTCGGTGTACATGTGATTGCCATGGAGGTACGGAATGTCTGCTCTTGACTGGTTCGCATGCTGTCAGTGGTGGTCTGGCTTGTTGCTCGGCTGTCTTGGTGATCGGGTTGACCACTGGAGTTGCAGCAGTGGTAGGCTCTGTGTTTGTGAAGTTGGCCTCCCCTTCGGATCTGCGATTGGGCATTGGAAAGAAAAAAAAAGCCAACAGGTAGGGGGAAGGGAAAAAGGAAGATCTATGTGTGTGGATATGTGGATCACAATATGGGCTGGCCTCTCTTGTGATGGTGGGGGCATTTTGTATCTTGCCGGGGGTGGAGGTTGCAAAGTCTCTGTCTGGTTCAGGTAAGCAGTGCATCTGATTGTTGGTGTTTTCACACCATGGGGCACTCCCGTGTGGTTGTGGCTGGCCGGAGCATGTGCGGTGCTGGGTTCGCTGGGATCAACTTTGGAGCACCGGACCTTTTGGTGGCCAACTTGCCGGACTTTGTGGAGAGGGGGAAAAAAGAAAAAAAAAAAAATATATATATATATATATATATATATATATATATATATATATATATGATAACAACAATGGAGCAGCATGGCATGCTTGATGGCGCCTTTCCAGTTTCGTGGGAGCAGTGTCGTTGGGCATCCAGGTCACTGATGGGTGTCCTCCATGATGTGGTGTTCTGTTTCATCAGTCAGGATGGCGTGATGGGTTTCTGGGGCTGTGAGGTGCCTGCTAGTGATTGCTGTTGGTCACGCATGCGTGTGACATGACTGCAGATGTGGGTAGGTCTGGTTCCTTTGCTTTGCTTGTGGGGTTGGGGCTGTACATGTACTGCAGTTTTCCGTACTGATGGATTCTGTGACAAGGCTAAAATGGGGCAACAATGGGCCCTTCACTTGCATGATTAAAAAATTCATACAATTATAATTTATCATTAATTAGTAATAGTAATCATATGTTTTGGTGGCTGGAAAAAGACACAGACCTTAGCTGAGTCATTGGCTTTTGGATAGACTGTGTTACGTAGGACTTACTAAGATGATAATGAAACTGCCTACATTCAGTAAAAAATTTAACAGATAAAGTTCAAACTAAGTTGACAACTCATTTCTGGCTGAAGGGTTATAACTTTGTTGATAATGTAATTAATTGTTGTCAGGTTTAGCTTGTTGTTTCTATCACCAGAAACTAAGGTAACACTTCAGTTACAAGATGTATGCAATAAAACATATAAATAGGAAATACACTGGATACTTGTCAGGGTTTTCAGAAAGTTAACTGTACTAGAATAAGATTGATATTATATGAATATAACTTCAAATATTAAAAGTATGTTAACAGAAGTACATTTCTCAGAAAGTATAAAGTACGCACGTCACTAAATAGCATAATGAGGATCATTTCTTAATGTTAATGGGTAAAGAACTGATAGCAATTTTTACAGGGAATTCTGTGAGCACTTGAATAAATGATAGGTTAGCTGTGAGATTTGGAAACTTAGGTTTTCTGAATTGTTTTATCATATAATTCAAATTTTAAATATTACATTTGAAGTGGCTGTTATTCATAACTGTGGAAGGCTTTTCTCCTTATACCTGCTTTAAAAAGACTTCCCATCAATAGCAGAAGGGAATATCACCCCCCCCCCCCATGTCAGCACCACTACTATTCAAAATATATGCAATCTTGTGCTGTTAGCATATAGAATTTTTTACAGAGTGAACGTATGACACAGGTGTCTCAGTATGGGTTTAGAAGATTACATTTAGCTGGGACAGTCTTGCTAAGTTTATAAATTAGATATTAAAATATTTAATAGAGCTTTGATTCCAGTGCTGCGTAATTTGAAGTTAACAAGACCATTAAAAGAACCAGTGTTTTTGCCAGCATTAATTAAATAGTAGGAAAGCTGGCCTAATCACAAATCGCTTAGTTTTGACTATGTTCCTCTCAAATTAGGTTTCATGGTTCATAATGAGGCCTTCTTTTTTGCTCACTCATTATAAGTGGATTGCAACATATTTATAGACTAAGGATATACAGTTCTTTGCAATGTTTTGCTCATTCTTTCAGGCTTTCTCCACTTTTGCACTAGGCATGCCTCTCAACTGTACAGAGTTGGCAGAATATCGACAAACATTGGATGTTCACACTTCTTTCCAGTCAGAGAATTCATGTTGAGGCAACCCCTGTTTTCTAAGTTTAGAGTTATTTGGGAGTTGTCCTTATTTGGGCCTTTGTCACATTATTAAAGAACATTAAGCATCATACAGGGGAAGAGAGGTAAGGGGGAATTTATATTAGAAACAAACTAGAGTATGGGATAATAACCTAGAAACCTTATAAGAAACAACCATGAGTAAATTGGAAAGAGCACAGTGGAAATATACAAAGGGCATGGGTGAATGTAAAAATCTGGAATTGTGAAAGATTAAAATACTGAACTTGTATAGTGTCTCATACAGAATTTTAACAATTTATTCAGGTATAGAGGGCATTTAGAGACAGCTACCTCTGGGAATATTTGGAGTTATCAAAGTAGTAGAGAATTATTAGGCAACCTCTGCAGAAGATTATATAGGAATGAGAGATGTACTAATTAGTTCTCTGAGAGAGTAGATGATGCATAAATTGATTAACAAATTATACTTAAGCCAAAACTAGAGGTTAAGTAATTATTGGTATGTGTGCACATAGATTTTATTGTTTCTTTTCCTTGCAGATTGTTGAAGTGCAGAAGGCATCATGCGGTGGCGTGAAAAGGGATTTGAAAGGTGAGGTTTTGATAGGATGGATGTTCTTGCTGCTGGAATGGGGCACAAGGAGGGTCTGAATAATCACCTTAATAAGGCATGTTAGAGCTCTGTGTTTAATTAATGGGAGCTGATTATTGTGTTGATATAAGGGGCAAGTAAGGAAGAGGTAGGTAGAGGGCCAAAGGGGGGAAACTTTTGGGGACGGTTTATGGGGAGTGTAGGGATCCCATGGGATGAGTAGCATTATAACATTCATAGGAGCATAGGAACCTATTAGGCTACAGCCCTATGGCTCTTACAAGCCAGTGAAGTTCAGTCCTGGCTTTCCTGGAACCTTGGGGTGGTTGTATTCACTCATCCAGTTGCTTGAACCGTATGTGGGGGAAGGGCCAATGAGGTGTTGGATAGGATGCTGGAGTTTGTTCCTAATGAGTGGTATCGGGTGACAAAATTGTCCCTTGTGTACATAGTGTTAATGTTACATACTAGGTTAAGGTTTTACAGAATAGCACATGGATCATTTCTCTTGGGGTTTGGGAGAATTTTGTAGATAGGATTTTAGGAAGCATGGTAGGTAGGTGGCTGTGTTGGGGTAGTTTTAGGAACTGGGTGTGTGGTTACAGGGGAGTTAGAAGGTTTAAAGGAAGCTTGGTTGCAGGATTAGGCATCTATAGGACAGCTATTAATTACCTACTAGTGGTATAGGTAAAATAAAGAAAGAGAGCTTTCAAGGGGAAACGCCAGGGACAAACAGGGGTTAAGATTTGGTAATGAGTGAATTGGGGGTGTTTATGGCTGGGCACGTAGAGTACTTCACTGCTAAGTATAGGCAAGTTTTCAGGAACTAGGCCAAGGGGTTCTGGTTTTCTGCCATCTAAGGTTAAGACATAAGGTTTTGGAGTTAGACTATTCCCTATGGTAATTGAGTTGTTGCACATTCAGAACTCAGTAGTTGGTGGGCTAAGGTGATATGCTACAGCTGACAGGGTACTGGGTGTGTGACTTGATACTAGTTTTGACTGGGTGTCTTTTGAGTTCAAGGGGTTATAGTTTGTGGTTTTGTTGTGGTTATAGGTTGTCAATCCATTCAGGTTGAGCCATGATTTCAGCTTTGAAGGAAGTGGGTTAAAAGGGTATATTTTCTCTTGGTGTGGATGTTCTGGTTTTACAGTGGGGTCACGGTAACTTTACTTTATTTAGTTTCATTAGGGTGTGTTTCAGTGAGGGTATGGCAAGGTGGGATAAGGTGTTTTACAGATGATGGGTACACCGAATGATGCTTGGCTTGACCCTTCCCTCGTTAGGCTGGTTGGCAGAGAGGAGGGATAGGCTTGCCCTCTTCTGTTCCCCCCCTGATGTCTGGGTGTTCATTTCAAGGATCTGGGGAAAGAAAATGAGTAGTTGGAGGAAGCTTGCTGAATAGATAAGCAAGCTGAGGTAAGGATGGTGCTTATTTGGTGGAAGGTAATTCAATGGATGGTGTATGAAGTGAGTTGGGACGCTGCTTCATAAGTAAAGTAAGTGAGCAAAGGTATCGACCCTGCTTGTTGGGCAGGGTGAGTAGGTGCACTGCCTTGATTAACATTACAATGAATGGTGTATGAAGTGGGATGGGACACTGCTTCATAAGTAAAGTAATTGAGTAGAGGTATGAATGCTGCTTACTGGGGCAGGGCGAGGAGGTACGCTGCCATGATTAACATTACAAGGATGTTATTCTGTATTTAGAATCAATTGTATCATGAATAGTTGTAATTAATAAAGTTGGTGATCAAAGCTATGTTATGGAAATTTAATAAAGGTCGGCAAATGTCATTTGGTGTGATGTGTGTTATTGAAGGGGACTGGGACAAATTAAATATTTTGCTTGATACATGCTAAATTTCAGCAGCTTAGTTATTGTCATTCATTGTTTCTGTGGTATTAAATTACTACACTTCTTGGGAAAATAGATTTTAAAATGCTATCTCAAAAACATGAATATTGGTGTAATAAGCATCAAAGTAAACATTTTGTATACTCTTTTACTATATATACGTCTGGGATACAAAGTGACTGAGAAATAACTCATCTCAACTGTCTAGAATTTTGGAGAATGGATTTTTGTCTCATATTTTTGGTTTGTTTTTCATAAAGTACGTGGTGTTCAGGCAAATCACTCAGAGCTGAAATCACTAAATACTGACAAAAATTTTAGTTGCAGACTTTGTATCCTTCAGAAAATTCATGCAGATGCAAAATCTGTTATTCTATTAATTTCCTAAGTTTATAAGAGCAATCGTTAAAATCTATAACTGGTTCTGGGCCTCTATCTCCACAAATTTGTGTTTTGCTCAGCATTCTTGTACTAAGAGGTCATAGATATGATTGCAAACCTCCCTGTGACTTCATATATTTTCCTAATAGTAAGTCCAACAACAGCACCACGTATGAGGCAACCAGGCTCACTTGAATTATCCAGAATACTCCAAGAGTGTATAAAAGCAAATATCTTTTATTCTCATAAATCCAACAGGTTAGCTCTTTCACGTACTGCTTCCTCAGACCTTAAAAATTCAAATGCTGCAGTTGCACTCTTTAAATACTGCAACAGTCAAGGGTGAGCCCTTCACTTAACCATTTAAAGTAAAACAATTTCATTTTTTACCTGCTGCCAGATAAAATATAAAACAATAAATATACATACTTTATCCCTGAACATTGACACTAAAAAGCTGTCATTATAACAGATATAACAATACATAATCAAAACCTGAAATGAAACACTACACATGTTGTCATTGAGCATACATTCAAAATTAAAACTATTCTACATAAAACATTCAAAGTAAATCAACTCACAAATTAGCCATTCTACCTATATATAAAAAATAAATGTAAAATTTCAGAGCAATCAAAGGATGTATACATCCTACAAAACAGTTTCTAGACAGAACATAAATGTACATATTTCACTATCCATAAATGTCATGGAGTCAAAAGGGAGACATGAGCACAAACTCAATATATCTCATCCTATCTAAAAACCAAAGCTGTGTTCATTTCCAACCTCACTTCTGTATTAAAACATTATTGTGTTGCCTTGATCACATATAATATCACAAAGCTATGTATATGACAAAGGTGAAAAAGGCTAGACACCCCCTCAGTGTATATATAAGGCTAATGTGAAACAACCAAGCTCCTAGCTCCCAAAATATGTTTGATAGAGGCTCTCTCATTAAGGCCATAGACTTTATCAGCTCTCAGCCTTACTATCCAGTTGGTTTCTTTCCTCTCCATATTGTTTCTGAAGTTAACCTCTCTAATTATGGGCTGCACATAGTCTATGACCATAAATGTAAAGTGATGTTCTTGCCCAAATGCTAGAACATGCTTTGCTAATGCATTTTGCATGTACTTAACCCTAATAGCATATATATGCGCCCTCATCCTATGTTGGAACAATCTGTCTAACTTACCAACATAGAATGAGGGGTAACCTTGGCACACTGCCAAGTATACTACATGCAAACTATTGCAATTAGCTTACACCTTGAATCTATGCATCTGTCCAGTGTCTGGATGTGTGAACCTGTCAGCAGTCATAACATATTCACAAAAATTATAGTGGCCACAAGATGTAGTCCCCATACAAACACCTAAACCTGGTCTATGATGTTGTTGACATAACAACTGTTTAAGATTAGATTTATTCTTGAATCTAAATATCGGAGTGTCCCCTACAATTTCTCTGATGACTGAATCTGTGGTTAGGACATGCCAATGATGGTTGATAATGTCTATGATGGCACCATTGTCCATTGTGTAATACATCGGTATCCTAACACCAGACTGTTTTTTCTCTATTGGTTCTAGCATTACTGTTATTACCAGAAAAGTATGGGGCAGCTCTCTCTTGTCTATCTATGTCCATGTCCTTAAGACCTACCTTTATCTCTTCCTCCTTGTACCCATGTACTCACAATCTGTCCCTAAACATATCCAACTCAGATTTAAAGCCAGCATCTGTGGCATTAAGGCGAGAGATCCTCATCCCTTAACCTTTTATGATATTTTTAAAAATATACTGTGGGTGCATACTGTGTCTATGGAGTAGTGTGTTCTTATAACATTCCTTCCTAAAGACACCAGTATTTATATGCGTGCCCATAACCCTTTCTACATACACATCCAAATATTCCAGCCTATGGGATGAGTACTTCAAACTAAATCTTAAATATTCAGTCATATTGTTCATCCAGCCTATACACTTAGTTAGTTCATCTGTAGGTCCATCCCAAATGAGGAACACATCGTCCACAAAATGACAATTACAAGGTACCCACCTCTTGAACCAGTTCTCAACAAATAACATGTCTTTCTCCCAAGCAGCTAAAAACATGTTGGCGTAGCTATTGGCACACGACGTGCCCATAGCCACATCATCATGCTGTATGAAGAACTTGTCCTCAAATACAAATACATTATTTTCCAGGATAATGTCTAGAAACAAACATAAAAGATCTATCTTATGTTCTCCATAGTCACTGTGTTTCGCCAGATATTTCTTGACTGATTCAATACCTACATTACTGGGAATAATGGTGAATAACGACTGAACATCTAATGTCACAAAAAGCATACAAGGTTTCAACTCATATATGACTTTACTTATATATGGAATTTATTTAAGTACAACTGATATGACATAAATATGTAATATGCACATGAAATATGTTGAAATATAGGCATAAACAGTATCATGAACCTTATAATTGGCATGGATATGTATCTACTATATTAGTATATAGATATAAATATAGATATACATATAGATATATGTGTGTGTTTGTGTGTGTGTACCTAACACTTCAGTGCTCTAGACTTTGTTGCATATTAACAAGTCTGGTAATAGTATGTATGCTAGCAAAAAAACACAGCAAATGGGGTAACCAGGACTCTTATATAAGAAGCATGTTAATTAGTCTTTCTTTTGTTGAGGTATGCAAGATCCTAAAAAAGGGTAAGTCCATGGGAAAGGCTTAAGTACATAAATTATAAAAGAAAAATGGTTTCTTACATTTATCACTACAGGAATAACAGTGGAGTGCAATTCATCTTTTGGGGTAAGAAGGACAGGAAGAAGGACAGGAGGTTGTGGTGCCCCATTGCAGTGTCATCTGCTCATGAGCCATAATATCCTAGCTTTAAATTGTTCCCACAAAGGGCAGAGCATGTATTTATGTGATATCCCACATGCACATTTGACATATGATTCCCTGACACACCTGCTCCACCTCTCTGATGCAAACACACATGTAGGAAGTTGCACCAATCACTAGCTTCAACTATAGAGTGCTTTAGTGCAAGGAAACCTCACCATTTCCACCAAAGTTAGGTGAACTTGCTGTTAATTGTTCAAACAGCCTCCACCCAAGCTAGCCATTGGGGTCACCAGCATCACAGGTGAACACGTGACATAGCGACAGTAAGCCAAATTTGTACTAGGCGGTGATCATAATGATACAACCACTGATAGGTTCCAAAGCTCTAGTTATTTATTATCATAAAACAAGCACATTCTTTGTTGTTACAAAAATAAACACCTCAGGTAGCCAAGTCATTGCTTCTTTTTTTCTCAGTATTGTACAGTTTTATTCTTTGACTATTATGTTTTTATTTAGGCTACCAAGTTTTGGCATACGGACAGTCAATTTTAAGTAGAACAAAACCAATTTGATCAGATAGACTCATTTATTTCCTGCTGTTTTATTTCATTTCATTTTTTTTAAATGCTTTATTCAATACCACTGTCAAGACTATTGTGTTACTGAGCCAACTTTGGATGAGATGTTAGAAAAGATCTCCGATGTCTTGGCAAAATTTCCTCTAGTAGTATAAGCACCACCTTGGGACTCCCCTGAAAAGAGGACATGAGCCTAGTGGAATCAACCAGGTCAATAAAGGATAAATAAATACATAAATGGAACTATATGCAGAGAGAGAAAGGGCCTGCTCACCAGAAACACTTTTACCTTTTTATTTCATTTTGATGCCAAGGTACTTGCATTTAGCCAATTGCTATTTGTCAAAGAAAATTCAAGAAGGAAAGTATTCCATTCACAATCTAAATATGAAAAAAAAATACAGTCAACATTATTTGTATAGAAACACAATTAAATATCAATTGCTTTACCTCCTAATTATTAAGCATAAAGGGTCTTGCAATCAAAGATGAATATCAAAAAAAGTGTAAGATACAAATACAGATTAAATAATTAGTTACTTTTCATAACGTGTTCAACACAAACATTAGATGATTAGAGATCAACAGTCCAAAAGAGTATATTGCAACAGAAAATGTAATCAAGCAAAATGAAAAGTTATTTTAATATCATCAGCATGAGCATTTCAGAGCAGAGTCACATAATAAGTTACTTGAACATATTGTTGTGATGAAATGTATATGCAGAATAAAGAGGCAAAAAGGGGTAGTGTGAGAACTAAGAAACACAGATAAAAGGTGATGACGATGATGATGGTCAGGGAACAGACTGGAAGCAGAGCTAAAATGCACTATGTCCACTGTGAGGGAAGATAACTGAGGTGTTCTAACAGAGAAGAAGTATGACACAGGGAGATCTTTGTGTAAACTGAAAATAATAAGAAAAGAAAAAAAGAGTAGGGGGTTGGCTAGTGTTATCACACAGACTCTACGAGTAATGAATGTGTGTGTCTGTGCATCGTCAGATTTTTACTAAATTAAATTGCAACATAACTAGCCAAATTTAATTTGATATTCTAAATAGCAAATATATCTTTTTATTCAGTGTAAATTAATTGTAGAGAAATGGTAATTTCTGGCACATAACCTCTAACAAAATGCACTGAAAGCATTGGTACTCGTCTTAATGTCAGAAACCAGGACACAGGACAGGAAGACAGATACTTGGTCTGAAAAAGACATCAGTCAGGCAAAATTATTACTGTGTACTCCCAAAACAAAACTGGTCATGAACCATACTGGTTGTTTTGTGGTCCTGCAAGCTCACAAACTTTATTTTAAAGTAGGCTTCATTCATAACCAACACTTATAAAACACTCCAAACCTTATAATAAATAGTAAGACTATAATACTCCCTTACCTTCAGTGTTGCAGTACATTCTATTTGAAACCAGAATATAATCAGCAGCCACTCAGATCTGTCAGTGACAATTCCTTCATGCACTGTCTTGTAGAAACAGCCAGACCCTGTCCAGTCACGGCTAAACATTCTTTTTGACTTTTCACAACTGCTTTCACAGCAACATTTGCTTCATAGGAGTCAACTATTTTCAGTCATCACACTTCAGCATTAAAACATCACAGAAACTAAACATTATTAGGGCAATGTCATTGAGCAAATGATGTTTAAACAAGGACAACAAACAAGACTGGTCCTTTGCTACCCATTAATCAGTTGAATATTGCCTCATAATATGTTTTAAACGTTATATGGCTAATACAGAATTTTTGGTGCATATGCAAAATCAAATGTGTAAAAGGCAGGTAGCTGAATGGATAACACCAGAACTACAAAGATAAAAAAAAAAAAAAAAAAAAAACAGCAACAACATTATGTTTCAAAAATCAGCTTTGTAGAAAGTACAAAGCTATTATTATTTCAAAACTTTCCAACAAAGCTAATGGGACCTTATGAATGACTGCAAAAAAATTCCCAGCAAAATGAAAGGACACATTATGAAGCAAAAACACGGACATTTTAAAGGTTTCTAATGGAAAATTGGCAGTATCGAGGGCAGAAGTGAATAAAACCAGCAATGTTCCCCAAACAGTAGAGGGGGAATGCATTTCAGAATCAAAGAATACAACTGATGAAGTTACATTTTTTTAATCAACTTAAGTGAAACAACACCATTTTACAGCTGAAGTCGAGATAAAACTGTTAATTTCACCTATGGATTTACTGCATTATTTAACTTCAAGGAAATACTAGTTTCCAAACAACTGCTAACAGAAATACGTAGCTATGTGCAAAGTAACACTGATGGCTTACAGTCTGTGACTAACTTCATAGTAGTACATTTGTGGCATATTATTAACAGTTTTCGTATTTACTGCAGTTTTTCTAACAGTCCCAAATAAATCATTTTTCTGCTCACTTGTCAAAACAAAGACCTGAAAATGAAACAAAATCCTGCAGACCCCTCTCATTATATTTGCACTTTCCAAAATCCTGAAAAAAAAACAGTGACATATTCAGTTGTGCCACATACTGAAGATTATTTCTTACTAAACAAACAGCAGCACAATTTTAGAAAAGGACATACCAAGTAGCCATGTTGTCTTTCACCAGTAGCAAAATAACAATTCTTAGCATGAAAAATAATTTTTAAGACAAGCAACTGTGAAATCAAGACTTTACAGAATTCAGAACAATAGGTAATATACCCCTGCTCTATACTCAGTACCCTTGCCATATGGCAAGAACAGGAACATAGATAATGTGGAACAGCACAGTGCCATGATACTTTCACATCCAGCTTGGATGAGGGACACCACTGGCTACACACACACACACACACACACACACACACACACACACACACACACACACACACACACACGCACGCACACACAAACACGCGTGCAAGCACATAAGATTTTGTACAAACACTCAAACACACACACACACAAACACATATAGGGAAGGATAGGGCATGCAGGACAAGATGCCCACTGTACATAAGCTGAGGCATGGCAATGAACTTTAGGGACAAAGAATAGGGTTCACAGAGCACTACATGGGGTCTCTATACTGATGCAAAAAGGGATGCTGTGATAATATGCTCTTTTCTACAATGTGTATTGGAACGGGGCAATGGCGCCCCACTACATAGGACAGCTACCTGCCACCAACTGGGCAGGATGACAGCTCACATATGTGCAGGACATACATAGATGGCCATGCCAAGGCATACACTAACTAACTGACATGTGCAACTCACAGGTGGATGAGTCTTGCCATGTGCCAATGGAAGAGGAAACAGCTGAAAAAAGTTCAACAACCAAATGACTTAGGCATTACTAGAGGTCATTCACACAGATGGCATGTGCATCATGAACAAAAGTAACATGGACAAGTTTTTTTGTCACTGAGTGTAGCAAGAACTGGTGCAGGACATCAGTGTTCTGGGTTGTCAAAATACATCTCTGCAACAGGTGCAGTGAAAGGTAATGAATAACATATTTCATGTTAAGAACAAAGCATGGGTCAATGTCAAAGACATCCAACAAAGGAGGTGGATCATCCACATGGAAGTGACTTACAGTGTGCTGGAGTTCTTAGCATCCTTTTCTGGGGAGGTTTAGAAGACCATCACATCTGGTGGAGGCTTGTAGGTGGGAGCTAGGCTGGAAATGACAACATCTGTGTCTAGTAGAGACACATCAGGTTACTAATAGCCATTACATGTCTGTATTATACACTGCACTGTGGCAGAACTTATTCACCAAGACAGTTCTACATATCAGTACTCCAAGTACCTTTAGGCAGCAACTACAGCACTCATCACAATAATATATATATATGTTCCCATGTGGTAGTCACATATTATCTCATATGTCAATATTCCTGTGGGGGGACCAGGCATATGTTTGAGTGCTGCCACAAGTAGCTTGTGGCTATACTTTGACAGATTCTTCTGTTGACTGATCCAGCACAATAGGACAACTCATGCCTAACATCAGCAGGTCAGCTGTGGCAAACATTGATAGCAACATGCACATGGTACAGTCTGATGGCATAATAGCACAATCTGCAGCAATAATAAAGAGAAGACTCACACATACATTACATACAAAGACCCTCTGCAGAGACAAAACAAACCTCAAGCCTCAACAGTATTAGGCAGGCATCCTATACCCATGAGCCCCATAGAGGCTACACAGGAATCCCCTGCCAGCAAAGCATTTGTGAGCCTTATTTCTTCTAATCTGTGTCTACACCCCATAAGGGTGATGCATGCTGGTATGTGGCACTATCATTACTCCCCCATCTGCTACTGACATGAGTGTAGTGCTTGATATATGTCAATGTATGTTTAGGGGAGTGATCTATGCACTTTCACAACCCATGGGATGATGTGTAGTACCTTCACAGTGAGCAGAGTATAGGGATGGAAGTAGATGGTACTGGTCAGGTCATTGGGGATTACCAGTGTCTCCACATGTGCTTCCATGAGCACATCGTAATCCTCCTCTGGTCTGTCTCTGCAGGCCATGCCATCCATGGCTCTTGGAGAAACTAGATGCAAGGTGGCCAGTCGTAGAAGGAGAATATCCATATCAAAGAGTCTGTTTCTGAGACAACATCATTGCTAGTTCTGGCCACACAGCCCATTACACTTGGATGTGGCTGCTCTCCCCTTTTTGGCCACCTATGCTTTTCTGACTCCATAATTTGAACACCTCATTTGGTTGCATGCTCTGCCTTCCAAAGCTTTACATCTTCAGTTTACCCTGTTGACAGCTGGAGCACCATCATTTATTTATTGCATTTGTTTACCAGGATACTGCAACTGGGCAGAACGCTACCCCTTTTCTGTAGAGGCCCAAGTGAAAAGCTCCAGAAAATGAGAACATTACATAAAGAACTTACAAGAATCAACAAATATACAAAATTTAAACAATGTACCATTAATTAGTAGCAGCATCATGTAAACAGCTATGAAACATATTTAGAAATGAACTTGGTAGAAAGGGAGACAAGGGGAAATGGAGGGTTAATGTTAACAGATGAGAGAGAATGTTTTAGTATAGGTAGAAAGAAGAATAGAGAGAGGTACAGGACAAGGAGAAGCATTTTGACGATAACTGAGGGTAAGGTGCTCTGAAGTAAAAGGAGAAACTAAGGGGAGAATATTTATCATTCATCAGTTGTCCAGGTGCAGATCCGGGTATTTTTTAGGTATTCTCCTGTTTGTTCTTTAAAAGAGTTGGTGTTTACTGTGTTTCTTAGAGTGAAATGAAGGGAGTTCCAAAGTTTGACCAGGACAGAGGAGAGCAGAGTCAATAGCTGAGTTGTTAGCTTTAATAGCAGTTAATAACATTTTGAAAGTGGATCTCAGTATTCTATTTAGGTTTTAAAGTGAGAGAATATTTTTCAAACTAGGGCATTTGTCTGGATATCAGATGAGTTTGTGGGAGAAGTGATTTGTTGGGAAAGTGTAAGGTAATGCCTTAGCTCAAAATTTTTTAGACCCGACATTGATGTGTCCTATAATGATAAATGGTGACACATTTTGCCACTTCAATGTAGCACTGCTCAAGGGTGGCCATGGTGGTGCAGCGGTTAGCATTGCCACCTCACAGCAACAGGTTTTCCAGTTTGATCCTTGGCTGGGGTGCCTTCTGTGTGGAGTCTGCATGTCCTCCCTGTGGTCGCGTGGGTTTCCTCCTGGTGCTCCAGTTTCCTCCCACATCCCAAAGACATGCTGTAGGTGGATTGGACACTCTAAACTGGCCTTAGGCATGAGCACGTGCATGTGTGTGCCTTCTGTGGAAGGTTGGGTGCAGGGCTGGCAACTCGACACTGTAAAACTCCACTGCCAATAATGAGCAGACAGGTGATCCACTGTGGCGACCTCTAACTGAGAAAAGCAGAAAGAAAAAGAAGTGTAGCAATGTTCAAAGAATGAGAATTGAGTGGATTGTAGGTTAATCAAGATGGGAGCAGCATAAAGTAGTGAACAGATGAGAAGGGATTGAGCAGTACTTTTTCTGGCAAAATCTGTGTGATATTGTTTGACTCTATAGAATGGACTTTGCTTTTGGTGGGTGTTTTTTATTGCTTGGTTTATGTGACTCCTGGAAGATTAATTTGACTTTCTAATTCTATCTTGGTTTTGATAGACAAAGTGATTTTCAAATTATTTTTGTGGTCATTTGAATGCTTTGGGTAAAAATAGAATCAGCTTTTTTTTTTTTTTTTAGGGTTAAAAAGCAGCTATGAATCAGGCAGCCAGACCTCTATGGTAGAGAGTCTTGGATGAGTTGTTTTAATTTATCTATGCTTTCATTAGAACAGATGATTGTTGAGTCATCAACATACTGTATCATAATGGCTTGTTTAAAAGCTAGGTGGACATCATTAATGAATATACTGAATAACAGGGAACCTAAAATGGATCCATGAGAGACATCTACTGTAATTGTAAGGAAAGAGAAGATTGCCCCCAGGATTCAATAAACTCCATGCAGGATTAGTGCTATTCCTGCATGGAGTGAACCCTTGTCCATTTCTTCATAGGCTTAACAGCAGCGTACCTTGCATATTCATGAAGGCGCACTACTGCAAAGGTTAAGAGGACATGAACACTACTGTGTGCAGGGGGCATGTTTAAGTAGTGCTCGCACATCAAACACACCCTCTGCACTCTCAAAGTGTCATACAGAACTTTTTAAATGCATTTAAGTGTCCATGGACACTGAAAGCAAATATAATAGTAAAACAGTTTCCATGGACACTGAAATAAATAGGAAATCAGGAAATAAATGCAGGGGGTGTGTGACTACCCGCCACACACCCCCTGCACTGTCAAAGCACCATACAGCACTTTCCAAGTGCTTTCAGTATCCATGAACACTAAAAGCAGGAAGTTTAGATAGGAAGCAATGCAGGGGGTGTGTGACATGTACTGTCACACACCCCTGCATTGTCAAAGTGCCATACGGAACTTTCCAAGTGCTTTCTGTGTCTGCAGACACTGAAACAGCTATAAAGATAGGAAGCAATGCAGGGAGTGTGTGACAGATGCTGTCATACATCCCCTGCATTGTCAAAGTGCCATACGGCACTTTTCAAGTGCTTTCAGTGTCTGCAGACACTGAAAGCAACAATGAAGACAGGAAGCAATGCAGGGGGTGTGTGACTAGTACTGTCTCACACCACCACTGCATTGCAAAAGTGCAGTATGGCCATACCCCTCAACTGTACAGGTTTTCGCAGAATGTCCACATGTCTGCCTCACATACCTCTCAACCTCTTAGAGCAAGAAATCTGGACAAAGCCATAAATAACGGGGGGACAAAGACCCAAAAATAGGGACACTTTTTAAATATTGCTCTTACTAGACATTCTGCAAAAATGTGTACAGTTGAGAGGTATGCTGCCTCATATTTTTGGTGTGTTCCCCCAAATATCTGTCCCTACCTATCAAATAGCAGAGGATTTAAGCCATTAAATAATGGCAAAGATTTGCGTTTAAGACTCCACATCCTTCAGAGAATTTGTGCTAATACAAAACCTAGTATTCTATCAACTTTCTTAGTTTGTAAGAGCAATATTTAAAATCTGTCCCTATTTGTCCCCTTACAATTGCCCTTACTGTGACTGACAAGGAGTATTGATATATGTAAGTGAAGTGATTTTATTAATCTCCTTTTTTTTCCCATTTTAATGTATGTTTAAGCGTAGCTGAGTGGGTTTGCACACTAGGGCCCTCTCCTCAGCATTGCTTAAAGATCTCATAACAGCTAAATGAAAATGTACACCTAAAGTCCTAATGATATGATAGCATAGTGATTAGAATCCCGGCTTTATATGTAGGTGTTTGTAGTTCAAGTTCCAAGACAGGCACTTTAATTTTACATGGGGAAGCATTGTTAAAATTAATTTTTTCATGTTAAATTATGTAGTAAGTGATATTTGTCACCCAGGATAATGTAGCTGGTCCAAAACGGAAGTGTGAGTGCATATAACATGTAAACTCACCCATGTATACACAAGTGTCTCATACAGTATAGTCACTCCCCAAAGTAATGCAATGAAAGCACATAGGGGGATGTCATGTAAAGTAAATGATATGCACTTACTAATATGTTAGTAATGAAGTAATCTACAATCCTGATATTTTTTTTAAATGAAAATTGAACAATGCTAAGCAGTGCTCAGCTATGCTTAGCCAGTTTAAGTATGGCTTAGACGTAAATTCTAAGCAGCAGTTAGCACAGCTAATCAGATTTGCACACTATTAAACAGTGCTCAACATTTACCCCTTTAAGCATTGTTCATCTCATCTAAGCAGATTTGCACACCGCTTAGCTGAGCTTAGTATTTTCAAAATGGTCCAATGACAGCAAAGGGTGGGAATATGGCCTTATTTAAACCATGCAGGTGGGAATACAGCCAGAAACTGTTGTAGCTTTATCCATGCAGGAACTATGTCAGATGTTGGAGAGGGCACACTCTTCTGGGTGCAGCACTGGGGCATTTTGGAGACCAGAGTCATGGCTGGGCTCCTCATATCAAATCATGATGACAGACTGCTGCAGGGCCAGTACCAGGGCTCACGGTATAAAGTTGAGGCCTGTGACCATCTGGCACATGATATCAACAGTGCCACTGGTATCCCCCAAACTGGTGAGCAGGTACAGCATCACTATGCTGACCTAAAGCAGAGAAAGGGGGTGCTTTTGGCCCAATGGATCTAAGATGCTTGGGACAACCATGCTCCAGCAGTTTGTAAGTATCACAGCTATAGGTGTACCAGATTCTAGCCTGAGTATTTGATAGACAGGTATGCATAATGTTTGTTTCTCACCCCTACAGCTGCAGCAGAGAGGGCTAGTTACATTGAACCCCATGCAGACAGACTGACATGGATGCGCAGACAGGGTGGTGAATACAGATCTATCTTGCAGTATATAGTGGCACAAAGCAGAAGGAGTATATTGTTTACTGCCAGTAGGTATTGTGTCTAATGAATAAATGACATTTGTCACACTAATATTGATCCACAGGATATCCATTAATAAAAGTGCTATTTCACTATAATAAAGATGTATACCCCAAACTGTTGTGTTTACGCTGGTATGTTGTTGTAGAAATAGAATGTGTGCAGGTTCTGCACAGTAAATATGGAGTTGACAGCGAGAAGTAACTGAGGCTGTTCTTAGAACCAGCTAGCATGCCAAACAGTAGATTGTGGAGATGTAAAAAAGATATAAAGGAAATATGAAATATTGTATGCACTAAGTTCTGAACCCTGAATAGTAATGTCTACAGTACTATAGTGTGTCCCCTGCAGCACTACATTCTTGTGTTAACCTTTACTTTCCAGATTGTATTATTTCAAAGGATTAATACACAGGACAATAACTATCTACCATGCATGAATGTCAGGATTACAAGGTCAGACTGTCTAACCCAGAGAGTATTAGGCAGAAATCAATCAAGCAAGAAACATCAGTTTCCAAGTAGCTCAGTTGATGAAAAATAGCCCTGTTGTTCATTTTATCACACCCAGACATGGTTTGAATACAGGGAGTGGTACTGAGATGTGTGCACATATACACTAAATAAATCCTGAATATTTGTATAAACCGTCAGAATGTGACGGCCACTGTGGTGCAGTGGATAGCATTGCCACCTCACAGCAAGAGGTTTGCCGGTTCGATCCTCAGCTGGGGTGCCTTCTGTGTGGAGTCTGCATGTCCTCCTTGTTGTCACGTCCTCCGGTTTCCTCCCTCATACCAAAGACATGCTGTAGGTGGATTGGACACTCTAAATTGGCCCTAGGTGTGAATGCATGTGTGTGTGTGCCTTCTGTGGAAGGTTGGGCACTGGGCTGGCAGCTCAACACCGTAAAACTCTACTGCTAATCATGAGCAGACAGGTGATCCGTTGTGGAGACCTCTAACCGGGAAAAGCCGAAAGAAGAAGAAGAAGTCACAATATGTTAAAAGATATTTTCATCACAGGTCTTACAGGTAAAGAAATGTGAGTAGTTGCTGTATACTAATACACTCTGTAAAACTGTTCCACTGTCTAAAGCCATATGCCTGCAAATGACAGCAGGATAGGTGGATACATCATGCACTCTCCCCGATACATGTCCCTCAACTGTCATGCTATCATGGCTAGTGGTCACTGCTGCCAATAATCTTGGAGGCAGATAGGAATCCAGGGAAGTATGTCAGTAGCAGACTCGTACAACATCAGTGCAGGGTACCCCTTCTCTATCAAGTATGAAACCCTGACATGTACAAGCCCCCTCCAGTAATGTAGCCATTGTTCTCCCAGACTGACCCATAACATTACAGGTTGGCAATCTAATGGGTATGTATGTGCTACAGAAGCTATGTGCCATAGGTAGATTTAAAGTAAGGGCAGAGCTGTAGAGTATTAAGCAGTACTGTTGTGAAACACAGAAGCCTATACAGTCGTTAATGGTCTTTGTTCTCTACCCCACTCCTCATCAGCATCAATAATTATTATTCATATACTAAGGGTATGTTGCTCTCAAAACTTATTGTTGGGACATGTTTTGTATTATTGTTCATATATTTAATTGGGTTCATATTAATATACCTTGTTCAAATACTATTATAGGTGGCCTGTTGCCATCAGTGTAACTTGCATGTTGTTAAAATGCTTACTGTTGTTCCACTTATGCATGTGTTCTCTTCGCTATGCAACTGTTTCAAATCTGTTTGATTATGTTAATTGGAACACCCATGCATGCTATTTTTAACTAATTTTGAAATGGTTTGTTCATGATTCACCAATATATCTTGGATAACCTCAATACCATAGCACATTTGGGAAGGCAGATCATGGTGGATCTGCCTGTCCCGCCTCATCTGGCCATGACACTGGGCCCCAGCAGGTCTAGGACCCAACCTGGAACTTCCTCATCTGCTGGCCCTGCACCACCTTCAGATGGAACCTCCTCAGGGGACGGGGCCTGTAACCCCCCCCCAGGTGTGGGTGCAGAGAGGAGCCTGTCACCCGCTACAAGTTCCAGGGTATGCTGCACAGCGTCATCCCATCCAAGTTGGATGGACAGCTGTGCCAGATGGAGGGCCACCTGGCACACCTTGTGGGGCAGGCTCCCCCTGCTGTCCAGCCCCCAGCACAGCCATTTTCAGGGCCATGAAGATACAGTGGTGACTGCCCATGGATGGGGACCTCTTTCTCACTGTAACCATTTGAGGGATCATGGGCCTCTGATTCCCAACCACCCTCCCTGTCCAAGGTGTTTATCCCCCTCATGTTCATAGGTTCATAGGTTAGTACTAAGCTTACTGCTCTTGTGAGCCATTGTAAGCCTAGCCAATTATCCCTTGTGAGACTCAAACCCTGCACCTTGTGCTTGCAAGCCAAGCATTTTAACCATTAGGCCACCCTCCCAACAAATGTGTCATATATCATCTCTGCCTGCTGTCTTGTGTGTGTCTTTCTGTGAATGCAACCTATTCTACCCAACCTATCTCCCCAAACATACCTACAGACCTTCCCCAACATCCCACCCTCACTTAAAAAAGGGCATCTGTCCCACAAAAAAAATCATTGCCTCATACATGACTCTACATTTCACCCCCATATCCAGTGACATAAATCAATCAACACTGAAATTAGTCTACAGATATATGTTGCCAACACCCCTCCCTGTGGGGTGTAAGGCTGTAAAATCCAAATTTTCCACATCAGCCACAGCTGTCGCTGCAGAAATGTAGAGCTGTGGTCCTTTCCTACAACCATGCTGCACATCCCTAGCTGGCTATCCTAATGTTTTACCACCTGCTTGTCCCCATTTTACCACTTTCCTATCACCCTTTTTTCTTTTCTTTAATTAAAGTTAGTGCCAGTGTAAGTGGGAGTAAGTTGTTCTAAGTGAAGCCAAGAGGACTTAACCATATGTTAGCATCACTTAACTGCACGCAAATCCATGCAAGCCCACTTACAACTGCTTAAAATGCTTTAATCACTCTATTTCCATCAGTCCATGTTCTGCCCAGTAACAAAATAATCAGACCTACCAACTCTCAAACCCCAGAGCAGGGAGGATTTGTAATACTTTTACAAACATATCATGCATTATGGTCATTTAACATTAATGAAAAACGTCATCACTACAAAGTCTTGAACCCAGGACCCTGTGCACTACAATCAGAGCCATGTACCTGTACACCATCTGAGCTCTAGGAGTTTGTAATGCTTTTACAAACTTATCATGCACTACAGTCATTTAACATGAGGGAAAATACATCTCCATAGTACTCTTATATACATATATATGTATATATAAATACATATAATATATATATATATATATATATATATATATATATATATATATATATATATATATATTCAACCTCTTACTGCAAGACATCTGCAAAAACCTGACAAAGTGGGGGATAAAGGGAAAACAATAGTGTCATATTTGAAATATGGCTGTTAGAAGCATAGGAGTCTGCTAGAGTAGCATGGTTTGTTTTAACATATATTTTCTGATAGATTCCAGGTCTGAAACACAAATGATTGTCACCATTTACTGATGTCAATGCTCACATCATCCCAGTGATTTGTCAGAAATGCCCAACTGTTATGAGGAACAGACCAAACATATGAGCTACGCATCTGGACAGTGTATAGACATCTGGACACTGGAGAGATATAACTGCAGTCATGTAACACAAGAGAAAAAACACTGAGAGCTGCCAATCATTTCACCCAGCACCTTCTGAACTACAGTCAGACCAACATGACACTACAAATCAGCTCTGGTGAATTACCCATGCATTTGCAAATATATCATGCACTACAGAGATGTAACTGTAGGGAAAAGCAGACATTGGTGAGAAATTGTCCACCCACAATCATTTGCACTACAGTCACAGCAACATACCAGTACCCCAACAGAACTCTGGAGTATGATGACTGTTCGAACAAAAATATCCTGATTGCAGTTCAGACAGTACACAGACATATACTGATCCAAGTCACAGTCTACTGGGAATCTGAAGGTGTTGCAAGACATTTCTCAGTCTGCCACTACAGACATATACACCTGATAGGCCACCAGCAACTGTAGCAGCATGCACAGTCAGATAGAAAAGGATCTATGACACTCACATCTCCCACTCTCTTTACTCAGCCCAACAAACATTTACACACTACATTGCTACACAATCTTGACAGTCTGTTAACAATGGCCATACATACATAACTCTCAGCTGTACAGATTTCCACAGAATGCCCAGGGCATGGGACCATATTTATGGGCACTGCTCATACCACTTCCGGGAGTCTGCTATGTCACTGGGATGATATCAGGAGTGAAATCACTAAATCATGATATACCATACCTCTGAACCTCCTACTGCAAGACATCTGGACAAAGCCTGACATACTTGGGGGACAGGTGGCCGAAAAGAGGGATATATCTCACATAATGGTGTTACAAACTGAAACAGTTGCTGGTGTTACAGGGTTTTTTGTAACATAACATCCGTGAAGGATATGATTTCTGAAAAACAAATGGATGCCAACATTTACAGAGTTCAACCCTCACATTATCCTACTGATTTCTCAAAAACAGAAATTACCTGAGGAACAGACCAAACATAAGAGGCAAACCTCTGGGCATTCCGTGGACTTCTGGGCAGTTAAGAGGTATGTCAGAGACATATCACTGTCAGACATCAACTCACACAGAAAATGCATGCCCAGACAAAGCCTGTTAATCTAGCAATCTTCTATGGGTATAACAGCAATACTTATGTACAATCTGTACCCAATGCTGGAACTTTGTCCCCCATTTTGTTAGGCTGTCTCCACATTTCTTGTTCTGAGAGGTATTTCCACCTACCTTCTATGAAGCTGTAGCCCCCACACCTCCATAATGTTCTCCTCACAGGCAAGGAAAAGGAGCAAGGCCCACATAAAGGACCTAATTATAGCACTGTGTTGCTATGGCATTGGCTAATATAAAGACAATACAGCTGCTCTGGATGCAAGTAGAAAGTGGGAGTCACCAATTGGTGCAAAGGCCATCACCTGCTCATGAGCATTACCTGAAAAAGGCAGGCTGCTGCCTATGCAAAACAGGTCTGAACCTATCTCCACAAAGACAGACTGCGACTACAAAAACATAAACTTCTGGATTATTCTAAGGAAACTCTTCAGCACTGTAACAGGTATGTCAATCAATTAAGCATGTAATGGAATGCAGAAGGGGGAATGCAATAATGTGAAGCAGGAAGTTAAACACTAGGTCGCAGCAACACTTGCTGGACTCATATGTTGCTGTCTGGCACCTATGCCTATTCCCACTGGCCTTGTCTGCTGTGTCATAGATCACAGCTCTGGCACTTCAGTCACCCCAACAAAGGTCAGATCATGTATGACTACTACTGGAGCATCTGTTGTCCAATACTGACTGTGACACTGCTAGGCCAGCTACCTGGGATGTTGTAAGTATTTATATGTCACCTGTGAATGCTACCCTGATAAATATGCTTGTCTTACAAATGTAAGAGACTCATACAGGGTATGCTCATAGTACACAACTGGCACAGAAGTGCATGCTGAACTGTATGTTATATACTGAGCTCATACTTTTCAAATGTCCAGAGTGATGCAGACTGACCACATGTTTGCCTCATATTTGTAGGCAATGTCTCATATAGTTGTGTAGTGTGTGGCAAATCACCGGCAACCCAGTAAAGACTGAAGTCATAACATAATAGCATACATTTGAATTTCAGATGTCATATCCTGTGGACTATTTCTGTGAATTCAAAACCATCTTTCCTAGCAACTAAGTGTGTTACAGCTAGATTTATAAAGTGTCACTACTGTCCTGCATTTGCCCACCATTGATGTGTGGCTTTGTGCAGATGTCTTGCTCTAACAGGAACTAGGGGTCTTACATGAAACTTATTTCATTGCAAGCGTACTTTGTCTTGGAGGATGCTGACATTTGTGCAGTCACTGACACCTAGTTTTCCGATGTGGAGGGCACACTAACCTTGCCAGGTTACTCATCCCACCATATGTTTAGACCCCAAATGCAGGGCTGCAAAGCCACAGGAGGTAGAGTTTTAAACTTTACCATACACATACACACCTCCAGGCTGGCCAGACATTATGACACATGGGAGACATCCCAAGTATAGTTAACTCTTGACAAAACACCTACCCAAATCATAGCAAGCAACAGACCTCCAACCATGACTCTGGAGACCCACTACATCTATCTGGACTTGCTTGAATCTGTCAGGATTAAACCATCTACCCTGCTCCTGGGTGACTTTAACTACCCAACCACAGTGTGCATGACATATTCTACCTTAAACTGAATGCACAGCGATTCCTTGGATTTGTCAATGGCAATGCATTGGATCAGCTGGTTAGCACTCGGACAACAGGTAGAAATATCCTGTACCTGGTCCTAACCAACATGAGTAGCCACTGTAGCACTCCTACAGTCTCATCCCCCTTGGTAAGATCTGACCACATAGCCATCACTGTTGAGGTCACCATCTCCCCTGCCCCCTCCCTTGTCAGGGTCAAACAAAATAACCTTTACAAAAATGACTATATATCTCCTCAGAGCAGGTAAAGATATCTTTACAGACACTGTCCTGTCAGTTGGAACTAGCAATAGTGTCCAAGCACACACCACAATACTATGTGAGCACCAACATTGCTGTATGGACTCAGCAATACCTGACAGGACAACACCATCTCTCTCAAGGTAGGGTAAACCTCTGTGGTGGACAGCAGCAATACACAGATACCATAACAAGTGGCAATAATTGCTAGACAGGGCCAAGAAGGAGCAGATGCCTAATTGGAAGCAATGTCACCTTTGTCTGAACAAGCAAATAAGGTCAAAGGTGAATCTCCTAAGGCTATCTTTGAGTGCAATTTGGACACATCCACCAAGGCCAATCCTTATTCCTTCCACAAATATGTCTGCATTCCCAGAGGCAACACCCAAATCTGCTTTGTAGTGGTGGCCGATAACATGACATACACATATGGCATAAATATAAGTAACCTGCTGCAGACAGGTTAAGTGTAAACATCACTCCCTTGTCCCCCATTGGTGCACATGGATATGCACAGGACCTGCCCCCCTTCCTTCCTCATCAGGAAGCAGGTCAGTAATGCCCTCTCAAAGGCAACACACATAAGTCTCCACAGGCCTGATACCATCCCTGGCTGCATCCTACATGAACTCAGGCATGAGCTCTCAGCTCCATTACACACTGTAGTCAACAGAAGCCTGAGCACAACTGTCATCCCATCTGCACAGAGGACAACCACTGTCAACCCTATACACAAAGGCAGAGCAATCCACTGACCCAGCCAATCATATGAACATCAGTCTACCTAGCCTGATCTGCAGGATCATGCAAGGCAATATCAATAAAATTATAAACAGGGACATCAGCAACTTCAGAATGCTTGAACCCACATTGTGTGATATTGTTAAAGGGAGATCAGGCCTGTTAAACCTGGTTGACATCTCTGAAGCAGTCAACAAACACAAGGATGAGGGGAGGATGGTGAACACTACCTACCTTCACCTAGCCCAAATCTCTTGCAATAATCCCCAGACAGCCATGATACATAAGCCTACACAGCTAGGCATCAACCTGTATGTTACCAGATGGGTAGCTAACTGGCTCAATGATAGTACCCACTCGGTCAAATTAGTGGAAGCCACCTCTAGTAGTAGACTCTTACAGAGTGGTGCACCCCCATGATCGGTCTGGGGGCCTCTACTGTTTGAGATTTAAATTTCTGTGGTACAAGACAAAACCAGTGGACTGTGGCTGATCAGGTTTTTAGATGTTTGCAAGCTGGCCATTGTCTTACATTCCCCTACTGATGTGAGCTTCCTCTAAGAGGCCCTTACCCAAATTAATGACTGGTGCAAAAAGCATTGCCTCATACTGAATGTCAAGAGATGCATCATTTTCCCTGTTGTGGTAGATGTCATCCTCACTAATTATGACAGTAATAACAATGTACTAAGCATGCAATCAGGTGTGAGGTGACTTGTGCGCCAAGGCTGGTAGCAACCTGACAGTTTCCCACCATATGGGAACCATTGTATGGAAGGCTGTCTAGTTGGCCAACCTCACAAATACTGGTATGTCATCCAGGAACCAGGGGGCTACAGCATCCCTGTACTCCACCCTTATCAGATGCATTACCGAGTACAATGTCTCCTTTGGCATGTACCTTGCCAAGCAAATGCAGCAGTTGCAGAGACCACAGGGGTTCTTGACCAGGCAATTCCAGGGTCTGAAACACCTATCCTATACAGATAGGCTGAAAGCCCTGGCCTGTACTCAATCTCTTACAGACTGATCATAGGCGACCTGTGTGTGGCACACAAGGCCATTTCCAAACCAGCCTTGATGGCATTTCTGCATATCCATAAGACAAACCCCACTCATGCAACATGCATGCAAGGCCCTCACCTGGTCTGTGACATGTATAATATTTGTGGGCAGGATAGTGTAGTGTCCCACAAAATACACTATTCTTATAATACACTCTCTCCCAATGTCTAGCAGAGTACATGTATATCCCTCTGGAAGAAGAAGATGGATGACTGCATGGGAAATGGAAAGACACCACTGAGATCCTGCATGTATCCCAGCTGGACAGGGCAAAAAGGTGCTGGCTTTGAAGGGACATGCTGGGCTAGGCTTATGAGGAAATCCATTCCAATAGTCTGGTATCATCTTATGAAGCTATGCATCTAGTACTTTACATGTTTCCAGTATGTATTGCAGACTGTCCTGCAATGTTGTCTGAAATGAATCCATGTGAGTCTGAACTGTGTATGTACTGCAGTGATAGAGCATTCTTTTGTGCCTTAATTAGTTATTATCACATATCATTATACCTTATCATTGTGTCTGGTCTGTATAGCATTAAGTCAGCTCTCACAGTACTTGCATATGCACTTGGTGACACTATATAGCTCACGCCAATAGCCTTGGTCATGGTCACACTTACCACTCTGCTAATAGACCCATCACACAGTAGGATTTGTCACCCTTTGTTGAAGGTCTTACAGTAGTTGTTAAGGAGATGAATTGTGGCAGTCAGAGCTACAGTAAGGACTGGCTTGAAGGGCCTTTAGGTGGCAAAGCTGTGCCAGACTTTACCAAGTGTGTGTGTGTGTGTGTGTGTGTGTGTGTGTGTGTGTGTGTGTCTGTGTGTGTGTGTATACTGCAGGCTATTAATTTACATATGTTGTCTTCCCCTCGCAGGTGGACATGGAGGTTGGTGTCTCTCCCCCTCACAGTCTGATGTCAGTGTCTTAGCAGACTCTCAAGGTGATGGTGGTCATAGTGATGCACAGATGGGGTTGTCAGAGCATGAATTTGTGCCATTGGTTGGTATCCCACCTTCACCCACAATGTCCCCACACATAGTCAGTATGCCCACACATACCCAGTCCCCTGCAGCCACAGATAATGGACAGTTGGAGGGTGGTGGCATGGAACAGGCTAGTGTGGTGTAGACACTAGCCATAGCCAGAGGGCAGGTGAGGTCGCACACAGGCAGATGGACAGGGGTGCTCAACAGAGGATTGCTGCCCATCAAGCCCCTGTCACAAGTGCCACAGCAGGTGTCAGCAGACTCATATTACAGTCCATCATGGAGGCACAAGCTAGTACTGACCTCAACACCAGACAGATGCTCAGGGTCATGAATGCAGCATTTCCTGCCATGTGTGATGACCTCCATGACATTTATGATGCCGTATGTCATTTTGCCGATGTGATGGATAGACGGTGGGGTGAGACATTGTCACTGCTCGACCATGCAATCTGTGCTTGAGCATGTAGTGGGAGTAGGGCATTAGCCAGGTAGATGGGGGTCAGCAACATTATCAGCTGAAAGACCATGTGGCCATGCATATTCACAGTCCTGTACTGCCAGTACCACCAGCACTACCAGATGGAGGGTGCTGTTCACACCACACCAGACCAGGCCATAGGCACGTGGTCCTGGCCAGTCCTGTCAGATATGCAGATCCAGCAGACAGCAGTCACCATCATGGAGAAGTACTGCATCTGTCCTTGGGCCTGGTGGTGCCAGTGCGACTCTTCAAGGACCAATTCCAGCATCCCTGATGGGCGATGGTGAACTGTACAGCCTGCCATGTATGGTCCATGGCTGTTCAACATAGCTCTGTGTCGAGCATTCACATGTCTTAATTGTGTGCAGACAAACACTCACATATCTCTATCACAGACCGGTCACCACCAGACATGCACAACTCCTCTGCATGGCACAGTTGAATACCACCCCTCCAGATACACACACACACACACACCCCCACACACACACACACACACACACACACAGTCAACCATATGGCCCAGCCTAGGCCTCTGGCAATCCCAAACCACACCATGTGCATGTGATGCTACTTGTGCCACCCTGTAATCCATACCAATGATGCAGGGACATGCTCATATCGGTCTGATGCACAGGTTGAATATAGTGCAATGTAGTAATGTAATATTGTGTAAGGTGCTGTCTGCTGGTAATAGTTATGGGCACACATCGAGCTGTATGCACCTAATTAGCCATGATACATTATTGCTGTTAGTACTGCTGACTGACTGTAGTGTTATGTACTGTATTTTGTTTGTGTTCCAGGTATCTGCTTGTCTGCAGGCTGTGGGCCTGCCAACAGTAGCAGTGATGAGTATGGCGGAGTAGAAACAAATTGACCTTTTTATAGCTAATGTACAGCTGTATATGTACATGTTTACTAGGTGTGTTTACATGCAACTGTGTGTGATGGACAATTGTGGCAGATTGTGTGGCCTTGCATACATACCCTTGATATAGCCAGCTCGCCTTCATTCATGTCACCTGGGTGTTCTGTAGGACTGCAGGCTCACACATGCAGAGGAGGTTACTTGAATACTGGCTCTAAGTCTCTCACAAGCTTAGCCATTACTTTACCTGCAACAGGTTCACCTATCTGCACCTGTTGCACCTGTCATTTCTGTTCCATCCACTCAACCTCCATGCAGGTGATAAGGGTATGCCTGATACTGTGCAAAACAGGTGTGGGGTATGTATTCCAGACACAGGTCAGCCTGTGTCAGTCTAACCTGACAGTCACCAGCATGTGTGTCTGGTAACTCATATGCATGTCTGACCTTTTGTGCTGGTAGTGCACACAGAGTCATAGTCCTGTACATGGGGCAGTTATTAAAGGGCTGAGCACAGCCCCGACCTGCACAATCTTACAATTGATAACCCTAGATACATAACACAAATAACACAGAGATAATGTAGTGTTGCAGTGTCTGCCATTTCTATTCAAGTGGGTAACAATTGCAGGGGCTGTTAGGAATTCCAGTGGTGAATTCAGAGGACTTTAACATGGTAGAGCCATCTAATGCACACACACAAACACACACACACACACACACACACACACACACACACACACACACACACATACACTGCTGCATGAGGACATGCATTGAAGCATATATGCACATGGAGTTGACACTTCTCAGAGTAGATGACTTCCCCATCTATTTATGTACAATACACAGTGATATGACCATGGCATGCATCACAGTGGCTTGGTGTTAGAAACTGTGTAACTGTGCTTGTATTGTGGATGACATCTGCATGGACTGAAACTAGGCTGGCAATGGGGTGAGTTTACAGGGTGGAGGAGGCACACAAAATGGTATAGCTATCACATACACACAGTAAAGACAGCCACAGGGGCTGTGTATACAGAAACACATACACAGTTGCCAACAGACATATTAGTAACCCTACATATCCACTTGTATGTACTATAGTGCTACATACACATGACATGCTCCTCATAGATTATATTCCTGGTACATAACACACAACCTCTTAGAACAAGTAATCTTGCAAATGCCTTTATGGATGTTGGGAGAACCAACCAGAAATACTAATTGGTCTCATCTACTGCTCCTACAAACCTGCACAAGTGATAGAGTGACAGACGTTGTAGAAGCATGATGTGTCAGTCAGGTACGATGTCTACTGTTGCCATGTGTTTTGCTATGGTAATTGTGACATATTTGGCAATGATTTCACAGGAAAGATCATTGTTAGGGGACACAGGCCACGTATAGGTTGCAAACATGTGGCTATTCCATGTATATCTGTACAGATGACTAGTATGAGTTGTATAGTGTTACATGCCGCATGTGAGGCAGACACCATTAACAGGCTGTTTAAAGTAATGCCATGGGTAGAGGGTCAACAGACCTTAAAATGGTATAACCAACACACACAGCAACCACATGGGGATATGCTTCACATGCACTACTATAGTTGCCAGCATTGTGATTAGAACCCCTACCTATATAATTATTTGTACTAGGGTATTATGCAGTTATTGCACACACCACAGAGCTTAGAGGGATGGCAAGTGTATACAGGTACATCTACAATGAATGACATCAGCAGGCCTTGTAAAGTAGGGCAATGGGAAGTGTACTGGGTGGTACACATCTCAAAATGGTATAATCTACCTCCCCAGAGGATGTGATTCTCACACACACACGCACACACACACACACACACACACACACACACACACACACACACACACACACACACAGTTGCCAGTATTGGGTTTAGAACCCCTACCTATCTAGATACATGTGCTGCAGTGTTACACATGCGCCACTGAGTTTCTAGGATTTAACAGTGTCCCAAGGTACAACTAAGGTCAATTACATCAAGAGCCCTCATAAAGTATGGCAATGGGAAATGTACTGGGAGGGAATGGCATCAAAATACATTACCCTACAAACATACACACTCTTATACATGCACATTTTCCAGAACTGAGAACAGAACCCCTGCATATCTAGTTATTTGTACTATATTGTTACATAGATATTGCACACACCATGGAGCTTAGACAGTTGAGAGCGGTCCAAAGGTACTTCTGAGAGGAATGACATCAGCAGAACTGCTAAAGTAGGGCACTGGGAAGTGTTGTGGGTGGGAAAGTCCTCAAAATACATCATCCTACAAACATACACACTTACAAACACTTATACACACAATTTGCCAGAACTGAGAATAAACCCCCTGCTTATCTAGATATTTGTACTATATTGCTACATTGTTCTTGCACATGCCATGGAGCTTATAGAGCTGAGGGCTATCTGAAGGAACTTCTGAGGGGAAGGGCATCAGCAGGACTGCTAAAGTAGGGCACTAGGAGATGTAGTGGTTGGGAATGGCCTAAAATTGTTTTGCCTACACACACACACACACACACACACACACACACACACACACACACACACACACACACACACACACACACACACACACACACACACACACACACACACACACACACACACACACACACACACTTGCTAGGACTAGGATTAGAACCTCTACCTATCTAGTTATTTGTACTATAGTGTTACACAATTATCATATGTGCTACAGAGTTTAGAGGGCTGACAAGTGTCCAAAGGTACTTCTAAGGTGAATGACATCAGCAGGACTGTTACATTTGATCACTGGAAAGTATTGTGTTTGGAAAAGTCCTCAACATACTTCATCCTAAAAACATACACACAGACACACACTTGCCAGAACTGATAATATAACCTCTGCCTGTCTAGTTATTTGTACTATAGTGTTACACAGTTATTGTATGTGCTACAGAGTTTACAGGGCTGAGAGTTGTCCAAAGGTAATTCTAAGGTGAATGACAACAACAGGACTGCTAAAGTAGGGCACTAGAAAGTGTGGATGGGACAGTGCTCAAAATACTTCATCCTACAAACGTACACACACACACACACACACACACACACGCACGCACACACACACACACACACACACACACACACACACACACACACACACACACACACAGACAGATATTTGCTGGAACTGAGAATAGGGTCCCTATTTATTTAGATATTTGTACTACAGTGTTACACTGCTATTGCATGGGCTACAGAGCTTATAGCATTAAGGGCTGTCCAATGGTACTTCTAAGGTAAATGACATCAGCAGGACTGCTAAAGTAGGGCACGGGGAATTTTGTGGGTTGGACAGTCCTCAAAATTCTTCATTTTGCACACATACACACAGTTGTACACACACACTTATTTCCCAGAACTGAGAATAGAACTCCTGCCTATCTTGTTATTTCTACTATACTGTTACACAGTTACTGCATGGGCCACAGAGCTTATAGGCCTCGGGCTGTCCAAAGGTACTACTAAGGTGAATGATATTGGCAGGACTGTTAAAGTAGGACCCTGGGAATTGTACCAGGTGGGAATGGCATAAAACTCTTTTACCTACAAACACACACACACACACACACACACACACACACTTGCCAGGACTGAGATTAGAACCTCTGCCTTGCTTGTTATTTATACTATAGTGTTACACAATTATCACACATGCTACAGAGCTTACAGGGCTGACAGGTGTCCAATTGTACTTCTAAGGTAAATGACATCAGCAAATCTTGTTAAGTAGGGAAATGGGAAGTGTACTGAGTGGTAACAGCCTCTTAATACTTACACACACACACACACACACACACACACACACACACACACACACACACACACACACACACACACACACACACAAAGGCAGGTGATGTGATGTTATATCCTCCACCTCAGTACTATTACACAGTGGCACTCACCATCATGCTTGCACGTGCAACTGGTTATGACCGGTATGCCACTGTCCTCAGCAGGACACCACTCTATGCCATTCAGGGTATCCCTGTGCATAACTCACTCTTTGTGTGTGTGTCTTCCTGTGCCTCTCTCTCTGTACCTGTCTGTCTCTCTCATCCCCATGGCTATGTGTGTATATGCTGGACATATTGTTCTATGTTCCCCATATATATGTCAGTGTATCACATACATCAGACACAGATATATCACATGTGGGCTACCTACAGCTAGCTGATGGTAATCTTGTCTGATGGGTGCATGTAGGGACAGTTAAGGTGTACATTGTTGTCTGTATGCAAAGACATATATGCACAATAGAGTTATATAGTCTGTTGTGGGTTCCAACATGGGCTGTGATTCTCCTAGTGTAGGAACATATCCAGTATGACCTTCTATAGTAATAGTGGTACTCCAATCCAGATATAGTTGTACTCCAGTCTGGGGTTTTGTGTCCTACAAGCATACCTCTCAAAACTAAAGAGGAAGATGCTAGGTGTACAGGGTTTGTTTCTGTAGATATTTTCTGACATATCTGAAGCCTGACATGGGAATGTATTGTATAATTACCTAGTGACAGACATCCTCAGATCATCACAGTGCCTTACCAGAGGAATACAAGATGCATGATGAACAGACCAATATTATGAGCCCAACTATAGACATTCTTGCCCAAAAAGGCCAGTGAAGAGGTGTGGCTACAGCCGGTTGACTGATGAAGCTGTGTAAATAGTCCACCAACTTGGTGATATACTGCCTGTGGATCTCCTGCTTGTGTGGTATTCTTCTTACCTGAAAAGTCATATCCTGGTCCATACCTCTCAACTGTACAGCTTTTGGTGGATTGTCCAGGGGTTTGTCTAAAGTGTTTGTCCACTCTACATAAACTTGTATTTTATGGCAAGTTAGTTGCAAATAATTAAAGACTGACATTACAAAATAATGACAGATATTAGTGTTTCAGGCAGCCATGGTGGTGCAGCAGTTAGTGTTGTTGCCTCACAAGAGGTTCTCTGGTTCGATCCTCGGCTGAGGTGCCTTCTGTGCGGAGTCTGCTTGTCCTCCCTGTGGTTGCATTGGTTTCCTCTGGGTGCTCCGGTTTCCTCCCACATCCCAAAGACATGCTGTAGGAGGATTGACCCTAGGCATGTGTGTGTGCATTTGTGTGCCTTCTGTGGAAGGTTGGGCACCAGGCTGGCAACTTGACACCGTAAAACTCTACTGCCAATCTCGAGTGGACAGGTGATCTGCTGTGACGACCCCTAACCGGGAAAAGCAGAAAGAAGAAGAAGATTAGTGTTTCAGACTTCATAACCTTCAGACAATTCCTGCTAATGCAAAACACTTTATTCTACCAACTTTCTCAATTTGTAAGAGCAATATTTACAACACATGCCTATTATTGGGCCATTGTCCCACTTTTATTTATGACCTTGTCCAGATGTCTTGCTGTCAGAGGTTGAGAGGTGTGGGTGTGGGTTTAGAGTGCAATTTACTGTGCAGAAATGTCCATTATATGTGTAGTATATTCCACACAGCACTTTGTGACTTTCAGGTATGCTAGTGGCAGAGCAATACAGAGTAATGTGGTGAACCACTGACAGACAGTTGTCTATAGGTTGATAGATTGATGTGACATTAGTAGGGTATTGGCCCTGAAGCCCCTATAACCCATGCAGATGGGAGTGTAGCCCATGTTAGACAATGTCAGCACACAGAGCCCCTGTCCAGCAGGGACACATGTGGAATCACAATACTATATTTCGTGTTTCCTATGCACTTATTTAGGGAACACATCACTAGAAGTATTGAGGCACTTGATTTGATGTGGACAGGGAGTGTATTTCACAGATGTGGGAGTGTGTAGGACACATATTTGTCATACCAGCAAGCCATACTGATATCACAGACTAGGATGATGCTGCCCCTACATGTTGATCGAGTGGGCCTTGCCTTCCAGATGTGCGACAGTCCCATCAAGGCAGGGTCTTGTATGCCAGATAGGGGTCACATCAGCAGAGTCTGTATGGAATGGGGTAGAGGGGCAGTGCTGTTATCCTATCTGTGTTGGGCAGGTGTTTGGGGGTAAGGCCTTAGTGTTTTCAAGACTGTTGTGTGTGGAGTCTGCATGGTCTGTAGTGTGTAGATTTATGGAGTTGTCATGTATTTTTGCCTCTGAGGTGTCCTTTGTTTGGGTTTTTGTTTTGTTGTTGACCTCCACTTACATGGGTGTGTGTTGTGTATTTGCAGGTGATGATTACTGACTTCATACACTACATGGCACCTGTGTTACTGCATAATTTGTTCTGGTAAGCACATTCTCCATTTGTTGGGCCAGTTACCGTTCCCCTTACGTGTGTCGCTTTGTCCTTGTATAGTCCAGTCATAGGCTTTGCCCACAGTGGCTGCTGTTATGTATTTGCATTTCTGATGTGAGTGGGGTAAATGCCATAACATCACACACACAAGATTGTGGACTTCACACTTCTGAGTGTACCTATTTAGCAGGTTGTCCATCATTGCACCACTACATTTGCTGTGGTCCTCAGATGGTTTGTGTTACTATATGTTATTATGAGGTTACATGTTAGCCTAGCTGTCAAACCATCACAGACTGACATCTGGACAGGCACATATATGACAGAATGACAAAGGCACACACATAAAGATAGGGTGTTACTACTGTTCTGACAAAAACAGACAGTTGAAAGACCAGTTTGGTATTTGCTTGCTTTCTCTTATGGGTATGCCATCTACTTCCCCACTGTCTGCCACTGATATTTTGACAAGAACCTTTCTTGTTTTGTAAATATTTGGCAGGCAAATGTAATATTAGGAGAAACAGAGCAGATATACAAGGCATACTTGTGTTCTTTCTGTGGCAACCTGTCATTCCGGGGTTATGGAATTTGGCCAGTAACATGTCAGTGCTTACACAGTAAGTTGGCAGGCTTTTATAACCTGGCAGTACACAGACCTTCAGGTACCTGCTGGTCCTAAAAGGCACCATACAACCCGACTATTTAGAGCCAGACATCTGGACAAAGCCATATGTAATTTGGGGACAAAGGCCTACATATAGGGACCATTGTTAACTATTGGCCTTACAAACCTAGAAAGGTGTACAATAACAGGTTTTGCATTAGCATACATTTTCCTAATGGGTATGAAGTCTGAAACTACAATCTGTCATTATTTTCTGACTTTAGTCTTTTATGATTTGTCAATGATTTGCCAGACAACTACAATTTCATGGCAAAGAGACCACAAATAAGACGCAAACCTTTGGACATTCTGCAAAATGTCTACACAGTTGAGGGGTATGCTAGGCACTGTTTAGGTTACTCTGAGCTGTGTACTGTCCATATGTGTGGCCCCCTGTCCCTGACCTGTCAGGCTTTCTTGCAGTAACAGATATTGATGTCTGAACAGTGTGTACAACTCCTACAGTAGCTGTATTTGACATGCAGAATAGTTGGCATTGCAGTTCATAGAACATAAACCCCATCAACCACAGTACTGTATCTAGGCCACTAAGACATGACAGCCAGGAGTAAGTGCAGGCCACATACTGACATTAGTGACCACACATATACATAGGTCATTGACCCCTGCATATTCTGGACATGTGACAAGTCATTAAGTTGATTGGGACAGCCCTGGGAATGTGTGCTCTACTGCTTATACCCTAAAAATATTACTGTTACTGCATTTCTATGGGACCATGGGTGTGCATTGCACACATGTCAGCTGTCCACAATTGCACAGACTGTGCTGATGTTCCCTTTACATTTTTGTTCTATTTAGCCTAGTATGGTGCCTGTCTTGGAGACTACAGACATATCACTAAAGACCACAGGTTAGATTGTAATAGCAGACATTTGGGTTTCAGATCTCTCACCCTTCAGAGCCTTACTGCTACTGCAAGACTTGCGGAGATATGACTGTGTAGGTCTGTTTGGGCATATTTCATCATTGTCCTCATTTGTGAGTCTTTGTCACACATTTCTTTATGGTTTTCTATGGCTGACTTGCTGGATGAGGCTGAGGGGTGAATATGGGACCCCCACATTAACATCCATGCATGTGACCTGTGACCCCCCCCCCAGTTTGCTATCCTACCACATATACTGCACTGAGAATTGTCACCTAGGGGACTATTGCATTCTCTGGGGGAAGCCAGTATTGGGCAGACATTTCCTGTTGTCCTACACAGCTGTCACTTGTCCGCTGCTATCCTGGTGGGCCACCACATCCCCTTGCTTGCATGCAGTAATACCATAGCTATGCTACTACAACATATTACTCCATTCATTTACTGTTCAGAAGAGTGACTTACCTTGTGCCTGCAGCAGTTGTTAGGATGGTGCTGAGAGCTGGCACTGTCAGAGGCATGCAGTACACAGCTAATACATGGTAAGATACAGGTAGTGTGATGTGTGTGTCATCCATTTATACTGTGTATGCAAGTCAGAGAGAGGTGTCAGTCCCTGGGTCCCTACAGTGTCAGTGTGCGTGCTATGCATTGCCTCTTTGCCAAGCACTGGACATACTGGGCAAGCCTCCATCTACTTACCAGGAGCAGGCACAGGGGGTTCCCCCTCTGAGTCCTCTTGTGCTTGTGGGGGCCTTGGCAATGGTGAGGGGCTGTGTGGGCCTTCCCTGTGATGTTCCTGCAGCAGCTGTTTTCACATGATTATATTGTGTATCATGACACATACTATGAACATGTGTGCACATGTGGCTGAAAAGTACTGCAGGGCTCCACCAGATATTTCGAGGCAGCAGAACTGTGGCTTGAGCATCCCAAACACACACTCTTTAATGTTTCTGGTTTGTGTGTGTGCCTCATTATGGCGTTCTTCAGTGTGTGTGTGTGTGTGTGTGTGTGTGTGTGTGAATTTTGGATGGGTGTCATCATCCATGTCTCCAGTGCATAGCCAGCATTTCCCACCAGATGACCCTATGTGATGTCCCCACTGGCAAATGCCTGGTACAACTGTGAGGCATGCCAGATATGGGAGTCATGATAACTGCTAGGGCTGCCAGCACGCACATTCATGATAATATCCTGGGCATTGCACATGACCTGGCAGTTGATAGAGTGAGAGTCCTTGTGGTTGACATAGACTCTACCCTCTTCACTGGATGGTCCCTTAATGTGGATGTGTATGCAGTCTATGGCACACCATACCTCTGGGTAGTGTGCTACATGGTGAAAGAGATGTATATTGCTGATCCTCTCCTCATGGGTGCTGGGGAAATATATGTGCTCACCAGCATGTATTAGCATGACATACAGGAACTGGTGGAGTACCCTGGATGCAGATGCCTGTGAGACTCCCATGATATCCCCAGTAGGTCTTTGGAAGGTACCTGTAGCTAGCATTCTTAAGGCTACATATAGCTTGGTTTCAACTGGGATGGGTTCCCCTCTGTTGGCTCTGGGTTTGAGGTGAGGTTGCCACAGCTCACAGAGTAGCTGAAGTAAGTTCCTGTCCACCCTGTAGAGCTCCAATATCTCCAGATCATATAGCCAGTGGTAGGTTACCCTGGGTCTGAACACTCTTCTCCTCCTCCTCAGTCTGGCACGGTTGTCAGCATTATCCTCCTCACTGCCCTTAGCCTGTAGCACATACTGATGTATCAAAGCAACAGCAGCCCCTAACATTTTGTCAGTTAAAATTCCCCCCCGGTGTGTACACCAGTGGTGCAGAGTTTGTGGGAAAAACCAGGCTGAAAGGTGTTTGTATATTTTATACTGGTGTGGTGGTGCTGCGGTAGCATTGTTGCCTCACAGTAATGTGTTGTCCTGTTCGATTCTCAGCTAAAGCATCTTCTGTGTGGAGACATGCGTGAATGGGCTTACCTTCTTTGAAGGTTGTGCATCAGGGCTGGCAACTTGGTACGTAAAAATCTACTGCTAATTATTAGCGGATCGGAGTTCTGCTGTGGTGACCCCCTAACCAGGAAAAGCCGAAAGATACCTTTTATTGCTGTGGTGGTGGTGCTGCGGTAGTGTTGTCGCCTCACAGTAAAACGTTGTCCTGTTCGATTCTCAGCTAAAGCGTCTTCTGTGTGGAGACATGCGTGAATGGGCGTACCTTCGTTGAAGGTTGTATGTCAGGGCTGGCAACTTGGTACGTAAAAATCTACTGCCAATCATTAGTGGACCGGAGTTCCGCTGTGGTGACCCCTAACCGGGAAAAGCCGAAAGATACAACATACCGGTGTCCTGCAGATGCTGCCTGTTTGATTGCCTGACTATGATACATTCCACCTGCTACCTATATTATTAGTACTTCAGTGCCTTTATTCTGCTATTTCCCATTTTTTTCTTCCCTTTTCCACCCCTTCTATGCCCCGCTGTGTGCCGCACACACCCGCTGCTCAAATGTAAACCGTTCTGCTAGTTCCAGCTGTTTTTTTTTTTTGTTTGTATTTCCATTGTGTTAAAGCTGCACGGCATGCCGTGCAACCCCCTGCAGCTATAGTAAACAGTTTGAGCAGAAAGGACTCTCCCAGGGATGTGAACACACTCAGCATTTCTTGAACTAGCTCAGACACAGCTCTTTGCTTAGCAGTAGAACTCCAAGTGCTAGACAAAACATGACAGGCCCCCTTTTCGTGTCAGCTGCTTTGCCTGCTTACACTGCTGCATTATAGCTCATACATAGTTAGGTGCAGGCAGACACGTTCTCCCATTTTGCTATTTAAAAAATTTAGCTCATTTGCATATCCCACTGCCTTAGTCCCTTATCCCCACACCACTACACAAGAGCCTTTCTCCTTAGCAACCAGTGTCACCTGTTATTATTTTGGTTCTGCATGCTACCCAGTATAATGGAAAAATGAAGATTTCACTTAAAATTGTCTTTTTACATTTTTTTTTTATTTTCTGCACAATCTCATTTGTTCACCGCTGCACTATGCTTAAACAGCTGAAACTGGGCAAAAAAAACCCTTTTACTTTACTTTCATAATTTTGGAACTGTTTTCCCTGCTAATGGCCATATTTTTGGCCATTGGCATGCCTAATAGTCATAAAATATGCTTTACTTTGAGCTATCATCCCCCGTTTTGATTTTTGCAGAAATGTATATGGTTAGTAACTGAATACATTTCTGAAACGGACACAGCTCTGGCATGGATGCCTGCTTGCTTACTGAATCATTACTTCACCTCATTTGCATGGTTTTCACCAGCAAATGAGGTAATTAGAATTATTCAGTGGTGTCCATGTCAGAATAGTGCTGGCAGGCTTGTAAGCGCCCCAGCCTTGTTTACTGGATCGCTCGGTGTCCATACTCCATGCAGAAGCTGCTGCACTGTTCTGACAAGGAGTTTACTTTATTAAATCTGGCCCATCATTTTACCACCTGTTGCCTATTTGTCACATAGCTGGAAAACCAAGATAGTAACTTTTCATGTATTCCTAGAAAAGCTAGATTTTGCAGCAATTTCTAGTGGGATACCATGTTGAAAATTTTGGATAAATCTAGAAAAAAATGCTGAGACTAAGTTCCCAGAGTTTTTATTTTAGTCAACAGATGTTATAAAACTAGAGAGCTGTTACATGTACTATGAAAAACACAGAAACTGTGCTGTGTAGGGAAGAGTAGGCAGTTGTCAGTGAGAAAGTTGACAAGTTGAGAATGGACACACTTCTCCAGACATTTTGAGAGTGAAGACAGTATGACTATAGGCCTGAAGTTTGAAACTGATTTACTACCTTTATGAAGAGGAAGACTGTAGCACCTTTTCCATAGGATTTGGACATAGGTTTTGGTGATAGAGTGATTAATTAGGATAGAGACAGGAAATGCTAGGGAATCCACAGCAGTTTTAAAGCACTTAGATGGTATGTTATCAGGAACAAGCGTGGTAGGTTTTTCACATTAATAACTTTTTTTTTTGATTGTAGAAATTGAGACTGGTTTGAGTGCAAGTGTTCTGGTGGCTAACAAAGGAGGAGCAGAACCTGTTTCTGCCTGTGCTGAGAGTTTAATAAAATAAGTTACTATGTGAATAAAATGGGTATTGAACTTGCTGACTATGCTGTCAGTTTGGTTATATGAACTAGGTGTGAGTTGTGTTGGTGTAACTGGTACTAACAGCTGGTTGTCTGTATTCCAAAAAGCTCTGGAGTTATATAATTTGCTGCCTGAATATTAATATAGTGTTTTTTATCAGTTTTTATTTTTTAGTTTCTCAGACGTTTTTAGTACTGATGGCTTGCTAAAACCATATGCCTGTCACAGCGCACACAGGGAAGTGCACAGATGTGTATTCAGTAAGTGACTCTACATGGTTTGCAGATCCATGCAAACATGGTAAACATCATGGCATGCTAATTACAGCATAAGCTGTATGCTAATCAACTAATCCAAGATGGATGAGCTATTCAACAAGCTAAAGCAGTCATGAACACTCAGTGTAGGTTTTGGCTGCATATTCCAAAACCTATTGAAATACAGACAGGGAAACTACACTGCACAGAAAGACTATTAGGGGCTGCTGCTGCTGTAATGCATGTTTATATGCAACAGGCTCAAGTTTATGCTGCTCTTGCTGCTGGTAGAACTCGGGCAAGGAAGAGAAGGGTGGTTAGATCCCACTTAACTTTTCATGGTCTGTCCAAGGTGGGGATAGTAGAGCACTACAGGTGGATAGAGACACACACTGCAGGAACTCTGCAAACTCTGTTGTCTTCAACTGAGAACAAGGGCAAACTGAGGGGAACTAATACCAGTGGAGACAAAAGTATGTCTATCGCTTAGAATTTTCATTACAGGAACCTTTCAGAGACCCACAGGGGACATGCCTGAGGTGTCACAGGCATCAGCATCCAGTATCCTGCATCAATGCCTGAATGCTGTGCTACAGCATGCCAGTGACTATATATACTTTACCCGTAGCCCTGAAGACATAGCTATAACTAAGCAGAATTTCTACATCACAGCGTACTTCCCTGAAGTCTTGGGTGCCACAGACTACAAACACATTGAGATTAAAGCACCACCAGGGGGAATAGGGAAGGGTTTATGTCAATAGAAATGGCTTCCACTCCATTATCTGCCAGGTCATGTGCAATGCTAATGGATTCATCCTGAATGTGTGTGCTGGCAGCCCTGGCAGTTACCATGCCCCCCATACCTAGCACAACTCTCAGCTCTGTCAGAGGCTTTCGATGGGGGATATCCCATAAGACTATTTACTATGTGATGCAGGGTATGCACTCAAACAATGGCTGATGACACCCATCAGAAATGTGCACACACCCACAGGAGAATGCTATAATGAGGTACACGCTCAAACAAGAAATATCATATAGCAGGTGTTTGGGCTGTTGAAGTCATAGTTTTGGTGCCTAGATACATTGGGGGCCTTGCAATATGATCCCAGTACTTGTGTTGAAATTTTCACTCACTGTGCTATTCTTCACAATATTATCTTGATAAAACAGCTTCAGCAGGAGCATCAAGGGGAAGGGGCATGCATTCAACCACCACTGGCAAGGTCACCACAGCCACATGCAGGTAAGGACTCAGAAGGGGTACCACGCCACTGTTGCTGTAGGTAGATGTAGTTGTGCACAATATATGCTCTCTCCCTGGTCATGATGCAACAGATAGCACACATGCTCACCACCTCAGTGGTACAATGCTCATCCTATGCGCATATATACAGTAAAACTGATCCCAAGCAACTCTCATAACCTTTACTTATCTATGCAATGGCTGTGTACTGCTAGCATTACACAGAGTCAGCCCTGAATTAAAACAGTCTAACTGCAGGACTACCAAGGTAAGTGTTGAACCTGGAACAGGAAAATAAATGGGTAAGAACACAAATGAATGGTAAATAAATGCATTCTGTTACTTGCAAAAGTACCTAGTAGAAGGTGTGTGAGTTATCCAGCAATGACATCAATATGTGACAGCACTGACTTATGTGAATGATTTTTGCTGTTTATCAACTAATAGGCATCATGCACCAAAAATATACACAATAAAAAAAAAAAATTCCCAAGTATCTAATTATCCCTACTTTCTCACAATTGGAGCAATAAGCCACACTAATGTATTAATGACTTCAAGGTATTAATCACAACAGTAAAAAGGCTGCAAAAAAGCAGTCCAATTTTTTAAAAGAGCATCACCAGCACATATATGCTAAGCACCCAGTCAGCTATTCACCATGTGCATCAGAAGAAATACATATGTATCCCTGAATCCAAAAGAGAGACAAGGATATGACACCGTTAGCATCATTTGCACAGAATGTTGTGGGGGGGGGGGGGCAGGAGGCCTAGGCTGACACAAAGTAGTGAGTGCATGTGAGTAAGAAAGACAGTAAGGCACAAATGTAGCTAATTATCAAATGGCCACTGAGACAGAATGAGCTGTAAGGCTCATGACTGACCCATGTAACTGTTATTTGTATGTGGCTGTATGGGCACTCAATGTGAAATGTGTGTGTGTGTGTTTGCAAGAACACAACCAAACTCTGAGCTACCTCTATGTCCTGGCATGTCAGATAGTTGTGAGCCATGCATAGTAGAGGTGTCAGTTCATTGTTGTTGTCCCTGACCATGAGAACTGGCTCTGCTAGGAGTTTTATGGCACATCCATGTCCTTGGTCAGATGTGCTTGTGCTACCTGAACATGAGCAACATCTGCTGGAGGATCTCTCCTCATGACTACACCCAGTGTCCATGACACCATGGCCTACCATGTCTGTATGTGGACACCTCAACTGTTGACAGAGCAGTGAAAGTAGTGCCACTAAGGGAATGAGATCAGTTATGGCTACATTGTCTAACATCAGATGATGCTACTGACCTATGGCCACATGGATGCTGTTCCCCTCCCAGCTGATGTTCCATCACATACACTGCCCATTCCATCGTGTCATTCGTCTGATCCATTGCATTTGCCACACAGTGGAGGCAGTCATGCACACGTCAGCCTGTGCCACATGTAGAACCCTAGGCATGTCATTGGATGCCTAGTGTTATGTGCCTGTGCCTCTATGATGGCCATAAACATACAGCAATTGGCACATAATGACACACCTGGATCAGGTGGAGGGTGGAAAACTGGCCTAGTCCAAGCCCCCCTATCAACCTTCCTGTGTGGCACCTATTCCACTCTTTAGCTATGGCCATAGTCAACCAGCACTGAAGCCATAATAACCAAACTACCCTGATCAAGTGTTTCACCCTCAACCTGTCCATTATCTGAAGAATCAGTGGAATGGATATGCATAGGCCTACTGACTGTATCTGAGGGAAATACAGGGAATGTGTGAGTCACAACCTCAGTGTCAGATTCAACTTCTGCACCCCACCCAACTGTGCTTCTATTTGTGCACCATCATCATCAGAGCCTACTGATACTCCAACAATAGGTAGTAGGAGTCCTACACTTCCACTTTCAAGATTACCTGTGGTAATAAGCAAAATATAGAGGAACTAGATTAGTACTATACTAAATATTAAACCAATTCATATGATAACAAAGTAACACTAGTCACACAATCTTAGATGGCCCAGCAGTACAGACACTCACTGCACCCTCTTCACATATACAGATAATTATATATCTAAAGAATGTCATTAATAAGCAAATAAATATTTGCTTATCATGTGCAGATGTCTCCACACTTTGTAGGGAGGATAACCCTGGAAGGGGTATCACGCCACTGTTGCTGTAGGTAGATGTAGGTGTGCACAATATATGCTCTCTCCCAGGTCATGATGCAACAGATAGCACACATGCTCACTACCTCAGTGGTACAATGTTCATCCTATGCGCATATATACAGTAAAACTGATCCCAAGCAACTCTTATAACCTTTACTTATCTATGCAATGGCTGTGTACTGCTAGCATTACACAGAGTCAGCCCTGAATTAAACAGTCTAACTGCAGGACTACCAAAGTAAGTGTTGAACCTGGAACAGGAAAATACATGGGTAAGAACACAAATGAATGGTAAATACATGCATTCTGTTACTTGCAAAAGTACCTAGCAGAAGGTGTGTGAGTTATCCAGCAATGACATCAATATGTGACAGCACTGACTTATGTGAATGATTTCTGCTGTTTATCAACTAATAGGCATCATGCACCAAAAATATACACAATAAAAAAAAAATTCCCAAGTATCTAATTATCCCTACTTTCTCACAATTGGAGCAATAAGCCACAATAATGTATTAATAATTTCAAGGTTTTAATCACAACAGTAAAAAGGCTGCAAGAAAGCAGTACAATTTTTAAAAGAGTATCACCAGCACATATATACTAAGCACTCAGTCAGCTATTCACCCTGTGCATCAGAAGAAATACATATGTATCCCTGAATCCAAAAGAGAGACAAGGATATGACACAGTTAGCATCATTTGCCCAGAATGTTGTGGGGGGGGGGTCAGGAGGCCTAGGCTGATGCAAAGTAGTGAGTGTATATGAGTAAGAAAGACAGGAAGGCAGAAATGTAGCTAATTATCAAATGGCCACTGAGACAGAATGAGCTGTAAGGCTCATGACTGACCCATGTAACTGTTATTTGTATGGGCACTCAATGTGAAATGTGTGTGCGTGTGTGTGTGTGTGTGTGTGTGTGTGTGTGTGTGTGTGTGTGTGTGTGTGTGTGTGTGTGTGTGTTTACACGAACACAGCCAAACTCTGTGCTACTTCTATGTCCTGGCATGTCATGCACACATCAGCCTGTGCCACATGTAGAACCCTAGGCATGTCATTGGATGCCTAGTGTTATCTGCCTGTGCCTCTATGATGGCCATAAACATACAGCAATTGGCACAAAATGACACACCTGGATCAGGTGGAGGGTGGAAAACTGGCCTAGTCCAAGCCCCCCTATCAACCTTCCTGTGTGGCACCTATCCCACTCTTTGGCTATGGCCATAGTCAACCAGCACTGAAGCCATAATAACCAAACTACCCTGATCAAGTGTTTCACCCTCAACCTGTCCATTATCTGAAGACTCGGTGGAATGGATATGCATAGGCCTACTGACTGTATCTGAGGGAAATACAGGGAATGTGTGAGTCACAACCTCAGTGTCAGATTCAACTTCTGCACCCCACCCAACTGTGCTTCTGTTTTGCCACCATCATCATCAGAGCCTACTGATACTCCAATAATAGGTGGTAGGAGTCCTACACTTCCACTTTCAAGATTACCTGTGGTCATAAGCAAAAAAAACAGAGGAACTAGATTAGTACTATACTAAATATTAAACCAATTCATATGATAACAAAGTAATACTGGTCACACAATCTTAGATGGCCCAGCAGTACAGACAATCACTGCACCCTCCTCACATATACAGATAATTATATATCTAAATAATGTCATTAATAAGCAAATAAATATTTGCTTACCATGTGCAGATGTCTCCACACTTTGTAGGGAGGATAACTCTGGAAGAAATGAAATAAGGAAAGTATGGCAATTAACCATCACAATGGGAATAACACAAGGGGGCAATGAATACACAATTGCCGATATGTCTTGTAAGAAAAAGCTAAAACTGAAACTTTGTTGACATGTCTAAACACACCTATGAGTACTGAACAACAGTATAATATAACTCTATTAACTTATCAATAGGTACAGAGAAACAAATTCTCAGGAAGTGTTAGTCAAATTATATATTTTTGTATACAAGCAAATATAAAACTTGCCATACGTAAGCTTACCAGGAAGCTGCGCATGGAGCATGCTTGTCCTCCCAGCCACATTAGTACTGGCATCAAGCACAGTGTGTAGTTTCCATTGAGCTGTCTGGAGCTCTGACAGTGGACAGGGACTCCTCACTTTGTGTCACTGGGGGCTCAGCAGCTGGACAACTCACCGTAGCAAACTGTTCTTGGGCAGCTGCAGCTGCTCTCCTCCAGGCTGATGAAATCATATCAGTGGCCCAATGACACACCTAATCATAATTCCTGCTGCAACCTCCCACTACATTGATGTTCTCTAACTGGTTCCAAATCTGCATTCTGGCAGCCATATCCCCACATCTTCTCTCAATCAGAAAGGTTTGGTGTCTGAAATCCTAAATTATCACTTCATTTTCTGAGTCATTGCAGGGGGGTTTATATGCATTTATATACTTTGGTGCCCCAATCCTATGTGACATAAAACAGGGAAGGATAATATACATAAATATCACATAAATAATGTCTTGCTTACATACACAGTTGTCAGCTTTAATCACTGGAAATACGTTTTCATTTAGGAAAACTGAAGATTATGTGGTTGTTCCATCTCCCCCTCACACACAAACTAAAATTTGTCCAAAACAAGGAATACTACTTAAATAATGTATTATGCTTCTCATTGAAATATCCAGATGCCTAGACATTTTCAGTAGAAAAGTACTTGAAACACACATTTGTTCTTTCACCACATAATGGTAGGTGGCTCCTCCTTCCCCAAAACAACAAACAAATGAAGGTTCATACAAGATAAGAAATACCACAGAATTAATCATATATATGCTTTCCACACAGTTATTAGGATGTCTACACATTTACAATAGTAAAGTCAGTTTATGATTGAAAGTCACTTCTCACTGTGCCCACCACAGCCATGGAAGTGGCTCTGGGCCATCTCAGAAGTATAACACCTGTGTTACTAACACATACCTGACATTTCTCTCCAATAGCATGGAATATTGTCAAATCAAATTTAAAAAATAATACTGGTGATTAAAGTTTATAACCTATCTGTGACTTGTCAATGCTGACAAAATGCTTATGCCAACAGTGAAGTATAAGAAGTGCATACAGAAAAAAGTTCCATTAATACCCCTCAACCTGTTAGAGCACAAAATCTGGACAAAGCCGTCAATAGTGGGGGGACAAAGGACCAAAAATAATGACACTTTTAAATATTGCTTTTAAAAACTCAAAAAATGGATAGAATTATAGGTTTTGCATTATTATGAATTTTCTGAAGGGTATGAAGTCTGGAACTCAAACATCTGTCATTATTTTCTGACTTTAACCCTCAATGATTTGTCAATGATTTGCCAGCAAACCACAATGTTATGAGAAACTGACCAATAATATGAGGCAAAAATATGGGCATTCTGCAAAAATCTGTACAGTTGAGATGTATGGTTCCATTTTCCCCTGGATATATAAAGAATAGATTTGTAACATTTTACTAAATCTAAAATATATTTGAATAAAGCAAGCATACTTTAACCAAATTAAAAGCCTTCTCTACAGATAAAGTACTTCAAAAGAATACCAGACTTTTGCGTTGTCCAAATACACATTTCTTACCTTCAAGTTTCCTAGCTACGGTTACCTTTTTATAGTGTAGATTCAGCTCTCTGAGCATGGTGAAGATGCAAATGAGGTGTGAATGCATTAGAATTGCTGAATGCCAAACATCTGACTTTGTGTAACAGATGTAAACATAGTGTAGGCTCTGTACCATTGCTAGCTGCTAATGGCTTGCTACTGTGAATGATTAGTGTGAGAGAGAATGAAAACAACAGCAATCCAGCCCATCTTCCCTGCAGTGGGTGTGTCACTGAGGATACACTTCCAAAGTGTGGAATTAACTTCAGCAAGCTTTTAAATGAAACACAATAGCACACATTTACTATTTTTGTTCAATAATAGCTAAACTATCCTGCCTCTGATAAAACATGTCTTTCACTGTCAAGTAGTTTTTATCATACATTTAAAAGATAATGACAAACATGCACTATAGAATGCATATCTGAGATTACAGCACAGATGAGGGAAGAATGAACACAATACAAAGAGAAGAGAGAACTGCATTTGTGCATACATATTCATAAATGGTTGTGTGATCACTCATTGCACTAAGTATGTAAACCATACATGTACAGCCAACTGAGAATGTGCAAGTGTATGCCCTGTTAATACTGGAGAGGAGATGTGAATTGCTTGTAGCACATGATTTGATTGCTGTTCCAAATCTGTATTTGTGTCAAAGAGAGACAACACACTCACACTGTGTTTTGCAATTTTATTAGTATGATATTTCAGATCCAGAGCTGTGTAATTCTTTAATGTGTTAAACTGTTTTTTTCTGTTACTAATATTTGCATGGTGCATGGCACATGACTTAGCAGAAACATGGTGAAACACATATGTATTTAAAAATTAATGTCAGTTGCCTCAGGAAGCGCAATCACAATTAGGGGCATTGCACGGTGGTCAGCACCTTGAATAATAATGACAGCAAAAATTACACCCATGTGCCAGCTGTGTGTGTAGCACACTCTGTAAAGATGTTGAGGTGCACAATGCATAAGATGGGTAGACTGTAGTTCAAGATCCTACATTATTTTTTCCCTCATAAACAATCATAAACATTCTTTACAACAATTATGTATATTAGCTTTTGCCTGTAATATTTGCACATTGCTCACTTGTGAGCAAACAGGGTTCACTGCTTCAGACAAAAAAGAAGCATTGTTACTTGCAAAAAAAAAATGTTACTTGTTCTGCCTTCTTTGTGCAGACATGGTAATGGCATTGCATAGACATCAGCACTCTGGACAGTACTAAGTGTAAAAAATACACCTGCTGCCTAACTTTTCCTTTGGCATCAGGTGTAAGCTCACAGCCACACCACAAGAGTACCAAGGTTCTAATGCAGCCCATTTCAATTCTTATAAATGGTGTTCCACTGTAATTTATATCACAAATAACAATATAAAGATACATATACATAATAAAATATGGAAGATTGATTAAGCATGAGCATGAACATGATATCACTGGGAGTATCATGACAGATATGGTTCTGTAATTGCATATTTTTTCTGACCTGGGATGGACTTCATAGTTTACTGACAGTCATCTGCACAACTCACATAACGCAAATATAGTTGTAAAAAAAGAATGTATCGTGTGGTCTATTCCAGAACTCAGAAATCTACTCTGAAAGTAGTAGAAGTATATGCATTTCCAGTATATTGTCAAGCATTACTCTTGCATCTCACCTGAGAATGTATAAACCAGGATCTTGTCAGGTCACACACAAGCATGGCTAATTGAAGTATAGCACCACTTACTCTTTAATGTATATATATTATTAATGACCAAACTTGACATGCATGCCTTCTGTGGCAATGCATAAAAATCATGTATATGGAAGTATATGTATTTTCTATCCTGCATAGGTTTGAATCCCACATTGTACAAATTACTTTTATCAGAGTCTATTAAACCCCACAAAATATGTGTCAAGTCATAAAAGTGATCCTACTAACTTCAGGTCTTAAAAGTCAAGTTAAGAAAACAAAGGCAAAAATGAAAAAACTAATAAATATGGAAATGAGCAGTCCAGTCCTCGATGTCAAGTAAAAAGTTTAATCCTCAGCAGATTTTTAATAAACACACAGCAATAAGCACTTTCATCTTGAAGTGGAAGACTTCATCAGATGCCCACTTGTAAATTCACATTCCATGTTCAATCACAGCCTCTCCACAGGCTTTGTATCCACTGAATGGTGCATGGCAACAGTAGTACCACTCCACAAAGGGGGAGCCACCACCGACTCTGGGAACTATCGCCCTATTAGCCTGAAGAACCTGCTCTGCAAGCCATGGAGCGTATTATCATGGAACTCATAAACAAGGATATTGGTAACCTCCAAACTCTGGTCCCCACCAAGTTTGGGTCTGTGAATGACAGATCATGTCTCCTGAACCTAGTTGACTTCTTTGAAACAGTCAACAAAGCCATGGATGAGGGTAAGGCAGTGCACACAGCCTATCTCAACCTCACCAAGGCTTTCGACACCATCCCCCATTCTGGTATCATAAATAAACTCACCGAGCTGGCTATATATCCGTACATTGTAAGATAGGTCACCAACTGGCTCACAGACAGAACCCACACTGTAAAAATTGTGGACTTCAAATCTGACTCCAAACCTGTGACAAGTGGAGTACCACAGGTTTCAGTCTTGGGTCCCTCCTGTTTGGGATGTACTTCTCTGAAGTACAGGAAAACACTGAGGGTCTCTGGCAGACAAAGCTCACAGATGACTGCAAACTGGGTGCCATAGTCAAGTCCCCAAACAACGTGGACATCCTGCAAAAGGGCTCACCAAGACTGATGCCTGGTGTCAGAGCCATGGCCTAAAGCTCAATGCCAAAAAATGCATTCTCATCCCCTTTGGTAAAAACCCTGAAGCCATGGACCACTACATAAGTGGCAGCCCACTTAACATTGAAGGCATGATAAGAGACCTCGGGACTCTAGTAGACAGTAGCCTCTCCTTTGATAATCACATCGCCATAGCAGTCAGGAAATCCTTCTATGTAGCACACCTCATCATGATAGGGTTGTCATCCAGGAAAAAAGAAGTCATTGTCCCCCTCTACTCAGCTCTCATCAGACCCGTTATTGAGTACAACGCCCCATTTGTAATGTACCTTACAAGGCATCTGCAGCAGCTAGAAAGGCCACAAAAATACCTCACAGAGAGGATTATGGGACTCAAACAGTTACCCTATGCTGACCGCCTCAAAAAACTCCGGCTTTACTCCGTAGCATATCACCTACTTCGAGGTGATCTCTGCCTAACATACAAAGCTATGTCAAACCCTGAGCTGCTGGACATGCTACACCTAAAGAAATCAAGTCTGTCAGAGCCACATGCTCTAGAGACTTAAACCTTGTCACCACAATAAACAGAACTTGACGGAGGGATAGATTCCTGTCCCAGAGACTTCCCATACTCTGGAACAACCTACCTATTTATGACGAGTAGGGTTCGTCACTAGCACTCTTCAAGAAAAATCTTGATGAGTGGATGGGTAATAGGAAATTCACCCCGGGAATCACATTGGTGGCCCTGCTAGACAGGGGCACAGGTAAATAGCATCCATGGGTGGTGAAAGCCAGGGAACCTTGTTGGCTAGGCTTACATAGGCCCTAAAGCTGATAGCCTAGTATCTACCTATGAACCTATTATATAGCCATTTCAATAAATACACTAACAAACTAATGAAATAATTAAATGCTTAACTAATTAAACCCATACACACACTTGATATATATATATATATATATATATATATATATATATATATATATATATATATAAATGTTAAAGTTAATACTAAGCCTCTCTATACCTGAAGGGTTTTAACCATTAAAACAGGTTTGATTGTAATGTAGTCATTTAAGCTAGGGAAAACATTAGATTTCAGTCTTAGCTGCCACGTCATATTTTTCACATCACTCCCTCTGGGGTTGTACCTAATCACCTCTAAAATCCCAAATTTAAAACTAGCAAAATTCTTGCAGGTTGCTGAGTGTTTGAACAATGAACTTGTTTCTTTTTTCATCTTAATATCGTGGAGGTGTTCATGCATTCTGTCTTTAAAAGCCCTTTCCGTCTTACTGACATAAAATGCTGAACAACCTCCACATACTGCCAGATATATTAACATTTTAGTATTACAGTTCCTTTTACAAAAAAAAAAAATACTTTACTATCCAATCCATTTTGAAGAGTAATAAAATACATCCTTAATAACATATGGGCACTATTTACATATTCCACAAGGGGTAGTTGCCTTTTTTACCATAACACTCTTTAAGCCAGAGTGTTCAAATTCTTGTTAATGTTTTTTCCAGTTCTAAAAGAAAATACAGGATCCTGTCCTACAACTCCAAAAACTTCTTTATTCACTTTGAAAATACTCCAGTGGTCCTTTATAATTTCCATAATGGAACTCATTATTTGATTACATTCCACTACACATGCTTTCTGGTAATTCGTCGAGGCCTACACCCAAAAGCAGCTTAAACTTCGTACTCCAGCCTTTGTAAACCTTGTCCAAAATACCAAGGATGCCTTTCTCTGGGTAACCTCTTAATAAAAATATTTCCTTTAGTTTAAAAAATTAATCTTTTAAATCTTCCTTCTCCGAGGTCATCCTTGCAATTCTAACTGCTTGCCCCTTAACCAAATTCCTTTTCTGTCTTAGGGATGGTTACTGGAATAGTGCAGATAACTGTTGCAGCAAGTATCTTTTCTAAACATTTTGGATTTAAAATCATTTGGAATCTGCAAAATGATTATAGCCAAATAATTTATACTGTCCTTCCTCTAATGATGTGTAAATTTAAAGTAACTGGTGCAACTGTTAAGATATTCCATGAACATATCCACACTTTTCTCATCTCTTCCCATAAAACAAATATATCATCCAAAAATCGCACAAATAGAGATATATACTTGTAGTAGGGACCTTTAAATACAAATTGGTACTCCCATCCTACCATTACCAGATTGACATAGGTGGGGGCACAAGCTTCCCCCATAGCCACTCCACTGGTTTGCTGGTAATATTTCCCTTGGAAATGAATGTAATTGTTGTCAAGTACCACCTCTATTAATTCAGTGATCAAATTAACCCTGTCAACTGGCATAGTTGAAAATTACGTAAGGTGTCACAAAAATACTGATGTCCTTCATTTCTAGGGATAGCCGTAAATAAATTCTTAACATCAGTTGTCAAGAAACTAAGACCTTCTTTCCAAATGTCAGATGTTAACTTATCTAAAAAGTCCCAAGCGTCCTTAATTAAATGTTCAACCTTACATACAATTTCCTTGGTCCAATAGTCAATGTAGACTGCCAGGGGGTGGGTTTTGGAACCTATTGCCGATACAATTGGTCTAAATGGTGGATCTTTTAAGCATTTGTACACCTTTGGAATTCCAAATATGTTAGGAATTATAGGGTTACACTGTTTCAAAAAGTAATAGCTCTGCCCATCAATCCTCCCCTCCAGTAGGTACTCTTCTAATAGAGAGTCTATCCTACTGTAGGCTATTGTGATCTCATTCCTAGGGACTGGAGAGTATGTAGCATTGTTTAACAATATATTCGTAATGGCATTCTTATATTCCTCAGCACCATATAAGACCACCCCACCTCCCTTATCAGGTTTCATTATATGTACATTTTTTAAAAAATCCAATAATGTCTTTTCCTGGTTGCTTAAGTTTGAAAATCATTTCACGTTCTTATTTTTGCTGTATATCTTATGTATCTCTTCAGAAACACCTTTTCAAAGACTTGCAGGGTGGGGAGTAGGGGTGGGTTGTAAGTACTCCTGTATGGACCTCCTGTTGGCCTGTCATTTTCAACAGTTTTATCATTAAAACACCAGCTCAGGTTTAGTTTCCTTAAATATAGTTTTTAATCAACAAGTGTGTTGACAATGTCGCCCCTATTTGTTAGAACAAATTTAAATCCCTTTAAAAAAATAGAAAAATAGTCTTTGTTAAGCATAACAGAGGTGTAGTTAAAAATGTTAAAACTGTCCAACTCGGCCACAATGCCATCCCTGCCATCCTCTATGATTATTTATTTTTCCTCCCTACTTGAGTCCACCCCTGATTTTCCTTGCTCACTGCATTCTCCTGATCCTGCCCTGAGTCTAAGTTGTAGCAGGTTTTATTGGCCAACCTTTCTGACCTTCTCACTGTAAAAAAACCTTCATCGTGCTCAGAAAATGAATCTACATGTGTTTAGACTAGTTGCTTCAGTGAGATTTTCCACATTGCTAACCTTGTCACCCCTTCCATCCCTTCTCATATTGTTTTTGAAAGGCCCTAAATAAACCTTTTTCTCTGTGTAATGTTTTTGATCCCTCACTAACTTGCTTTGTTTCCTGTAAAAGATGTTTGCAGTTCTCCTATCTACCCTCTGCAACATTCTTTCATATAAATTTTGATATTTGGGAAACAAGTCATTAGTTATGTCCTGATTCAGTTTTTCTACCTGGCTTATTAAATCCTCAGCTAGTGCTTTGTTGTACTTTAACAATTTTCTCATCAACCCCAAACCACATTCATCAAAATAATTATTTAAATTATTCATAACATCTTTATATTGCAACCTGAATGTTGTCCCTGGGGGACTATTCCTAAATTAAGACATACATTTAAATACTTGTTGTTAATTTCTAAAATTTCAACTTAAAAAGTCTTTTTTCAAAAATCATAATCGTGTTCTTAAGTGTTTGCGTATCATCCACTCCACCACTTTCTGTCGTGTGTGTATCCAAATCCCCCCCAGTCTGAAAATCAAATCTTTTATCAAGAATGTCTTTAAAAAAGCTACCGTCCATAACGTTGTAAAACTTTTTGCCCACTTGCGCGTTTCTGTAGTGTATTTTTTAATTAATGTCAACAGTACCTTTATTGTTACTCTTCATAACTTTGTTAATAAATCCACTGCTGGTGTCACCACAAGAGACTCCATCAGTCTGCTCAATACCCATGCCAGCACCTTCAACTCCTGTCCATTGGTTACAGTATGTCCTTCCTGTTGCTGTAACCAAGGGAACAGCACATGGAGTAGATGCAGACAAAACATAAGCAGCCATCGCATGGTCAGGTGAAACCAAACGAGTGGTTCCGCCTTCCCCTCCAACTTCCTTCTGGCTGAAAAATTCTATAAGACGAGTTATTTCACCTTTTAATACTCAAACATCTTTTCTCAACTGGTGAAATTCAATCTGAATACATACATCAGGAATATTACCAGCAAACCAGTAGAGTGGCTATGGGAGCAGCTTGTGCCCCCACCTATACCAATCTGGTAATGGTAGGATGGGAGTACCAATTCATATTTAAATGTCCCTATTACAATTATATACATCTATTTGTATGATTTTTGGACGATATATTTGTTTTATGGGAGGGAGATGAGAAATGTGTGGAGATGTTTATGGAATATCTTAACAGTTGCACCAATTACTTTAAATTTACACATCATTAGAGGAAGGACAGTATAAACTATTTGGATGTAACCATTTTGCAGACTCCAAATGGTTTTAAATCCAAAATATTTAGAAAAGATACTTGATGCAACAGTTATCTGCACTATTCCAATAACCACCCCTAAGACAGAAAAGGAATTTGGTTAAGGGGCAAGTAGTTAGAATTGCAAGGATGACCTCAGAGGATGAAGATTTAAAAGATGAAATTTTGAAACTAAAGGAAATGTTTTTATTAATAGATTACCCAGAGAAAAACATCCTTGGTATTTTGGACGAGGTTTACAAAGGCTGGGATACGAAGTTTAAGCCGCTTTTGGGTGTAGGCCTCGGCAAACTAAAAAAAAACAAAAGAAAAGACAAGAGTTACTAGAAGGCATGTGTAATGGAATTTAATCAAATAACGAGTTCCATTATGGAAATTATAAAGGACCACTGGAGTATTTTAAAAGTGAATAAAGAAGTTTGAGGTTGTAGGACAGGATCCTGGATTTTCTTTTAGAATTGGAAAAAAATTTAAGCAAGAATTTGAACACTCTGGTTTAGAGTGTTATGGTAAAAAAGGCAACTACCCCTTGTGGAATGTGCCCATATGTTATTAATGATGATTTTATTACTCTTCAAAATGGATTGAATAGTAAAGTATTTTTTGTAAAGGGAACTGTAATACTAAAATGTTAATATATCTGGCAGTATGTAGAGGTTGTTCAGCATTTTACGTTGGTAAGATGGAAAGAGCTTATAAAGACAGAATGTATGATCACCTCCATGATATTAAGATGAAAAAAGAAATTAATGCATTGTTCAAACACTCAGCAGCCTGCAAGAATTTTGCTAGTTTTAAATTCATGATTTTAGAGGTGATTATGTACAACCCCAGAGGGGGAGATGTGAAAAATAGGATACTAAACAAAGAATTGAAGTGGCAGCTAAGATCGAAATCTAATGTTTTCCCTGGCTTAAATGACTAAATTACAATCAAACCTGTTTCAATGGTTAAAGCCCTTCAGGTATAGAGGAGCTTAGTATTAATTTTAACATAGATACATATATATATATATATATATATATATATATATATATATATATATATATATATATATATATATAGTGTGTGTGTATAGGTTTAAGTTAATTAGTTAAGCATTTAAGTATTTAATAAGTTTATTAGTGTATTTATTTAAATGGCTATATAATGAATGTGATTTTACAAGTGGGCATCTGATGAAGTCTTGTGCTTCAAGACAAAAGCGTTTATTGCCGTGTGTTTATTGAAAATCTGCTGTGGATTAACCTTTTTACTTTATGTCGAGCACTGGACTGCTCATTTCCAGTTTTAAAAGTCAAGTTATTTAACATATCAATACCGACCAGCAGACATGCCATAAATTAATGCCAAATGTCACATATTGCTTCCTACTTCATAAACTGCTTTCCTCTCTGTTTGGCAATGCTGCTCTTTGTTTAATATCACACAAATATGGTTGGCATGGTTCTGCTAGTTTGCACCTTGGCCATAAAATGCAATATCATGAATTGGTGGGAAAACACTTTTGGGTGACCTGAGCAGACATGTCAAGAGCTGGGAAGGGTGGTGCCTAATTCAGGGCTCAAAGATTGGGTGCAGAGGAGTCAAAGATATTCATTGCACTCCTCATAAAGCGCTACAGCTGTAGGCTGCTATGGGGAATTATACTGGGTCTCAGTATAAGGCTGAGGCTTGGAATAGTCTAGTCAAGGCTGTCTACAGTGTGACTGACAAACCACACACTGGAGTGCAATGCAGGCATCTTTATAATGACCTGACACGGTGCAAGCAGGCATTGCTCAACCAATGGCTGAATGAATTTAGGACTGGTGACATCCCACAGTTGTTGAAGGATACAAATATAGCAACATTAACTGACATAGAAAGCTGTAGATAGTTAACATTGGTATGTATAATGCTTTAATGACGCTTTTTCTCTCCTTTATTTTTCAGCTGCTCAGAAGATTGCAGGGAACAGGGATTCTCTTGCTGAATGATTAGAAAGACTCAGAAAGACAAACAGTATGTATACAGTACAAATGAACATGCTTTTATTAAAATTATTGCTCTTCCATACATTACTAGCAACCTAAGGATGCGTATCTTAACTGTAAAAGCAAGCATGAATACTTTATTCTACAGCTCAAGGTAACTGTAAGCTGCAAGTGTAATAGTGTATTTAGATTTTGTGGGTTCAATTCCCACAAGTAACAAATACATTCTAATTATAAAAATATTATTATATAATATTAATTTAATCAAATTTGGCACACATGCCATGCTGTTAAATTAATCTATTTTATCTTTAAAGACATATATGCAATATATGAGTATTGCAAAGCTTATTTCTTACAATTCAGAATTCTATTTTTGATTTTAAAAGATCTATAGCTAATATAATAGGAAAAGTATATTTCATTGTAATAAAGAATGTATGTGACAGATAATGGCTCTAATATTTTTTTTCTCTCACCCAACCCCTTATCTCTCTCTCTATTTTTGTTACTATTTGTGATCACATTATTCTGATGTCATACTTTTCTGCCAACAAACAAAATGCATTTCAGCACAGGAAGGTAGGCTAACCACTGTGTCTCAGCCTGCCAACCCTCTACCAGCTGCTGCACCAACACCCAATACATCTGGGATACAACCTGGCAGTACTGCCTCTGCAGCCTCTGCACTACATGGCCCATCACCGTCAGGTAGCATTCTGGCACCTGGTACATTGGTACATCAGGGAGTAGTGGAGGAGATGGGGATTACATCATCTGCCAGGAGATGCCAGGAAAGTTGTATGATGTCTTAGAAAGCAGCATTGTTGCATCCATCAGCTGTCTGGAGAAGTTGCTTATGTCCATTCAGAAAAAAAACAAACATCAAACAATTTCACAGGGAGTCGAGGAAGGGGACAGTGATGACAGTTCTAAGGGAAAGAACTAGAGTCTCGCTGTCTCCATGCTTCACAGGCATGTGCCTCTGATGTCCCTTACCTTTCCCCAATCATGGTGTCTACCAACCTCGAGTGCCCATCATCATCCCTGTGTCTATCTTATTTATCCTTTTTGTCTACACCTGCTTCCTTACCTATCCCACTTGCCTGACCCTGACATTCCTACATCCCTTCCATAACATTCCCTTCTTTTTGAAATACAAAAAAATTAAAAAAAAATTGCGTCCCATACTTCGTATATGTGTCTTCTCAACACACTTGATTTGGTCCAGTTGGCTTTACAACATGATTGGATTGTTGTAATCTATGGTGTATGGTGGTGACAGTCCAAATTCATCCAATTTTCTATCCATGTTCACACTACAGTGTTAAAGAAGTGGATACCTATGGTTCTTAACTAAATTCCTCCTGCAAATTCCTATATTGCTTCCCCTTCCCCTTGCCTGTCCCCCATTTTATCACTTTCCTATCTACGAGGGGCAGCCCCTGGTATAGGACTTCTGGGCTGCAGTCTCCCTAATTTTGTCATTAAGAAAAAAACATTTTATTTAGTGAATTTACACACTAGTAGCAGTTCAAACTGCAAACTATTGTGTAAAGCTGAAGCTGCAATATTACATGGAACTCAGAAATACATACATGAGTATTCAAATTCTGCTTTAAAAAAAAAAAAGGAAAAAAAAAATATTTTTATCACTGGACTGTTTTTAAAACAGTCTGGATTGGGAAGACTGCAGGCATCAACGAAGATGCCCAAAGGTCATTGCGTTTTTAACCTCAGAAAATTCGAAGCCCACTGGAATGTTAAGTCAGCAGCCATGTTGTGTAATCTGAGTACATGATGTAGCTCTTGTTGCTCTCGCGTTCTCTTCCTGCTCTTTAACACAGTTAATTTGGAAGGGAGTGAGTGAGAGAAATGGATGCATGAGCAGGAAAAAAAAACATTGATCACTGAAATATTGATTGGATTACTGTTTAATGTAAGAGAAGCCAAGGATTCCTTGGCAAGGAAGAATATTTTGAAATTATTCCCATCAAAAAAAAAAATCATTAATTAAGCTCTGAGAGTTTTTTTTTTTTTTTTTTTTGGCAGGGCCATCCAAATACTTTCTGCATTTTTTTCGGGACAGGGTTAAGCAGATACTAGGGAGGCAATATGTTTTGGGGGACTGGTGATGATTTTTTTTATTTAATATAATACACTGGCAGGGTCAAAAAGATGCTAGTGGTCTGTGTTTTGGGGGCTGTTGATGAATTTCTTTTTTTTAATATAATATCCTGGCAATGTTAACCAAATAGTAGGGAGGCAATGTGTTTTGAAGACTGTTGATAATTTTCATTTGTTTTTACATAATACACTGGCAGGGTCAACCAGATGCTAGTGGTCTATGTGTTTTGGGGCCTGATGATGACTTTCTTTTTTTTAATATAATTTCCCAGCAGGAGTCAAAGAGATACTTGGTATAAAGTATTTTCTGGGGGCTGTTTGTTAATGATATTTTTTTTACCTTATATCTTTCTGCAGGGTTAGTCAAGCTACATTAGGACAGTTTGTCAATGTTTTGTTGTTGAAACCAACTCTGCTCTTGCATGAGTAAAATGTGTATGGGTGAGCTGAAGTAAGATCACCTGTAATTTCTTGACTATTTGATGTGAAAGAAATAAAGTAATGATACTGCTCTCTTTTACGTTTGTTATTTTAAACCTTGTAGGTTCAAAGCAGATTCTCCGAGTAGGCAGTTGGGATGGGGGAAATGTCTATGTACAAATGGAATGACTGCAATTCTGTCTTGCTTTGCAAAAGTAATGTGCATTTGAATGAATTAAGATTGACCACAAGCTTTGAACTCTGAGTATTGTTTATGTGAAATAAAATAATATTTACCTTAATGACAGTGTCATCTTTTTTTTTTTTTGTTTGTTCTTGTTTTTAACCTCGCAAGATCAAATCAGATACTATGGGTGGGGTAGGCAATCGAAATCAGGACTATGTGTGAATGAAACAAATGCCCTACTATTTACTGTTGCTCTAATTCTAGCTTTGCAAAACTGTAATACTTTTCTGTCTGTATTTTAAGGTGAATGTAAAATAATTAGCAAGTTTTTGAGTAACTCTTAATGTATGCTATTTCATATCTGTTCATGTATATACTAAATGTTTTTTAAAAGTGTTCCTGATATATTGGCAGACTATTCAGCATGTGCCGTAGTGATTGAGCACTTATTTTATGTAAATTGGTAAGCATGGGCAGGGTTGTTCCCACTGTAACATAGCTTCGCCCCTTTGTAGTGGCCACACCCCTTTCTAGTTGGGCACACTCATTCAGCTGTCAACTGCAGCTCCTCTTTGATTTGAAGCCACCAGCCACAATTGCAATTTACCTCTATTTTCACACCTTTAATCTGGTCAAAAAACTGAATCAAGCACAACACACATGGCAGAAATGCCCCCTAATAAAGCCTGCACTTTTTGTCTTCTACATTTGCATGGAGTTTGGCATTGCACACCAAAGCTGAGTGATGGTGAATGGCTGTTCATGTCCTGTGGCGAAAACTGGTGAAATTTAGCCATTGGCTACACTAGTCTGGCTATCATCACACAATGCTGCTCTAAAGGAGGAGAAAGTTAAAGCAGAGTAAAGGCAGTACTTTGAAACATATGTTCTGACAGTTATTTAGACTGGTGAATGCAGAGCAATGCAAATTCCTATGTGGAGTGTTGACATAAATCACTTGACTGAAGTTTTTTTTTTAGAGTAGCTTCAAGGGTTTGATTCCAGATGCATCCCTCCTCATTTCTTAGTGTGATGATATATGCATATTACATATTTCATTGCACACATATTAACAATTTCTCATTGTACTAATCCCATCTATCCAAATACTCTGTGTATGTGTGCATCTAATAGGTTGATGGCTGCTGTCTGCAGACTGACTTTGTGTTGATGCATGATAGTAACATGTTACCTTAATACAATAGTTTATGAATACTCATGTACTGTTGAAATGTTTAAAATTATCTCTAAGATTATGTTAGTGACATGTTCAGGTGTTGATAGATGAGATCTTTATCTAATGTCATGTGCAAATTATCCTTACTGTGACAAAGCATACAGCACACACTTTTCAGGATATATGGCCAGACACAAATAGTTAACATATCTGCTAAGTCAGAAATAATTATTTCAAAACATGTGCCACCCCTTCTCATTTCTGGAAAGTTGTACACATTATTAAATTGTGATTTAAACTGAGACCTGTAAAATAGGTAATACTTGTACAACTGTATAGAGGTAAACAATAATGATAAATAATTGCGGAGGACACACACATACTTCAGTGTAATCAATGTTTCTCACATTTGCAGGTATTACCCCATTTACTTATGTAATGCCATCCTGATGCCATGTGTAAAGCTATCCTGACACGATGTGTAAAAAAATTAAATGAGCTGGATTCAAACCTTGTGTTATTTGAACTATGAACATGAGCTCACTCCTCTTACAGCTGCTGCGACAGGGAAAAGTTGGCAGCAGGTGTATTTTTTACACTCAGTACTGTCCAAAGTGCTGACAGCCATGCCGTTCCACTTAACATGTTTGTGAGAAGGATGGTGAGCCAATAGAAATATTATTATTTTCCCATTTAAACAGAGAAACACATTTGCTCATCACTTAACTATGCGAAAACAGGGAAGACAATATCAACAGTTGTTAAAGTCATAAAAGTTATGACACATTTCCAATATAAACTACAGTAGGATCACCATAGTATCTGTCAGCTATTTCTCCCATAGCATATATGCACAACTGCTTCTCAAGTTCAAGTTGTATTTATTAAATGTGAATCTCACATGCGCAAATACTTTGTCAGTGTTCGCACAAATCAGTTTCTAGGTGATGCACTTTTGTTAAGAGGTGTTAGACATGTATTACTATGTTTATTGCCCATTTATTCTGCATCTCACCAAAAGGTATTTAGAAACACAACAAAAGGAAAAGTACTTGTTATTCACTGAATACATATTTACTCAAACTAGTGTGCCCTGCGCTAATGTACTTGAAAATGATATCTCAGTAATAGTCAAACATCAACTACAATACAGAAATAAAGAGCACAACTGCATCATTACAGTTGTTAAGACTTAATACTGACACTAGGCATTGAAATTGTCTAATACATGTCTTATCGTGGACATTTCATCACAATATGAACAATCATACACCAAATCTTGCATTTATGCTATTTACAAAATGTGTGTGTGTGCGTGCGTGTGTGCGTGCATGTGTGTGTGTGTGTGTGTGTGTGTGTGTGTGTGTGTGTGTGTGTGTGTCTGTGTGTGTGTGTGTGTGTCTGAGTGTGTCTGAGTGTGTCTGAGTGTGTCTGAGTGTGTTATGTACATATATTGAGAAACATGTACATATATGTCTTGGTTCTGTAACATGCATTCATGACAGTTTATTGCATAGAGGTTAAGAAGCTGTCTTTTAAATTATTTGTGCATATTGCAAGCACACAAGAAAATCCAAAGTCCACACTTTGCACAATAGTCTCATAACAGTATATATTACCTACAGCAAAATTATTATATCATCCTCTATACAGACGACTATGACAAGGAAAAAAATCATACTTTATTAATGGAGTGAATGTTACTCCCTGTGTTCTTAATATGGAATAAATAGGTAGGGGTTCAAATTGCACAACAGACAAATTGTGTGTGTGCCTGTATGTGTAACTGTATTTGTGCATAGTCAAAAGAGCATGACTCTGTGTCCTACTGTCATCACTCAAGTCTCATGGAGAACAAAGCTTTACAAGCATATATGACAACACAGTAATTTCACACAGCCCTCCTAACATCCACTGATGGTATCATCTGCTATAATGTGTTCTGAGACAGTCTAAAAGTTATCCTTTTGACACAGCTCATGCATTAAGTGCTGTGCTTTCTAGCTTGTGCAACTAGTTAAATAGGGATACAAATCTCACTGCAGTCAGCTACTGAGTGTGTAAAGTCAGAACAACATGAGTCTGCATTTTACTAACATCACTCAGGTCTCGTTGATAAAAAAAAAGTTTTACAGACTACACAGCAAGTTTATACACCCTCCCAACATACAATGATGATGTCATCTGCATTAAAATATTCTGTAACAATATAAATTCCAAACTTGTACTGTAGAGCTTGCATTAGTTGTGGTATTCTCTAGCTTGTGTAACTAGTTAGGTAGGGGTTCTATTTTCACTCCAGTCAACTTGTGTGTGTATTCATAGTCAGAAAAACATGAGACTGTGCTCTATTTACATTATTTGTACATGACTACAAAGCATGTTTGTACAGCCCTCTCCAACATCTTCTTTCCAACATACACTGATGATGTCATTTGCTATATAGTGTTCTGTGACAATACAAAAGTCAAACCTGTGGTGGTGCTTGCATTAAGTACTGTGTTCTCTAGCTTGTGGAAATAATTATGGAGGGGTTTTAATCTCACTACAGTCAACTTCTGTAAGTGTGTGGATGTGCATAGTTAAAAGACCATGAGTCTATGTCCTACTGACATCCCTCATGCTTCCTTGAGAAAAAAAGTTTTACAGTTGTACATGTCTAAACAGCAAGTTCATGCTGGCCTTCCAACATCTTCTTCGCAACATACACTGATGATGTCATCTGCTGTAAAGTGTTCTGTGACAGTACACAAGTTAGACTTGTGTTAAGTGCTGTGTTATGTACCTAAGGTACATAGTTACACAGGGGTCCCAACCTCACTATGATCAACTTGTTTGCATTCAGTTATATCTCATTCTGGAGAGCATTTTAAAGCAGCATGTGAGGCTAGGTAAACATTTTAATCTCACTGGAGTAAACTTATGTCTGTGTTCAGTTACATCACATTCTGGAGACCATTGTAGAGCAGCATATGAGATACTTCAACTAACATCTTCTCACCAGACATTAATAATGTCATCTGCTATAAAGTGTTGTCTGAGAAGATTCAAGTTAGAGTTGTGCTGTGGGGCTAGAGTTAAGTACTGCGTTCGGTAGTTAGTGTAGATAACTATGTAGTGGTTCTAATCTCACTGCAGTCAAATGTATGAATCGTGTTCAATTAGCACTCTTTCTGGAGAGCAGTTTAGAGAAGCAATGAGACACTCCTATTAGCATCTTCTTTTCACCAGATACTGATGATGTCATCTGCTATAAAGTATTTTCTGACAGAAAAAAGCCAAACTTGTGGTGTGGTGTAAGTGTTAAGTACAGTTTTCCGTAGCTAGTGTAGATAGCTAGGTAGGGATTCTAATCTCCCTACAGTCAACTTGTGTGTGTTCATTTTACCGTCAGTCTGGAGACAATTTTAAATCCTCATGTGAGACTACAACTATGTCATACACTTCTGTCCACTTTTTATTATCAACATACACTTATGATGTGATCACCTCTAAAGTTCACTCCGATAGCATTACACTCAGATGCCTGTGTTAACACAAGCATTTACTACTATATTCTCCAATTTGTGTAGCTAGATAGTTTGCAGTTCTAATCTCACAACAGACACTGTGCATGTCTTCATTCATATATGAGTGAGTGGTCTGTCTTACACCAAGATGAGAATCCATATCAATGTAACACAACCCAACCAACATCTTCTCAGCTTATGTTGATGCTGTAATACTCTGTAAAGTGCACTGTGACAATGTAAAGTCAGAGATCTGTGATTGTGCTATTGTTGTGTCATAGGGAATCCAATTTGTATACTAACACAGACCTAAAATTCAAATCTAACCTCATTCAGCTGCTCTGTGTGTGGTTGGTGGTATATTGCTGCCAGTATATGATCTTTTGAATTTTTTTTTATTTGAATCCCACTCAGGAGAAACTTTAACATAGTCTTGTGAATCCAAGATCCCCTAAGTCCCTTTGCCAACATGACATGCTTCCTGCAGAGCCATGGATGATGTCATCATCTCAAAGATACATCCATACATACATACATACATATATACATCATCAAGCACAGCCCTTACATGACCCTCTGCAAGCCATCTGTGGACCACTGGATATGTGATTGCTAATTCTGCCATGTGGTGGTGCACATGTCACATATGGACAGAGGCAGTATGTAATACAATTCCATACAAACACACATATGCACATAACACTACTAGCTACCATCATATTGATATGGTGATTTTGGTTTAAATGCTATAATAATGACTAGAATTTTATGTGAAGTTAGCCATTAGCTTAACAATGTCCAATGATTCTATGAAGATTTTGCATATCAATGTTGCTGTCATCCACATCTGCTGTGTTGAGCTTGCAACTGGGAATGATTGATGAGAGAGAGAATGGATGTACAGTATCCCTACAACAGTGTGTTGCAATCTGTAATTTGAGGTAATGTATTGATGGCCACTGCTGCCATTTTGTTACATGTTCCTTCCATAGCAGCTGCACTAATATGTGTCTTGAAGACTGTCGGCATGAAATGACGTTATGTATATTGTTGCCTTAGTAAGGCATGTGTTCTTGTAGTGGAGAATCTTAACATTCTACACAGTTCTCATTCAACCGTCACATTGACACAGTATGGTGTATACCTACTATCATGAAACGCTATGTGACATACAGCAATATTACATCATTCTGATTACATGGGCACATATGCCTTGTTTCATCAGCATATTGTATTACTATTATATACACAAACATACAACCAGATCAGATTCACTTGCAACATTGTGGGAATCCACTGTGTGCACAACTGAGTTGCTATTCACAAGGATTATTCAGGTGTTGCCCAGTAGAATTGTGTGACAGTCAGCATTTGTGTCATTAACTGTTCTGCATGAACCACATCCACCTCATATGTAATGTGCCCATATATGGTTTCAGAGCCCTCACACTCACCTTTCTAATGATAAACATACAAGCATATGATGCATAACTGATGTAATGATGTGAACTAGGTAGAGTTTTAGAACTGTGTTTACATTTTCACTGTATGTCATGTGATGCATACCCAAGGTTGTATTTGGTGGTGTTATTACAAATCTTTTTTTTATGCAAGTACAAAATATTAAGGAGGGATACACAGCTATGCACACTGGTGGTTTTGAATGGTACCACCAATACGCAACCAGAGGCAATAGACAACTTGCTAGCTGACAGATTTTTATCAAATGTGAACCTAATTACCCCACTGTTCATCACCCAATGTATACATATGAACAATACTCAACATATTTTCTCAAGACAGCAGCTTATCTGTCTGATATCTAAGGCTAAAAATATGGCATCAGTGAGACCTGTAAACATCCCATGTTTCCTTATAAATAAATTAAAACATGACCTAGCAGACACAGTTGGATTCTTATTCAACCACAGACTCCAGACAGGCTATTTCTGGCAGAATGGTGAACAGCAACAGTCATCTGTATAAACAAGGGGGGGACTATCACCTGACACAAGTAATTATAGACCCATAAGCCTGACTAGCCTCATATGTAAAACAATGGAAAGAAATGTTATATACCTTATCAACAAGGACATAGCTAATCTTCCATCTGAGTAATTAGTCCATTTTTTTTATTTGTTAAGGCTAGATCATGTCTATTAAATCTGGTTTACTTCTTTGAGGAGGTCATGAAGGCCATGGTTAAGGGACAGATTGTGCATCCCACCTAACTTGACCTGGCCAAATATTTGACACAATTTTACTTCAGCTATTACTGAGAAACTATATCAACTTGCCATAAACCACTATGTCACCAAATGGATAGCACAATGGATCACCAACAGGACGCATACTGTCAAAGTGAATGAATTCACTTCTAGCAAGAGGCCAGTGAGCAGTGTAGCACAACAGGGTTCTGTACTAAGCCCTTTCTTCTTTAGTATTTAATTCACAGAAGTCAAGGCAAACCCAGACAGCCTTTCTCCAACCAAATGTGTGGATTACTGCAATTGTGGGCATTCCTTGAATCCAGTAATGGTATTGATATACTGCAAAAAGTGTTAACTGACACAAGTGATTGGTACCAGAGTCATGGATTTAGACTAAAATATCCTAAGAAGTATGGTTATTCTCTTTTGTAAAGCAAATATCCAAGCTAATTACAATATAGACAGCACACTCCAATTAGTGGACCCAGTGGTACATAATCTGGATACTCAGGGAGATAATAATTGGAAGTTCAACCAACATGTGTCACCAGTGATGACAAATCTCTTACATGTGGCACAACTCGTAAGTATAGGCATGTCATCCAGATCAAAAGATGCTATAATTCCATTGTACTCAGCCCTCATCACAACAGTAATTGAGAACAATGCACATATCTGCATGTAACTTACCACATATCTGCAGCATGTGGAGCAACAGCAGAGATTTTGCACAAGGAAGATACAGGGTGTAAGAGACAAAATCTACGTGGAAAGATGGAAAGCCATATTACTGCATTCTGTCCCCTACAGACTACTAAGGGCCAATTTGTGTCTGCCCTACAGGGCATTCTACAATCCAGTCCTGATGAAAATGTTACACACTGTTAAAGCAAACTGCAGAAGGGTCTCTCGTTCCAAGGATGTTAACCTAGACTCTGACATAATAAATCATGTTGGAGCGATGGAAATGTCTGTCAGATACCACCTCTTCTCTTGAACAAGCTTCACATTCATGTTAAGCAAAGGCCTTTCTTGACCCTATTCTAGAGCAACCTACATCAATGCATGATTAATGGTAATTGTATTCGTGTTACAGTTACGCCCATGTGCCTCATGGTTAGAGGCATATGGTCTTAGATAACATAGCATAGACTTATAACTATGTGAGCATTATTCACATAGCTTTTTAAAATTATGAAACTCATGTTAAATATGGCTAGGATTTTACATCATCGTGGAACATTACCCTAGTACTCTCCTATGAAACTATGATCCTATGAAGTCCAATTGTATCCTAGGTACAGCTATAGTGTGACTGCACAGCTTTGCTGACATAACAGTACATAACACCAGTAGTGCCACTTGATAGATTGGATGAACACATATGCATGCATGTCAGGATTTTATGCCAATATAACATTTTTGCTGACAATGTCAGGGGGACAGTGATCATGTTGCATGTTGTGAAGTTTTTTATATGCTTATACAGTGTGCTCCATGTGTTGTTTGATATGTAAATAATAACACAGTGACAGCTTCCTAACTCATTGGCCCTCGACATTGCACTGCTGTAGGTTCTGTGCACATGTTTTAGTCATTTATTTTAATGTATATGTGTATATATATTTTAAGATTTTTTAAGATTTCTTGGTTTGATAAAATATATATTCATTCAGTTTTTTACCATCATTTTACTTTTATACTACAGTAGACAGAACAATTCAAACACTTTATACATACTTTTGTAATTTGATGTATTTTATAACCAAATAATCCAATGATGTACTAGTGCTGTTTTAAGTCAATGATTTTAGGATTACATATTAAACTAACTAATTATTTATCGAGGATTTGATTGGGCAATGCTAGATTGGAGTGGATGTTTAAGATACTTCATTCACTGTTGTTTTTTATCTGATGAAGTCATTCATGACGAAAACGTAATTTTATTATAACATTAATGCTTTTGGAGCCCTTGAATCATAATAAAGGAACCTTGGTGGTTCTTGCTAGTGCCTATTTTGTGGTTTCTGTGCACATGTCCATAGCTGATGCATTGCTATCCATCTCCCATACTGCTGTACCATTCATTATAACACACCACTTCTTAATTCACTCATTAATTGCAGATGCTTCAGACAATATCCATTGTTATTACATGTACCACATGCATGTAATACCCAGCTGTCTGTAGGGAATCCACTCATAATAAAGTGTAGTTTGTAAATTTTGTTATCCTTATGGCAGATACCTATGTCATCCAGGGGTGTTTTAGTCAAGTGTATCACATTTGGCTCAGAGAGATTGCACACATTGTGTTGTCTGTACAGAAATATTCTTTGGTTTGCAGACCTATTAGGAATTGTCAGTGCAGATTTCCCTTCAAGGTGTTGTACAAGATGCACATGTGATATGTACGTCTGATTTGCACCCAGCAAATACAGAGATCATTGACAACACTGATGGCATGGGTCTGATTTTTGCTGGTGTGACTTGTGACTTATGTGTCATGCAAACTTCTCAGATGGTCAGGATTGCCCCGGAATTCAACTTCAGCTACAACACTGTCTCACTTATCCCCTCCAAAGACAATTTATTTTTGGAAAAGAAATGGTGACTTCCACTTATAGAATACTGGCAATTATTACAGTTGTACACATCTGTTCCTGCAGAACATGTCTAATAACTTAACCTCACATATTCTGGGAATGTCACAGGTTAATGCTCTTAATATTTTAAAATTTTGTCTGAGTGTGTCTGCTTCTATCAATAGCTGTCCATGATTCTGTTGCTTATGCTCCATGATTGTTTGTGAGTTATGCTGGCATTTCAGCCATATTCAAGCTTGTCATGTTGCAGATCTTCGCAACATACACTTACCCCTTATTGTATGTATCATCCTTGTTAAATGCCCTCTCCAGTGAGCATGTCAGGGACGTTTATATCACAACCACTCATTTACATTGACATGTAACCTTGTATAACTGTCACATATATACTGTCGTGTGATAATATAAATACACTCACACAGGAGGTGTAAACAGCAGTACATACTGTAGTATCTATATATGTGCTTAATCTTATGCTACTGACTTGTCCTGGAAGTGTACATATAGTGAAGTATCCTATCCTGGAAGCGTACATATATTGACATATCCTATCTTGTGTACATCGCCACAATTGCCCTCTTACCCTTTCTTCATTCCTGTCATTTAGGTCTGTGGCCGTTTTAATCAGCACACCTTCCCTGCCGTGTGTATTTATGTTGCATTGCATTTGCCCTTGCTGATCACCCCAACATCAATTATTTCATTATGCAAAAACGTGTTTTAGTGTGCAGTACACTGAGTACACATTTCTGTAATGGGTTATACTGCAATCATTTCAGTAATTTCACTCCTAGTAATCACTGTGGCTGTCTGCACAATAAAGCAGAGCAAGTTTGCCCACAGGTAAACCTATATGTGTGTTGAATCTGTGTTTGTACTCCTCTGCCCAATTTCCTGGCAGCCATAAAACCTCTCTTGCATTCATATAAGCATAATGCATGGCATGCATATGCCATTAGCACTGCTGTTCATCATGCAAACATGTAAATTCTGTGTAGGCTTCACGCAAAGCCTACATAGAGTTTATTGAATCCTTGGGTATGTCTCTCTCTCTCTCTCTCTCTGTCTCTCTCTCTCTCTTTCTCTCATGAGCAATTTACTACTTTTTTTGAGAAACAGGCTGCTAGATTCAATTAAGTTCTTTTGGTTCTTTTTGGGGGTAGTTTATTTGGGTCTATATTACGAACACAAACAAAGTATGAGGAATACGAAGATGTCAACACGTACTGCGCGAAGTATGGAAATCCCGAATGTATAAAACCGCAAATACTGAAATGTCGATTTGTTTTCGTTGGCCTGTCTGCGGTATAGTTCCGTAAGGTAAGTGTGCGATAGATATTTATAGGAATTTAGTATTAGGATATGGGTTAAGGGAAGTATATAGATAAGTAATGTATGTAAGGTTTAGTGTAGTGCTAGAAGTAGGGTTATTTTAAGTGTGTGTGTGTGTATTGTTTATTTTGTTTGGGTGTATGTCTGTAGGGAAAGTGTGTGGTAGTTACGGACCTTAGGGTTAGGGAGGAGTTAAGGATAGTGCATAGTTAGTTGTGTATGTGGGGTTTAGTGTAGGATTAGAGGTAGGGTTTTGTTAAATGTATGTATATGGATTATTTATTTTGTTTGGGTGTATGTGTGTAGGGGTCATGTGCAGCAGTTACAGACCTTAGGGTTAGGGAGGGTTTAAGGATAGTGCATAGTTAGTTGTGTATGTGGGGTTTAGTGTAGGGTTAGAGGTAGGGTTTTGGTGTTTTACCTTAGGTTAGGAGTAGGGTTTGGTTAGGTAGTATGTAGCGGGTGGTGGGGTTGGCTGACTATGACAGTGTGATTTTTTTTTTATGCTTTCAGGATTTTCACGGTTCACGGTATAGATGTTGACATTTAGGTATTTGGGAATAGGGTTTTTCGCTTTGGTAATATAGACCCGTTTATTTGGTATGTTAAAGAAAATTGAGTTGAACGGAACTACAGCTTTATCAAGAGGAAAGGCTTGAGGAGGCTGCAAGTTGACTGACTTTAGTGCTGCAATCAACTGGTGCTTAGTAAAGGAGGAGAGGTTGCAAGCAAGATGGTAGTAATGCTGTTAATGGCTATGCTTATACCCTCTTACTGTGAAGGTGGGTAGGGGATCACTTAAAGTACCAGGTAAGGCACCTTTTGAGATGATTTTGTTTGGGGCATTAGAGAGAATCCAATCAATGGTAGCTGTGCTATGATAGTTTTGGATGTATCTTTAGGGAGCTGAAATATGAGTGATGCCATAAAAATTAATGACATTAGAAGGACTGTTGTTGCAAATATTCACCAGTCAATATTCAGATCTCTTAAATGATTGCCTCAAGTGAGATGTTGCTTGATGCCTAAGAGAGAAGTTCTTCATTAGTAACTATGCTATTTCCTCGGGAGAAATTACCTATTATAATATAAAGGCTTTTGTGAACATTAATTTTCAAAATTGCTATTATTCATTTGAAGAGTGCAGATGGGATTATATGAGATCTAGAGAAATTTAAATAATTCTTGTAAATAATGACAAACCATCAACTTTTTTGTGGGTTCTGTCTAGTCTTAAGGTGTTATGTCCCTGTGGTAAGATTTCTTCATCTTTTATTTCTTATTTAAGCCATGTTTCTGTGACTGCTAGTATATCTGGAGAATTGTAGCCTTCCAAGGCATGTACATCAGTATACTTTTCAGGTTAGCTGTGTATAAGTTCAGACAATTTGGCTTTGAAGAATGGCTATTTTGTGATTTTGCAGACTTGTTATTTTGTTGACTGGTAATTGGACCTGGGTTAGGATGGATGTCACCAAATGTTTTTCAAGTGAAAAGATAGCAGGGAATGTGAATAAAGATTTTAAATTTCAGGTTTGCTTTAGGGGAATGCTTGTTTATTATGTTGTTTTTTGGTATAATACTTTATTTTAAAGAAGTGGCTAGTAGCAGATGAGAAGAAACTAAGGGCTATTAGTAGATGGAGATGTATAGTATTTGAGAGATCACTGGGGTGGGTATGAGAAGTAAATAAAGGTAGTTTGTGGTAAGATGTAAGATAGGTACAGTTGTGCAGGATAGTAATACACTTGTGTAGAATAGCAGAATTGCAGATTTGGTGTAAACAAGAATAAAAAGGAAAAGGATGAGAAAGGATGTGTGAAGGTGAAGATTACAAAGAAAACAGATGTTAAAACTAGGGAATAGTTAGAAGGTGGGGTGATGTAATGATAACAGGAAAAATAATTGTTAAAAATAGGGAGTAGATTGAGTGTAATACTGAGAGGATAAAGTTTGGTAGATGTGTAAGAAAAAAGTAGAAGAGTCTACTGGAATGTAGTGGAGGGTAGGAGAGGATTGGAAAAAGAGGGAGGTTTAGCTTAAGGTCTGATTGGATGAAGTTTCATAGATGTGAGGATATGTGACAGGGGTATGTCATTATTTATGTGTATGCCTTTAAGAGGGGTGGAAGGAGGTAAAGTTTTGGATGGAGACCAGATTCTATAAATGGAAGGGAGAGTGGGTGGCTGGGGCATTGGTGTTAGATGGCGAGTGTAGCAGGCAACAGCTACCACACTGTGGAGAAAAAACTGAGTTATCAGTAAGGCAACTGCTGTACAGGTTTCTCTTGCCTTTTAAAAGTATTTAAAATAAAAATACACTGCTTTGCAAAAATACTGCTTAGAACAGAATAGATTTGTATCTCTGCAACTTGAGGATGTGTTGCAATTTGTATTGTAAAGCTATGCTAATCTTTCAGTTTACACCGCGCTGATGGGGCATGGATGCTCCTAGGATTTGTATAGTAGAAGAAATTAAAAGGCTAAAAATTCATGCAGGACTCTGTGCTTATACTTAACAATACAGATCAGACAGTTATACTTGATGTTTTACAATTACTTACTGTAGGGCACTTAATAAAGGAAGACATTTTCCCACAGACATATGTTTCTCACATATGACATTCATAAGTGCTGCCTGTGTTGAAGTACCTAGTAGGATTTGGGGCCTTGTGGAGTTACATTATTTCACCTTCCTTTCAACTGTGCATGACAGGTCTCACATATAATCGGGACAGAGCTAGTGAGAGCAAGCTAATAACAAGAACCATGACTGTGCACTGAAAAATTAGTGGTGTGTTTGTTATCTTTGCAAGTAAGTCCATAGATTGGCTGTTATTTCCCTGCAAGTCTTAATTGCAGTTTAACACAGAATATAAAACAGATGCAATCAAATGACAGTACCTATATACTCGTAATTAAAAAACTGGAATTTAAACAGTATCTTTATAGTAAGCTAACTTTCTGTGCTTGAAGCTGGAGATTTAAATATACTGTTGCATATACAGACATCATTGAGGCAATTTATAATTAGATTAATACTATTAATTCACTATTGCATTGCACTATTTAATGGAGCCATTTACAGAAGTTTGCTTTTCTCAGCAAAATTAAACAGCTCAATTTCAAAAACAATTCCAGTTTATGCTAACTATTAGGAGAAGCAAAAGCAGGCTCCACTAAGGGAAGGCCCATTAATATTATGTAAGCATCAAAAACAATTACATTTACTGATTTTCTACAGTGACATATGCACAGAGTCTTGCAGGCTGTATGGAACTGTGTAGGATAGAATCTGGGTGGAAACAGTAAAGGAAAGCAGAAATGTCAGTGAGATAGCTGCAAACAGAAGAGATAGGAGGGTGACAGGGTAACTTGTACATCCCATTATCTAAATGATGGATGCCATGCGTCTCTTGGATGCCAAAATGGAATATCTCATCAAATGCATTTTCATCCTGCCGTAGTTCTTTATTGTTCCTGACACAAACCACATCAAGCTCCAAGACCGCAGGTCACCACAATGTGCATCACCAATATTCAAGTCATGGAAGATACATCCTGTCAGTGAAAGATGTGATCCCTGACACCTTACAACCTGCTATAAGGGTGTATGGCTTCCACACACACCTTTAATGACCTTGACCCATGTTATTGTTTTGCTTGCTCTGATCTGTCACTATAACTCCCCATCCGTGCAAGTGATGATAATTACATCCTGACCACCTCCTAACCTGCAAGTGTATGATGTCTGATGTAGTTTAAAGCAGGAAATGTCCTCCATCCACCTTGTTTGATTTATATATATATATATATATATATAAAAAAAAATATATATATATATATATATATATATATATATATATATATATACATATACATATATATATGGATTCACTTCATAATCTTAAAATACTGAAATATCGAATTTCAGTATCTCGAGACCATGAAACCGAATCCACAAAACACTGAAACAACAAAACCGCAAAACTCAAAACACCAAACAAACCGCACACACTACACCATACATACACCACAACATCCACATCACAATATAAACAAACAAAACTACACACATACATAACTCATACACACATAAGCAGGGGGTAAGCCCCCCTGCACCCCCCAAACTCCTCCTACTTATATATACTAACTCTAAGATCGCACAAACAGGAAACAAAAGCAAACTCACACACGCACATTCTCCAGTCCCTAACACACACACATCAAACATATCAGCATACTCACATACACTCTAACTCCCACTCAATACCCTTACAAAACACTCACTTACCTGACATAACACCTAGATCCACACACAGCACTGCGCACCATCAACACACAGTCCCGGATATTACATAACGTAAGGTCATAACCGCGAATTCGAGATATTCGAATTCGCGATTACAAACTTTCACTATTGCCAACATTTGGCTTTATAGTCTCGAAATACTGAAATTTGACATTTCAGTATTTTGAGATTATAAAGCGCTCCCATAGATATATATATATATGTATATATATATATATATATATATATATATATATATATATATATATATAGTGGTAGTATAGGGGTTTAGCTTCCCATCTCATTGCAGTGATGCTTTTTCCCACCTGCAAAAATGCTTTAAATAATACACAGGAGTAGCAGGAGACACGTATATTTTATTTTTATTTTATTTATTTATTTACCATATGTTGACCAGGTTGAGATCTAATCCAGATAGATTATTTTCTATATCACTGTGGATGGTTCTCATGCACATCCTGGGCTGAGCAACAACAACATCAAATTTCAAAGGATACATCACTGTTCTTCTCAGATGCACTGAGAACATAGTTTCTCAGATTAAATAGCAGAGGTATATCTTCTGTGATCATGGCCGGCCTTAGGCATAGGCCAACTAGGTAGCCGCCTAGGGCGCCACTCTAGTAGGGGTGCTTTTCCAGTATTTATTTGGTGTAGGTAGACTAGGATGGGGGCACCAGATGGTGTGGTGGGTGGTGCCATGGAGCCCTTTTGCCTAGGGCACCAGTTGACCTAAGGCCGCTCCTGTCTGTGATTATGAATCACTGGAATATCTAAAGATTCTAAATTCAGACCTTGTTAAGGGATAAAGAACATATTTGTTCAGAAACAATATAGTGCATAGGTGTTATTAAAATGTACCAGAAGCGCACATTCTGAAGTCATAATCCATGTGCATTTAAATACACTAACACCCATTTTCTGGAATGATAACACACTAGGTACATTTAGACAGACCTAAAATTAATCGTTTCATAGGTTCATAGGTTCATAGGTTCATACTAGGCTATCTGCCCTAGGGCATTTATAAGCCTAGCCAGAATGTGTTTGGCTTTCGCCACCCATTTTAAATTTATTTTGCTATGCCCTTTTTCGAGGTTAGTATACTGTGCCTCTGTCTAACAGTGACACAGAAGTGATACCCAGGGTAAACCTATGATCTCCCATCCACTCATCAAGATTCCTCCTGAAGAGAGTCAATGAGGGACTCTGCCTAACCTGGACTGGGATTTTATTCCAGAGTGAAGGGAGCCTCTGTGTTATGAATCTGTCCCTCCAGCATGTCCTATTTATTTCAGTGCTGAGGTTCAAGTCTCGAGCGCGTAGCTCGATGGGATTTGGATTTTCTGAGGTGCAGCATGTCCATTAATTCCGGGTTGGACATGGCTTTATACGTCAGGCACAGATCGCCTTTGAACAGGTGGTATGCCACTGAGTAGAGCTGGAGTTTCTTTAACCGGGCAGCATATGGCATCTGTTTGAGCCCTTTGATCCTCTTGGTGAGGTACTTTTGGGGTCTTTCCAGTTGCTGCAGGTGTCTGGTAAGGTACATCCCAAAAGGGGCATTGTACTCATTTATGGGCCTGATGAGGGATGAGTAAAGAGACACGATGACCTCCCCTGATCTAGATGTGAATCCCTTCATGATTAGGTGGGCTATATAAAATGTTTTTCTAACCACTTTGGCCACGTGGTTGTCAAATGAGAGATTGCTATCAACTTGGGTCCCCAGGTCCTTAATTACTTCTTCTGTACTTAATGGATTACCACCTATGTGGTAATTTGTGGGCACTTTGTTTTTGCCAAAGGGGATGACTATACACTTTTTGGCATTTAGCTTGAGGCCATGGCTCTGGCACCAGTTGTCTGTTTCTATGAGGCCCTTTTGGAGGATGCTTGTGTCGGCTGGAGAGCCGATTATGGCGGCCAGTTTGCAGTCATCTGTGAACTTGATCAGCCACAGTCCTTCCGTGTTGGCCTGTACCTCCGAGAAATATATACCGAACAAGAGAGGCCCCAGGACTGAGCCTTGTGGGACACCACTTGTAACTGGTTTGGAGTCTGACATGGCTCCAGCAATTCTAACCATGTGGGTTCTGTCCTTGAGCCAGTTTGCAATCCATCTAGTGACAAAGGGGTTTATATTTAAGCTGGTGAGGTTATCTATAATGCCCGAGTGGGGTATTGTATCGAAGGCTTTTGCGAGGTCCAGGTAAGCTGTGTGGACCACCTTCCCCTCGTCAATGGCCTTGGTAACTGTTTCAAAGAAATCAACCAGGTTTAAGAGGAAGGATCTGCCCTTAACAAAGCCGAACTGGGTAGTATCCAGTGTCTGTAGGTCCCCAATATCTTTATTTATGAGGTCCATGATGATCCTTTCCATAGCTTTGCAGACCAAGCTAGTCAGGCTTAAGGGGCGATAGTTTCCAGGATCCGTTGAGGCACCACCTTTATGGAGAGGGACCACTGTTGCTATACACCACTCTTTGGGCACATATCCTGTAGTAAGGCTGAGATTGAACAGTAGTTTTATGTTTGGGTTTAGCTCTTCTTGGAGTTCATGTAGTATGCAGCCCAGGACACTGTCTGGTCCCATTGATGCTGTGTTTTTTGCTTTGGAGAGGGCGGATCTTATCTGAGCATCTGAGATGTCAGGGGGGCAGCACTCTGCTGGGATAGATATTTGCCCTTTTGGTGGGGAGGGGGGGGGTTTGCGCTGAACCTGTCAGCTAGGATGTTGGCAATGTCTGTGGGTTCAGTGTATTTTTTTGTCATTTTGGACTAATTCTGAGCATATCTGGGAATTACCACCCAGGTTCCTAACATAACTAAAGAAAGCCTTGTGATTATCCTTAGTGTCCGGTGCAATTTTTCTCTTGAAGCTGGCCTTAGACAATTTTATGAGTGCCCATAGTTTTTTGCTAATACTGATAAGTGATACCTTCCATTTTTGGGATTTTGCTCTATCATTTAGTAGCTTCCTCCTTCTATTGTATAGTTTGTTTATGGCTGGGGTCCACCAGACAGGACGTCTGCCTTTGGAGGATTGGGTCTTGGTTTTATTTGGGATCGCATGATCCATGCATTCCTGAAGGTGTGCATAGAATGCGTTTATAAAGGATTCTGCGGTCTGGGCCGTATTTTCCACAGGCCCGGGGGCTTTGAAGGATTCCACCTCGGTTTTGAGGAGTGTGAAATTTGCTTTAGAGAAGCTTTTCACTGTGGTTTTCTGGGCAGGGGGTGGGGTCGGGATGTGAATATCCAGTGAGATTAGTTTATGGTCTGATCTTACCAGTGAGGGCTATACTTCTGGTCTGGAGTCCCCATGTTGGTGATGATCAGGTCCAGTATGTTTTCACCTCTTGTGGGAGTGGTAACAAGTTGTTCCATAGCATTTGAGTTTATAAATTCTAGGAACCTTTGGGCTAGGGTGTTGGAGCTAGAGTAATGCTCCCAGTCTATGTTTGGGTAGTTGAAGTCGCCCAATATAATGGTGTTTGGAGAGACCTTCATATTTTCCAGTGTTCTCAGAAAGGCCGAGTGGGGTTCCTGGGTTTGGGAGGGTGGTCTGTAGCAGGCTATAAACTGGAAGGCAGTTTTACCCATTTTTAGTTGTACATGGATAGTCTCTGATGCTTCGTGCTTTGCCACCAACCTGGAGGTGTGAGTATCTTTGATGAATATCGATACTCCCCCTCCTTTTGTGTTTTGGGCCAGGTTTTGGGGCCGAAAAGCATGGTATGAGGTATAACCTAGTAGTACTGGGGTGCTCTCGGGAGCCCTGAACCAGGTTTCTGTTACTGCACAGATATCGATGTTCTCCATGCTAAGGAGAGTTTCGAGTACGTGCATCTTGAGGTTTAGACTTCTGGAGTTGAGCAGCATTACTCTTAGTTTCTTATCCCTTGTGATATAGCACACAATGCAGGGACATTCAGGTACAGTGGAAGTCAGTATGAGAAGTTACATGACATGTGCATTCAGAGATGGGGGCGCTCACATTCTTGAGCTGATATACCATATCTGTACCCATAGATGCTGGCACACACCACTATCCTATGTTCAGTGAGCAACACAGCTGCTCAGACAGATGCAGGAAACTGGAGTCTTACTTTTCAGTGATGTAATGAAGGCTTCCCTACACCTCTTTGAGTGCACACTGGATAGGCTTCTGTCTAGCTGAGTTCAATTGTCCGATGTTGAACTCCCTATCATTATTGCCAGTGTGTTTTTTATATGTGCACCAGTAGTGGTTTGTTTAGTTTTTACAGATTTACTATTTCTCACCATTGGTGCAACCATGGGGTTTGTATATAAGTTTGGAACTGTGTAGGAGCTTGCCCCCTGCAAAAAATTTCAACTTTTAATTTTTTTCATCACCTGACTGCCTGACCAGTTGTGCTAGTTGAGTTGGTTCATCTCAGGGTTGTAACTTGGATAGTCATAGTGGAAGCTTCAATAAAATGTAACTCCAGGAATCAGAATTTACCAAACCTAACTCTCAGAAAATGCAGTTCTTGGCAATGATTTATGTTATACATCTCCACTGTAAGATCATCCTTGTACAAGCCATGTTATTTTACCTTATTTATGGTTTCTCATTTTCCAATGGTGTTGTGACCATAAAGCTAATTTATATAAGTTAGTGGGAGTGAAGTCCCCATACAATGGTGATGATTGGTGGTTTGCCCCACTTGGAATAATAATTTTAAAATGGTTGTAACTGACAGATTTTGTGTGTATATTGTTTGCTGAGTTTGAGTCATCTTGTTTGCTGAAGGAGGGCTACGCTTGGACCACTCAGAGTAGATGTGATAAAAGTATCTTCTAACCGTGGTTGTAAAAAGAAATACTTTGTCACAGAGAGGGTTTTTTGAGAGGCTGAGATAGTAAAGAGTTGAAGAACGCCTAAGAAATATGAAAGACTGATGGCAGCTCCATGGAGTAGAGGAATAAAGCCCTGACTATGTCACAGGTATCCTGGGTTTGCCTAACATACCTGAAGGAGCTGACTTGGGAGGAAGAGGGTGTGCAATCACCGCCAACTCAATCATCCTCATGGGGTTGACTGTGGCTCATACCATGATGACACCTAGCAAGAGCACTAGATGCTCATCTAATACCGTTCTGAGATAGCCGTACTTGTGTAACCATTAGTGGATTCACGCAAAGTAGCCAAGGGTGAAGTATCATGCAAAGCCATGCTTCCACTTTGGGGGTTAGTGACTTTGAGATCAGAGGTGGGGGTATCACCATCAGGAGAGTATAGGCTACTCCGTGGGACCAGCAGATTGGCTTGTTCCCTACTGCCCAACATTTGTCAAGGAATGGAAAAGGGTCAAAGGAGGTTCCCTGGCAGGCATGAATTGGCTATATGGCTCTCACCTAGCCTGGAAATATATCCATCTCCTGTTTTGCAAGAAATAATGATTTAGTTGGGTGAAGATGGAGAAGTGAATGGACAAAGTCCTGTGAGGGAGTAAAAAGAAAAATATATGGAAGAGTGGGGAAGAGGTAGTCTGAAGATGCTAATTATATGGAGATACAAAATAGAATACTGTCTTGTTCTCTCTATACCCTTTTTTATTTTAACTTTGTTTTTAACACATTAAAAGTAACATACTGTTATTGTAATATAGTTGATGTTTAAGAAGGTTCTGTGATATGAGTGTGAAATCTGGTCAGATTTGAATAACAGTAGTAGGTTACTACCTCAGGAAATAGTAATAATGCTCATTATCAGAATGTCCATTTACACACTCTCAGCAGTGGTCTCACCTGTGATGCTCACAGACATTGTTAAATAGTGAAAAAGAAAGCAAGGTTTCTTTGTTTCTGTTGTCTGAACTGTTGCACTTTCTTTTGCAGGTGTGACCCTTTTAATATATTTTTGGAAAGGTATGCTTAATGTCATGATCCAAGAAATGATTTTTGTGACATTTTACCTTCATTATGTGATGCTAAATCTTTCAGGCATATACCTGTAATGGCATTAGGTAGCAGCTTTTCTAGTGAGATTACAATATGAATTAACATTCCCAGCAACTGCTCATGGATTTAGCTAAATTAACAGAAAATAAATGATCAATGCTGTCATAAGAGATTACAGAGAACTATGTGTTTTCATCTGAATGCTGGTAACCACCCAATACCAGTTAATCTTCCTTACTAATGAGACCACTGTGATGTGATACATTTGTGGAATAAACATTTTTTTCTAGGCTTATTGAAAATATATATGATACATGTTTATAATGCATATGTGAAAAAGCTGCAAAATGTATATTATTTGTGCAGCTGAAATCCTATATGAAATGAAATAAGTACACTTAATCACATACCTGACTAAAAACAGACAGGCAGAGACAAGTGATTTCAAAGTTTCTTGCAAGCTGCTGTGGAAACCCATGTACATAACTCACACATAAAACAAAAATCATTTTTTCTAGCTTATTGAAAACATTGCTCTTTTGTACTTATAAACTGTAACCATCCAAGCTATTATTATTAAGATTTCTTTTTATCTCCTATAATCTTTTAATGTGGAATGATTCAGAGTAGCACTGAGTGTTACTGGCCGTGTACATCCTTATCTTCTCCTATAAGGCATCTCTTCATTATGAGGCTTGATAATGCATTAGGTTTTAAATTCTGAAAATCTAAAAATTCCCATTTATAGATCTCTCTTTTTTTATTTCATTGCATATAAAATATTAATATGACTTTAGATTTCTTGGCAGTATGAACTGCACCTTCTATTAAAATATTTAAAATTCCACAAATATATGATCTAAATGGTTTAAATGTTTCATTGTGTGCTGGATGCATGCCATAACTACAGGGTCAGTCTCATTATTTAAACATTCTGTCACCTCTTGTTCTCATTTATTTAATGCAAAATGAGATTTGCCTGAAGAAGTATACAAAGCCAATTGTCTTCAGCCACAATGCAAATGCAAATAGACATTACAAGTATGGGAATTATGCAGGACCAAAAGACTTCTCCTGGGTGTTCAGGAATGTAGCACAAATAAAATGGTAGGGACCTAGAATAAGGCAAAGGAGAAAAAAGCAAACAAAAGGTATATAGACTTAAATTAATACCACCAGCTCTGGTTAGAACTGGGCAATGTTACATTCTTTTGCACTTTAACTGTTGACAAGAAAATCTGGTATGTAAGCAGTTAATAAACATATATAAAGGGTCGAATAGTTTCAAGTTGGTGTAAGGCAGATGCACTGCAGAGAAAATTTTTCATTTTAAAAAGGAAAGGTATTAGGCTTGCTTCAGTGACATAAATTAAACTTGTTCTAGTGACACAAAGGGATAAAGCCCTGTCTAAGTTAAGACAGCTGGAATTTGCTTAGTGGTTTAGGAGCTTGAAAGTATGGGCAGTGAAGATGGGACCATCTACCTGGGTGAGAAGTAAGCATCCTTGCTAAGTTATGGTAGACACTAGAGAAAATATCCAGACAGATTGCCATGCAAGGCATGTGGGAGGAAAAGGAGTCAGGCCACTATAAGGATATAAGAAAGGAACATCCTTATGCCCCTGTTTATTGATTTCTTCCAGATGAACAACTCAGTGATGTCACCATACTAGGACTAATGGCTGTTGCCTGGCAGCCACATATGTAATGGCTTCCAGTGTGTTGTATTCCATGGGTCCCTACTGAATCCTTCACTCAACAGTTGTGACAAACGTGAACTTAAAAAACATCTCTTTTGCAATATCAACAGAAGGCTTGGAGGGACAGGTATATCTCACAGAGGATACTGGTGCTGTGGAACAGTCTCTCCATCCACATAAAAAAGTTCATCCCTGTACATATTCAAACACAGTCCCCTGGATTCAATAAACTCCATGCAGGAATACTTCTATTTCTGCATAGAGTGTGTCATGTCCATGTCGCATTAGCATTACCAGCAGCGTGCCTTGCATATTCATGAAGGCACATTGCTGTTAAGGCTAAATGGCCATGAACAGTGAACGAGTGCGGGGGGGGCGTGTTTAAGTAGTGCACAGACATTGAACATGCCCCCTGCACTCAGAACAGGCCATACAGCAGTTTCAGAAGTATTTCAGTGTCCACGGACACTGAAATAAAATTAAAATAAGTATTTCAGTGTCTGCAGACACTGAAATAGCTAGGGGAGCAAGAAACAATGCAGGGTGTGTGTGACAAGTCCTGTCACACACCCCTGCATTGTAAAAGTGCCATATAGCACTTTGCAAGTGCTATAAGTGTCCACGGACACTGACAACTAATAAAATAGCTCATGTCAGTGTCTGCAGACACTGAAATAGCCAGCAGTGTGACACCCCCTGCATTGTAAAAGTGCCATACAGCCATAGCCATCAACTGTACAGGTATCTGCAGATTGTCCAGATGCCTGTGTCACATAGTTTTACCCTCCTAGAGCAATAAAGCAGTACAAAGTCATAAATAATGGGGGTTCAAAGCCACAAAAATAGGAAAACACCTAAAATATTGCACTGACAAACCTGAAATCTGATAGAATAAAAGGTTTGTAGTAGCACAGACATCCTGCAGGATATGAAGATTGAAACAGAAAGGTCTGCCATGTGAAAGTGCCATATGGGCAAAGCCCTCAACTGTACAGGTGTCTGTGGAATGCCCAGATGCCTGCCTCACATACCTGTTAACCTCCTAGAATAACAAAGCTGAACAAGGACATAAGTAGTTGAATTATTTTTTTGTTCATACTAAGGCATGTTTAAGCATAGCTGAGTGGGTGTGCGCATTATGGTCCTCTGCCCAGCATTGCTTAAACACCCCAGAGGAAATAAATAAAAATATACAGCTAAAATTACTCAACCGAGATAGTGAAGTGGTTAGAGTCCTAGATTTACATGCAGGTGTTCATGGTTTGAGTACCAAAACAGGCAGTTTATTTTTACATGGGAAAGCGGTGTTAAAAACATCATTCCCATCTTAAAGCACGTAGTAATTGATTTTTGTCAAACAGGGTAGTGTCGCTGTTGTAAAATGGAAGTGTGTGTGCATATAACATGTGAAATCACCCATGTATGCGCAAGTGTCCCATACAGTGTAGTCACATCCCTTGCTAATGTAATGAAAGCACATAGAGGGATGTCATGTAAAGTAAATCATATAGACTTACTTAATTAAATAATTAGTCTGATAATGCTTTAAAAATGAAAACTGAGCAATGGTTAGCAATGTTCAGCTATGCTTACCAGGTTTAAGCATCTCTTAGACTTGAATGCTAAGCAGCAGGTAGCTCAGCTAAGTGGATTTGCTCAGTGTTAAGCAGTGCTAAGCAATTACTCCTTTACGCACTTTTGAACCCAGATTAGCGGATTTGCACCCTGCTTCGCTGTGCTTAACATGTTCAAAATGGTCCAATGACAGCAAAGGGTGGCTTTTTCACCTTATTTAAATGGTGCAGGTGGGAATATAGCCAGAATCTTTTATAGTTCATCTGCGCAGGTACTATGGCTAATGTAGGGGAAGGAGCGTGCTTTCAGGTGCAGAGCTGGAGCATTCAGGAGTCCAGGGTCATGGCTGGACTCCTTGTAGAAAACCATGAGGAGAGACTGCTGCAGGGCCAGTACCAGGGCTCACAATACAAAGTGGAGGCCTGGGACTGTCTCACATGTGATCTCACCAGTGCTACTGGCATCCCCTGGACTGGTGAGCAGGTACCGCACCACGATGCTGACCTAAAGTGAAGGAAGGGGGTGCTTTTGGCACAGTGGATCCAAGATGCATGCGTATTGAATGATCTTGTAGTAAGCATCTATATCAAGTAGTTTGTAGCAAATACTAGCCTGAGAATGTGATAGGTATGCATAATGTTTGTTTTTCTCCCTTACAGCTGCAGCAGGGAGGGCTAGTAACATAGAAGCCCATGCCAACAGACTGCTGAGTCTGCGCCGACTGCTAGTAGGTATACTGTTACTGTGTTAAGTGAATAAATAAAAAGTCTGACTGACTAATATTGATGTGCAATAAAGATCCTTACAAAAAATGGTTGTGTTTATTCTGGTATGTTGTAGACATATAGAAAGTATACAGGCTCTTCATAGCAAATATGGCTGTGATAGCATACATTAACTGAGGTTGTTCTGTGAACTACCTGTTAAGAAAAACTGTAGATGGTGGAGCTGTAAAACAAGATATAACTGAAATGTGAAATATATACTGCACTAAGCTCTGAACCTTGAATAGTAATGTGTAAAGTTTCAAAGTGTATTCCATCCAGCATTGCCTTATGTTAACATTTGCTTTCCAGATTGTAGTAATCCAAAGGATTAATGCACAGTACAATAACTATCTGTCATGCATGCATCACAGGATTACGAGTTCAGACTGTCTAACCAAGAAACTATTAAGTAGAAACCAGTGAAACAAGAAACAGCAGTTCCTCAGTTGCTTAGTGTGATGAGAAATAGCATAGTTGTTAATTTTGCACACCCAGTCACGTTTCAAATTCAGGGTACTAAGATATGTGCATATCTACACACAAGGAATCAGGAATAAATGTAAAAACAGTCAGGTAATGTTAACAGATATTTTCTCCACAGGTTTTACAGGTAAGGAAATGTTGGCAGTAGCTTTATGAAGGGTATACTAATAAACTGTATAGAACTGTTCAACTGTCCCACCACATGCCTGAAAATGACACCAGGATAGGTACATACAACATGCACTCTGCCCCATACCTGTGTCTCAAGTGTCACACTGTCACAGCTAGTGGCCAATGCTGCCAATAACCATGGACACAGATAGGAAACCACTTGAAGTATGCCAGTAGCACACTCACATAACAGCAGTTCAGGATATCCCTCCTGTGCCAGATATGTAACCCTGGCATGTACGAGTCCCCTCTAGTCATGTACCCAGAATTGTCACAGTTTGTCCCATAACATTCCAGGCTGACTGTTTAATAGGTATGTTTATGCTACAGAAGCTATGGCCCATAGGCAGATGTAAAGTGAGGGCAGACCCATAGAGTATTGAGCAGTGCTGTTGTGGAAAATAGAACCATAAACAGATATTAATGGACTTTTTTCTCTCCTCCCACCTCTCATCTGCATCAATACTATAATTCATGTACTATGGTTATGTTTTTCTCTGAACCTAATGTTGGGACTTGTGTTCTATTATTGTACATATGTTTGATTGGTTGCATGTTAACATACTTTGTTCAAATACCATTGTTGGTGCCCTGTTGCCATAACTGTTACTGGTATGCTGTTACGATGCATACTCTTGTTTCATTTATGCATGTGTTTGTTTTGCTATGCAACTGCTCCAAATCTGTTTTATGGGGTTAACTGGAAAACCCATGCATGCTATTATAACTAATCTTTGAATGTGTAGTTCATGACTAACCAACATATTTTTTAAAACCTCAACATCATAGCATGCTTGGAAAGTCAGATCCTGTCAGATTCGCCTGCCCAGCTTCATCTGGCTGTGGCACCAGGCCACAGCACATCTGGGACCCAACCTGGGACTTCCTCATCCACTGGTCCTGCACCACCTTTGGGTTGAACCACCTCAGGGGATGGGGCCAAGGCGAGGACAGGAGCCTGTCACCTGCAGTCAGTTCTGGGGTTTGGTGTGTGGCGCCATCTGAGCAGAGTTGGGTGGGCAGCTGTGCCAGATTGAGGATTGCCTGGTGCACCTCTAGGGGCCAGCCGACCCTCCTGTCCAGCACCCAGCACAGCCACCTTTGGGGCCATGAAGGAGCAGTGGTGGCTCCCCATGGGTGGGGACCTCAGTCCCACTGTATCCATTTGGAGGCCCATGGGTTTCGGATACCCAATCACCCTCCCTGTCAAAGGTGTTTACCCCCTCATGTGTCATATACCACCCTTGTATGCTGCCTTGTCTGTCTTACTTACCACAATGGTGTACCCGAATGATTGGTCTGGGGGCCTCTACTGTTTGAGATATATGTATCTGAGTTGCAGGACAAAAGCAGTGGTCTGTGGCTGTATGGATGCTTGCAAGCTGTATACTGTCTTATATTCCCCTACTGATGTGGCTATCCTCAAAGAGGCACTCACACAATTACTGACTGGTACAAGCAGCATTACTGTAAACAGAATGCAAGGAGAGGCATCATTCCCCCTGCTGTGGCAGATGTCATCCACACTAAGTATGACAGTAATAATGTATTAACCATGCAATTAGGTGTGAGGAAACTTGTACACTGATGTTGGTAGCAACTTGACACTTTTCCACCATGTGGGCACCATTGTACAGAGGGCCATCTACATGGCCCAACTCACAAATATGGGTATGTCGTAGGTAGGCCATAGGTAGATGTGAAGTGGGGAAATACCTCTAGAGTATTGAGCAGTACTGTTGAAAAAATAGAGGACTATGCAGTTCTAATGGACCTTTCTTCATTCCCCCCAGCCCTTAATTGCATCACTAATTATTATTCATATAATACGGGTATGTTTTTACCAAACCTAATGTTGGGACATGTGTTACATTATTGTTCATATAATTAATTGGTTGCATGTTAACATACTTTGTTCAAATACCATTTTTGGCAGCCTGTTGCCATCATTGTTAATGACATGCTGTTACAATGCTTACTGTTGTTCCAGTTATGCATGTGTTCTGTTTGCTATTCAACTGTTTCACATCTGTTGTTTTGGGTTAATTTGAACACCCATGCATGCCTTTAAAACTAATATTGGCATGTTTTGTTCATGACTAAACAATATATCTTGGAAAACCTCAACACCATAGTATGTTTGGGAAGGCCGATCCCAGCGGATCCACCTATCTCACCCCATCTGGCCGTGGCACCAGTCCCCAGCATGTCGGGGACCCACCCTGGAACTTCATCTTCTGCAGGCCCTGCACCACATGGGCATGGGCATGGAGATGAGCCTGTCATCTGCCATCAGTTCTGGGGTATGGTGTGCAGTGTCAGCTGCTCTGAGTTGGGTGACCAGCAGTGCCAGATAGAGAGCTGCATGGCGTACCTTGAGGAACAGGCTGCCCCTCCTGTCCAGCCCCCAGTACAGCCACCATTGGGGTTGTGAAGGTATAGTCATGACTGCCTTCAGGTGGAGATGTCAGTCCCACCGTATCCATATGGGGGGATCATGGTCTTCTGATTCCCAAGCACCCTCCCTGTCCAAGGTGTTTTCCCCCAACATGTGTCATGCACCACCCCTGTCTGCTGTCTTGTCTGTCTCCCTACCCAACCTACCTCCCCAGATGTACCTACAATCCTTCCCCAACATCCCACTCTCACCTTAACAAAAAAAAGGGCATCTGTCCCCAAAAACATTATCGGCCCATAAATAGCTATCCATTTTGCACAGGTGTCCACTGGACATATGTAATTCAGTCCAATTGATTTGACAATACATTTCTATTGTCCTCATCCCTCTCTCTGAAGTTTGAGTGTCCAAATTTACCTCCAAATTCTGTACAAATGCAGAGCTGGTGCTGTATAAGAATTGGACAGCTATGGACCTTCCCTACACTCATCCTGCACATCCCTAGCTACCTTTCATATTATTTTTCCCTTTCCCACCACTTACCTATAACCTCTTTTTCTTTTCTTTTAAAGGAATTAGCATGAGTGTAAGTGAGACTAAGCGGGAGTAAGTGAGTTTGTGCGATGCTAAGTGAAGCCAAAATGGATTAAACTTCTCTACGGTTAACCATATGTTGTCATTGCTTAGGGACACGCAAACCCCTTAAAGCCCATTAAAACTGCTTTAATCACTCAGCCTCCATCAGCCACTGTTTTGCCTAGCAACAAAATAATCAGCCCTGACAAGTCTCAAATGCCACACCCTCTACATTATAGTCAGAGCAATGTACCACTACACAATTTGAATTCAGGAATTTTTGATGCTTTATATATGAAACCATATTAAAAAAAAAAATATATATATATATATATATATATATATATATATATATATATATGTGTGTGTGTGTGTGTGTGTGTGTGTGTGTGTGTGTGTGTGTATGTGTGTGTGTGTATATGTGTGTGTGTGTGTGTGTGTGTGTGTGTGTGTGTGTGTGTGTGTGTGTGTGTGTGTGTGTGTGTG